>NC_142009.1:55215325-55522249 GCF_049901735.1 Notechis scutatus | reverse complement strand
TGGCTTTGAGGTGTTGGACCAGGGAAGAGGTTGGTTCTTCTTTTTGATTGAGTTCTTATGTTCTTCAACGCGTGCACTTATTCTTCTGTTAGTTTGTCAATGTATGTGGTGAGGCAGGCAGTGCAGGTTTCATATACTCCTTGGTTTTCTAACTCGATTTTGTCTTTAGGGTTTCTTAGGATGGTGGATATTTTTCTGTTTGTGCAGAATGCTGTTTTAATGTTGTGTTTTTGGAGGATCTTGCTGATTTTGTCTGTAGTGCCTTTTACATATATAAAGGCACTACAGTCAACAGACCTAACGATGCGCTAACGAATCTCACCCCACTCTGCCGATGGTACACAAAAACTGCCAGCGAACAAGGCTCAGTGAGAAAGAAGCCTCATCAAGCAGGTGCCTGACAGAGCGACAAACTCTCAACTGACACCATAGAGACAAACGCCCTTTATGAGATATGTGAGCAATGCCCAACATGATAGGCGACATGAACATGAATAACACCACCACACTTCCGCGTATTAAAGCAGACTCTTTCCCCTGGAAGATGAGACACCCCAGACCAGAAGATGCAGGCACTGCTCCACTTCAACTCTAGACCTAACTCGAAGTGGCACGACCAAACGAACACAGACCCAGACTGAACCCCAAACTCAAAGCCATATTAAAAACCCAAAATGCTACATCACAGCCACCTGCTCAGGACATCACATCAGAAAACTCAAGAAATTACACCTCAAGAACTCAAGAAGTCACAACACAGCAAATGACCCAGGATATCACAGCACAAGACCAAGGATACCACAGCAATAAATCTCACAAGGTCATCACACAACCCATTACCCAGCTGTTACTACACAGGAGGCTAATGGAAAAGAGATCAAAACACAAACGACCCAGGAGATTACAACGCAAGACCCAGGATACCACAACAAAAGAACTCACAAGCCCATCACACAACCCATTACCCAAGCCGTTAAAACACAAGAGGCTAACGACCCAGGAGATGTTTGGCCAAGATCCAGGATATCTCCACAACAAAGGCCATTACACAGCCCATTATACCAACATCAACTCCATCAACCAATCAAGAGGCTGCAGCACAGCCAACCAGCCCAGCACACCATCCCCACCACTGCAGAGAGAGATGGCAGCTCCGGTCACACACTGCTTGCACTGGCACTAAGCGAAAGCACCAGCCTGAAGATGGCGAGTGGGACCTCGCAAAGCGTTGCCTAGATACTTTGAATCTTACGCGGAGAGAACCGAATAACCAAAGATCCACATACAAATACCCGCGAGAACCTCAGAAAACAAATATATATATATATATATATATATATGTTTTCTTAAGTTTCAAGCGGTACTTACTATGTATGGTGTTCGGCTTGGTTGGGTATTTTCCCACGTCATTGTAGTTCTTTAAAGTTGTAGCAACGTTTCATTAAAGTAACCACAATGCTGCCAGCCAATCAAGATACAAAAAGAGCCAAAAACAGACAGAAGATATCAGAGACACCCATCAAGCAGAACACAGCAAACTCCGAGACCAATAAACACAGACCAAGACTCCCAACCAATCAGGATGAAGAAAAACCATTCTGGCACAGCAATAGGCTGCCCCAAATTTAAATCTGAAACCACTGTAAAAGTCTGACCCACAGACGGACACAATACAGAAGCCTGATGATGGCAGATGAGATTCTGCTGAAACGTTGCTACAACTTTAAAAGAACTACAATGACGTGGGAAAATACCCGAACCAAGCCGAACACCATATATATGCTGTGCCAGAATGGTTTTTCTTCATCCTGATTGGTTGGGAGTCTTGGTCTGTGTTTATTAGTCTTGAGTTTGCTGTGTTCTTCTTGATTGGTGTTTCTAATATCTTCTGTCTGTTTTGTGGCTCTTTTTGTATCTTGATTGGCTGGCAACATTGTGTTACTTTATTGGTGGCCTTTAGTGCAGCTTGGCTCCAGGTAAATGGACGGCTATCATTAGTCAGGAAGCTAGGTTTCATCTCAACGCCCAATCCCACCACCACCCAGCACAGATAATCTCCCTGGCTAAAACACTAATTGCCAGAACCACAGCCTGGCAGACAAGACACACATAAAGACTGAACTATACACCCTGACTAAAGTACTGACAGCCAACGGCTTCCACAAAAGCAAAATCACCGGCTTGATCCACAAAAACACAAAGAGACATAATGGAGACCAGAAGATGAACAGACCTATGGAACAGCTGTCCTGCCCTACATAAGAGGTACTACAGAGAAAATCAGTAAGATACTACACAGACATCACATCAGACTGCCTTCAAAACAGACAGAAAAATAGCAGCCATCCTTAGAAACCCCAAAGATAAAATTGACCTGGAAAACCAAGGCATATACAAAGTCTCCTGTGCATCATGACCGGCCACATACATTGGACTGACTAATAGAAGAATAAGTACCCGCCTGGATGAACACAAAAATGCAGTCAAAAAGCTGGAATACACTTCCTCACTAGTCCAACACATGGAAGCCACAGGTCATAGCATCAACTTCAATGGCACCAAAACCCTAGCCACTATAGAAAACCCCAGCTACAAAATCATCAGAGAAGCCATAGAGATTGAAAAAGACCAGAAAGAATGAGTAGAAGAGATGATTCCACCAGACTGTCAATTATTTGGAAGCCTGCACTCACAAACAAAAAATCTCCACACCACTAGCCAGACAAGCACCTGGGCACAAACAGATCACCCTGATACCTCCAGCTCAAACACACCCCAACCAGGCACCCAGATGAAACCTAGCTTCCTAACTAATGATAGCCGCCCATTTACCCGGAGCCAAGCTGCACTAAAGGCCTCCAATAAAGTAACACAATGTTGCCAGCCAATCAAGATACAAAAAGAGCCAGAAAACAGACAGAAGATATTAGAAACACCAATCAAGCAGAACACAGCAAACTCTAAGACCAATAAACACAGACCAAGACTCCCAACCAATCAGGATGAAGAAAAAACCATTCTGGCACAGCAATAGGCTGCCCCAAATTTAAATCTGAAACCACTGTAAAAGTCTGACTCACAGACGAACACTATACAGAATGATGGCAGATGAGATTCTGCCAACGTTGCTACAACTTTAAAAGCACAACTACAATGACGTGGGAAAATACCCGAACAAAGCTGAATGCCATACATGTAAGTACCATGAAACTTGAGAATATATATATATATATATATATATATAGCTAAACACCTAGCAAAAGAGCTACAGCCCCATGCTGAAACAGCAGCTTCTCATGTAAAAAACTCATACCACTTCTTGGAAATGATCAAAGATCTACACGTGGAGCAAGAAGATCTGCTTGTAAGTTTTGGACGTGGTTTCACTATTCACTCAAGTCCCGATAAAAGAGACCCTTGAAATCATCAAAAATAAATACCAACCAGCTAAACACCTCATGGAACTAACAGAACACTGCTTAACCAACACATATTTCATATACAAAGGACAAAGATACAAACAAATAGAAGGAGCTCCCATGGGATCACCACTGTCACCTGTCATTGCAAACCTGTTCATGGAAGAATTCGAATCCAGAGCCCTGGCCAATGCCACCCTCAAACCCAAACTATGGTTAAGATACATCGATGACACATTCGTGATTTGGCCCCATGGACAAGAAAACCTAAACAATTTCCTAACACACCTAAACAGCGCACACCCCAAAATCAAGTTCACCATGGAAACAGAAACAAACAAACAACTACCATTCCTAGATGTACTAATCTACAAAAAACAGATGGCACACTAGGACACACCATATACCAGAAGAAAACCCACACCAACCGCTACCTCATGCGCCCAATCCCACCACCACCCAGCACAGATAAACTCCGTGGCTAAAACACTAATTACCAGAACCAACGCCTGGCAGACAAACACACATTAAGACTGAACTATGCACCCTGACTAAAGTACTGACAGCCAACGGCTTCCACAAAAGCAAAATCACCAGCTTGATCCACAAAAACACACTGAAACATAATAGAGACCCAGAAGATGAACAGACCTATGGAACAGCTGTCCTGCCCTACATAAGAGGTACTACAGACAAAATTAGTAAGGTACTACACAGACATCACATCAGGACTGCCTTCAAAACAGACAGAAAAATAGCAGCCATCCTTAGCAACCCCAAAGATAAAATTGACCTGAAAACCAAGGCATATAAGTCCCCTGTGCATCATGCCCGTCCACATACATTGGACAGACCAATAGAAGAATAAGCATCGCCTGGATGAACACAAAAATGCAGTCAAAAAGCTGGAACACACTTCCTCACTAGTCCAACACATGGAAGCCACAGGTCATAGCATCAACTTCAATGGCACCAAAACCCTGGCCACTATAGAAAACCCTAATCCACAGAATCATCAGAGAAGCCATAGAGATTGAAAAAGACCAGAAAGCATGAACAGAAGAGATGATTCCACCAGGCTGTCAATCATTTGGAAGCCTGCACTCACAAACAAAAAATCTCCACACCACAAGCCAGGCAAACACCTGGGCACAAACAGATCCCCCTGATACCTCCAGCTCAAACACACCCCAACCAGGCACCCAGATGAAACCCAGCTTCCTAACTAATGATAGTCCATTTACCCGAAGCCAAGCTGCACTAAAGGCCTCCATTAAAGCAACACAATGCTGCCAGCCAATCAGATACAAAAAGAGCCAAAAAACAGACAGAAGATATTAGAGACACCAATCAAGCAGAACACAGCAAACTCCGAGACCATCTAAACACAGACCAAGACTCCCAACCAATCAGGATGAAGAAAAAACCATTCTGGCACAGCAATAGGCTGCCCCAAATTCAAATCTGAAACTACTGTAACAAAGTCTGACTCACAGACGGACACAATAGAAGCCTGATGATGGCAGATGAGATTCTGCTGAAATATATATATATATATATATATATATATATATATATAGAATATATATATATATGTTTTCTTAAGTTTTTCACATGGGTACTTACATGTATGGCATTCAGCTTTGTTCGGTATTTTCCCACGTCATTGTAGTTGTGCTTTTAAAGTTGTAGCAACGTTTCGGCAGAATCTCATCTGCCATCATCAGGCTTCTGTATAGTGTTGCCTGTGAGTCAGACTTTTACAGTGGTTTCAGATTTAAATTTGGGGCTAGCCTATTGCTGTGCCAGAATGGTTTTTTCTTCATCCTGATTGGTTGGGAGTCTTGGTCTGTGTTTATTGGTCTTAGAGTTTGCTGTGTTCTGCTTGATTGGTGTTTCTAATATCTTCTGTCTGTTTTCTGGCTCTTTTTGTATCTTGATTGGCTGGCAACATTGTGTTACTTTATTGGAGGCCTTTAGTGCAGCTTGGCTCCGGGTAAATGGGCGGCTATCATTAGTTAGGAAGCTAGGTTTCATCTGGGTGCCTGGTTGGGGTGTGTTTGAGCTGGAGGTATCAGGGGTGATCTGTTTGTGCCCAGGTGCTTGTCTGGCTAGTGGTGTGGAGATTTTTTTGTTTGTGAGTGCAGGCTTCCAAATAATTGACAGTCTGGTGGAATCATCTCTTCTACTCATGCTTTCTGGTCTTTTTTCAATCTCTATGGCTTCTCTGATGATTTTGTAGCTGGGGTTTTCTATAGTGGCTAGGGTTTTGGTGCCATTGAAGTTGATGCTATGACCTGTGGCTTCCATGTGTTGGACTAGTGAGGAAGTGTATTCCAGCTTTTTGACTGCATTTTTGTGTTCATCCAGGCGGGTACTTATTCTTCTATTAGTCAGTCCAATGTATGTGGCCGGTCATGATGCACAGGGGACTTTGTATATGCCTTGGTTTTCCAGGTCAATTTTATCTTTGGGGTTTCTAAGGATGGCTGCTATTTTTCTGTCTGTTTTGAAGGCAGTCTGATGTGATGTCTGTGTAGTATCTTACTGATTTTGTCTGTAGTACCTCTTATGTAGGGCAGGACAGCTGTTCCATAGGTCTGTTCATCTTCTGGGTCTCCATTATGTCTCTTTGTGTTTTTGTGGATCAAGCCGGTGATTTTGCTTTTGTGGAAGCCGTTGGCTGTCAGTACTTTAGTCAGGGTGTATAGTTCAGTCTTTATGTGTGTCTTGTCTGCCAGGCTGTGGTTCTAGCAATTAGTGTTTTAGCCAGGGAGATTATCTGTGCTGGGTGGTGGTGGGATTGGGCGTTGAGATGAAACCTAGCTTCCTGACTAATGATAGCCGTCCATTTACCTGGAGCCAAGCTGCACTAAAGGCCACCAATAAAGTAACACAATGTTGCCAGCCAATCAAGATACAAAAAGAGCCACAAAACAGACAGAAGATATTAGAAACACCAATCAAGAAGAACACAGCAAACTCCAAGACTAATAAACACAGACCAAGACTCCCAACCAATCAGGATGAAGAAAAAACCATTCTGGCACAGCAATAGGCTGCCCCAAATTTAAATCTGAAACCACTGTAAAAGTCTGACTCACAGATGAACACTATACAGAAGCCTGATGATGGCAGATGAGATTCTGCCGAAACGTTGCTACAACTTTAAAAGCACAACTACAATGACGTGGGAAAATACCCGAACAAAGATGAATGCCATATATATATATCTATATATCTATATATCTATATATCTATATATCTATATATCTATATATCTATATATCTATATCTATATCTATATCTTCTCTCTATATATATATATATATATATATATATATATATATATATATATATATATATATATATATATATATATATATATATATATATATATATATATATATCATCTTCAGGCTTGTGTCTTGATTTGTGCTTCTCAGAGTTCTCCGAGAAGCACAAAGCTAAAGACACAAGCCTGAAGATGACGAATAATTCGTCAGAAATGTTGCCAAGATACTTCCAATTTTACGTGGGAGAAAATCTGAATAACCAAAGGTCCACATACAAATAAGGTGAAAACCTCAGTTAAAGTTGTAGCAACGTTTCAGCAGAATCTCATCTGCCATCATCAGGCTTCTGTATAGTGTTCGTCTGTGAGTCAGACTTTTACAGTGGTTTCAGATTTAAATTTGGGGCAGCCTATTGCTGTGCCAGAATGGTTTTTTCTTCATCCTGATTGGTTGGGAGTCTTGGTCTGTGTTTATTGGTCTCGGAGTTTGCTGTGTTCTGCTTGATTGGTGTCTCTAATATCTTCTGTCTGTTTTTTGGCTCTTTTTGTATCTTGATGTAAGTACCCGCGAAAACTTAAGAAAACACACACACACACACACACACACACACATATGACTTTATGACTGCCATTTTCACTTTTTTTGTGTCCTCCCACCCACATGGACACCTCTCTTCTCTTGGCAGGAGTGGTTTCAGGATAAGGTTAAAAATGTCAAAATGGTGTCTCTGACAGTGTAATTAAAGCTTGACACAATGAATCTTTATGTGTGTTACACATGTGGCAACCATACCTTGAAGATACCTGTCTCCTGACTTTCTTTTGCCTTTGACAAAGTGCCACTGGTGGTAAAAATAGTAGGACAAAATGCTTCTCTTAATAGATGGTAAAGCAGGGATAGGCAGCTATCTTCACATATTCATACTTCACTCTCAGCCCCAAAGAAGTCATCCACATTTTAGTCTAGACAAGGTTAAACTATTTTGGCTAATAATTTGCCTGGATATAAAACAGATTCCTTTACTGTATTTTTTCAACTTTGAAAATAGAAACTGCAATTGGAGCATGCTTCATCTCCCAAAGTGAAGTTGTTTGAATGTACTTTAAAGATCTGGGTTAAACCTTCCTTCCTGCAAAACCAGAATGTGACCGCTTATGTTTTCCCATGCCAACCACAATGAAGCTTTTGTCAGTATGGTAAACAGGTTACTGTTCTCCTTGGCTGTATTTCCTCCCATTTGTGGTGAAGCTCCCATGGCTAGAAATATCTGGCAGCTGGAAAACTCATCTGAAAAAAAGTCTGTCAGTCTAACTTCAAATACTTAAAATGCAAACCTATACAGTGCTAGGTAAGGATGGATACAATTTGAATGGCAGAACTGATATAGTACAGGTATAAACTTTTTGGATGAAATACCAATGGAAAGGATTATAGATACTGTATTTTCTGGGAAATATTAAGAGACCTTTAAAATCAGATAGTCACATTCTGATGTATACTGACTAAAGTCTGGGATTATATAGTAAGGAATACTGACTTAAATAATCAGTGCTCCTAGCAGAAAGGCAGTGTGATGTTTATGGGCAGAGAAATTTGGAGATTAAATATTATTATGGGGTGGGGAGGAAAGGAATTCTGTGGGATTTTAAGTCAAGATAACATATAATTTTAACATACTAAAATCAAACTCATGGTTTTAATTTGAGTTAGGATTTTAAGAGCCCGTCATGATTGTTGCAGATATAAGTTTCATTTGCAGACACATGGGTAGGGCATTGGAAAGAAAGTGCTCTTTCATATTTTTGAAGACAGGAATCTGGGTAGAAGAAGTTATTATGGTAAATGATAACTTTGCTGTACATCTTTCAATTTCACTATAGAAAAAAATATATGGATAGAAGCATTCTAAGATTTAAATCCTAGTCTTAAATGGATTTTAAAGCTAAGCAGCTTTGATATTTTAGGTCCACTGTGAACCTGGACATCTAATGCTAGGCAGCTGAACATTTAATGTTTTTCAATCATATTTATAATTTGATTGCAATATTTATTTTTTCACATAAATTCTTTCTATTGACTTTTGCGTTATACCATATTATGCATCGACAATTTTGTTGTAGTTTTCTGATAACACTTTAAATGTATAGAATATGGTATCTCTGACTATTTTCTCTCAGATGATTTTTATCTTCTTCTCCTTTATGTGATCTTATATTTTGAGTTTCCTGAAATTTTATTTATTTGTAAAGAGAGAAAACATTGCTGAAATGAGGCCATCTTTGTAGCTGGTGTAATGCAATACATTACGACTGAGATTAACTATGATTTGTTGAATATGTAATTGTAGGTGGTCGTGTATAATACACTAAACCTAAAACTGTGGTTTTTGATTCCCAATAGCCAGTTCAGACAACATAATGAGTCAACATCACACAAACCATTATGGCTTAGGGCAGGGGTCCCCAACCACCGGGCCGCGGACCGGTACCGGTCCGTGGATCACTTTGTACCGGGCTGCAAAGAAAATAAAAATAAAAAATAAAATAAAAATGGCGGCTTTCTTCGCCTTCGGTGGATGCTGCTGGGATCAGGGATCAAGGACACAAATGAAAGAAGGGGAGGGAGGAAGCAACCAAAGCCTGTCCTACTCTGACTCAGTGGCTTCGGTTTCCTCCCACCTCGTTCCTCTCTCAGTCGCTCTCTCGCTCCTCCACCAGCCCAGGAAGAAACTGCTTCAAAGAAGCCGGCAGAGTGGCTTTTCCTGTCGGCGCAGCTCCTTGAAGCGCCCGTTCACCCCACCCCGCCGCCCACGGTTCAATCCAGTGCTCCGTTGCCTGCCTGCCTGCTTGCCTGCCTTCGTTTCTGGTTGTTTCAGAGCAGCTTCGGCTGAGAATAATAACTATTCGCCTCTTTTACTCAGCGAAGCTGCTCGAAACAACCAGAAACTAAGGCAGGCAGGCAGGCAGGCAGGCAGAACGGAGCACTGGATTGAACCATGGGTGGCGAGGGGGGGGTGAACGGGCGCTTCGAGGAGCTGCGCCAACAGGAAAAGCCACCCTGCCGGCTTCTTTGAAGCAGTTTCTTCCTGGGCTGGTGGAGGAGTGAGAGAGCGACTGAGAGAGGAACAAGGCAGACACCTGAGGGATGAGGCTGAGGGAGGGAGGGAGACACCTGAGGGATGGGGCTGAGGAAGGCAGGGCCGAGAGGAGGGGCTTCTCAGCCGTCCTGCAGGGACTTGTCCTGAGCCGCGGACACAGCCGTGGGCCGCCACCGCCCAGCGCTCAGTTTTGAAGGCGCTCCTCAGCAGTTGCTGAATCTGCAGCTGAAACCCTCCGTTTTAAATGTCCCAATAGAAGAGAATATCTGTCGCTCAGGGTTGCAATGAGGAGGCATTGGCGCTCCCTGAACTTGGTGGTTTGCTGGCAGACGTTTTATTACCCAACTAGGTAACAACATCAGATGTTACCTAGTCAGGTAATGAAACGTCTGCAAGCAAACCATCAAACTCGGACTCCTCCCCCCACCGGTCCTTGAAAAAGTGTTTCTGCGTGAAACTGGTCCCTGGTACAAAAAAGGTTGGGGACCACTGGCTTAGGGTATGATTCAATCCTAGCAATAGAAGACAGAAAAAATGTGTAACATTTAACAATTCTATTCTTTGTAATTATTGCATCTCCATTAATGAACATATGAGCCTGGAACGCTTCATTGATTTTCAACCCTGCAGAAGTACAGCAGTTTAAGACTGCACTGGTTAAAGATCGCAATGAAGTTTTAAAGTTTGGTTTTATTAGTTTAAGAAAAAGATGATAGATAGAGCTACTAGGTTTTGAACACGGAAAATGCAGTGCTGATCTTTTAGGGGAGGAATGTAAAGTGGGCATCCAAAAAATGTCCAGGGCTAAAAAAAAAGTCCAGACAACCATGTCTCCCCCCCCCACCCAAATTGTTTGCTGCCATCTAGGGCTTATCTGGATTTTTGCCACCCATGTCTGGCAGCAAATATTTGTGCCTCTGGGCTGGCCTATGCATTTCCCTTTTCAGAAGGCAGTAGATATAAACTGTATACATAATCCAGAATAGATCCTTTTGTCTTCTAATTAAATTAATGCTATGATATTTATAGCTCATCTCTCGGTAAGGAGCTCAACGTACACTGCTCAAAAAATAAAGGGAACAATTAAACAACACAATGTAACCCCAAGTCAATCACACTTCTGTGAAATCAAACTGTCCACTTAGGTAGCAACACTGATTGACAATCAATTTCACATGCTGTTGTGCAAATGAAATAGACAACAAGTGGAAAGCAGAGGCAGTTAGCAAGACATCCCCAATAAAGGAGTGGTTCTGCAGGTGGTGACCACAGACCACTTCTCAGTTCCTATGCTTTCTGGCTGATGGTTTGGTCACTTTTGAATGTTGGCAGTGCTTTCACTCTAGTGGTAGCATGAGATGGAGTCTACAGCCCACACAAGTGGCTCAGATAGTGCAGCTCATCCAGGATGGCACATCAATGCGAGCTGTGGCAAGAAGGTTTGCTGTGTATGTCAGCGTAGTGTCCAGAGCACAGAGGCGCTACCAGGAGACAGGCCAGTACATCACGAGACGTGGAGAAGGCTGTAGGAAGGCAACAACCCAGCATCAGGACCGCTACCTCCGCCTTTGTGCAAGGAGGGACAGGAGGAGCACTGCCAGAGCCCTGCAAAATGACCTCCAGTGGGCCACAAATGTGCATGTGGCTGCTCAAACGGTCAGAAACAGACTCCATGAGGGTGGTATGAGGGCCCGACGTCCACAGGTGGGGGTTGTGCTTACAGCCCAACACTGTGCAAGATGTTTGGCATTTGCCAGAGAACACCAAGATTGGCAAATTCACCACTGGCGCCCTGTGCTCTTCACAGATGAAAGCAGGTTCACACTGAGCACATGTGACAGACATGACAGGGTCTGGAGACACCGTGGAGAATGTTCTGCTGCCTGCAACATCCTCCAGCATGACTGGTTTGGCAGTGGGTCAGTAATGGTGCGGGGTGGCATTTCTTTAGGGGGCTGCACAGCCCTCCATGTGCTCGCCAGAGGTAGCCTGACCGCTATTAGGTACCGAGATGAGATCCTCAGACCCCTTGTGAGACCATATGCTGGTGCGGTTGGCCCTGGGTTCCTCCTAATGCAAGACAATGCTAGACCTCATGTGGCTGGAGTGTGTCAGCAGTTCCTGCAAGATGAAGGCATTGATGCTATGGACTGGCCCGCCTGTTCCCCAGACCTGAATCCAATTGAGCACATCTGGGACATCATGTCTCGCTCCATCCACCAATGCCACGTTGCACCACAGACTGTCCATGAGTTGGGGGATGCTTTAGTCTAGGTGTGGGAGGAGATCCCTCAGGAGACCATCTGCCACCTCATCAGGAGCATGCCCAGGTGTTGTAGGGAGGTCATACAGGCACGTGGAGGCCACACACACTACTGAGCCTCATTTTGACTTGTTTTAAGGACATTACATCAAAGTTGGATCAGCCTGTAGTGTTTTTTTTTCCACTTTAATTTGGAGTGTAACTCCAAATCTAGACCTCCATAGGTTGCTATATTTGATTTCCATTGATAATTTTTGTGTGATTTTGTTGTCAGCACATTCAACTATGTAATGAACAAAGTATTTAATAAGAATATTTCATTCATTCAGATCTAGGATGTCTTATTTTTGTGTTCCCTTTATTTTTTTGAGCAGTGTATATGTAGTCCTCTGGCCACTCTATTTTGTCTCCACAAAGCTTTCGAATATAGCTTATGCAAGGAAATCATAGCTGGCCCAATATCAATTAGTGATCCTCAAGAGCAAACAAAATGCAAGTCTGCCTGGACTTATTCTGCAAATTCTTTTGATTATATGGTATCCCATTGTGATCAGTTCTCTGAAACAGGACTCCTACTCTTCAGTATTACCTCATTTCCTTCTGTCCTTGCTGTGTCTCCTAGACTTTTCTCAGCACTGCATGGTCTGGTTTAGGAGGTAAAGATTTTAATATTAAAACATATGAATAATATAGTGAGTGAAAACGTTTAGGAAAAAAGTCATAGGAGAGGTAGAAGATGAAAACTGAAGAAAATATATAAATCATATCTGCTGGAGAAGTCTTGGACAACAATTCCCATCACTGCTATCATTTGCTATGTTGGCTGGGGTTCTGCAGTTTTAGCCAAATTATTTTGCCTGTTGCTGCAGGACCTTTCTAAAAAATTAGAAGGTTTAATATCCTCTCCAGCCTGTAATTTAAGCAATTTAAGCAATGACATAGTTCAGCTCTTTAATTAGTCTAATCTATTATTTGTACCCCACTTTTTGCCTATGGGCCCAGAAGAGCTAAAAAAAACTAAAACACAACCATACAGAACTGAAAACCCTCTATTATACACAAATAGAAACACAGCAATCCAAAGGATAGTATAATATTATATGACAAAATTATGTCATACTAGGTATAATGCCAAATAAACCCAAAGCAAGGGGGAAGATCAGCATTAGGATTGTGGATTAACTCTTTTGTTCCTATAGCAGCTGTAATAAATTTCCTCTAAATCAGAAACTATTCTTTGGCAGAGTGCAAAATTAAAACATAGGATTTACTATAGAATGTAGTAAAGGGGAATTTAGAAACATTCATGGAGGAAACTATGGATGATATTAGTTATGATATCTGTACATTATCTTTAAATTCAGGGCAAGAGTCCAATTTATATATAATGCTAAGCAATAATATGGTTTGTTGATATAAAACTATGATAGTATTTTGCTAAATTATTACAGTGGCTTAGCATTACATGTCAGACATCACATCTGTTCAACTAATTCTGGTTAAAAATCTGATATAACCTATGAAACCAACCATGGCCATAAACAATAAGATGCTTTGTCTAGTTTTGGCTTAATGCAATGTGTGCCTCACATATGGGATTTGTAAACCATGGTTAGTAGCTTACTATGATGCAAACCAATTATTATTCAGTAAACCATGGTTAAACAATCCTTGACATTACGCAAACCAAGTGAGTGTATCTCACAATATCCACTGTCAGAAAGTATGAGTTACATTGAGAGAGTCCCAAATAATAAGATCTCTCATCCATGGTTTGACTGAGGAAGACAAGATCATCTTGGTGTATTATAATCAAAACCTGGGCCACAGAACTGAAGATTTCTTTCACCTCTATTCTCTTAGGCATTTGGAGAGAGACAGAGATAATTTTGGTATTTTATACAAATGTTCTTTCTCTCTCCTGAATTTCTAGTACAATTCTAAAGTGGCTGTAGCCTGTATCTTGTGGTGGACAAACCAGGAATTCTGGTGAACTGATCACATTACTGCCTAACAATTCCCCTGCCTGGTTTCACAGCTTAATAAGATGCTACTGGGAAGTTAAACAGAGTGAATATACAATTCACATATTAGCTGAGTGGGGTGGTAAAACTACAAATCAGTCCATAAATCAATTTTACAAAGTTAGGCAGAAACACTATCAAGAATTCCAAAAGGTTGTTCATCATCAAGGTTCTAAGGATGCAAGCTGTGGTAAACAAGTCCAACTGAGAAGTTCAAGGAATCACTGAAATCAAACAAGAGATCCTTAGCACCAACAATTGGTTGTCACTAATACAAAGTTTCTGTGAGGCATAAGCTTTCTAAAAAGTCTTAAATATATCCATCTCCTGTATTCCTCACATAAGTGCAACTGAAGGTTTGGAGCCTTGATTTTAAAATCATACATTTATAAAATCATACATTGCAATGTCCTACCTGTCAATGAATACTTCAGCTTCAACCATAACAGAGCAAGAGCACACAATAGATACAAACTCAAAGTTAACCGCACCAAACTTGATTGCAGGAAATACGACTTCAGCAATAGAGTGGTCAATGTCTGGAATACTCTACCCGACTCTGTAGTCTCTTCCCCAAACCCCAAAAACTTTAACCTGAGACTGTCTACTATTGACCTCACCCCTTTCCTAAGAGGTCTGTAGGGGCGTGCATAAGCGCACCAACGTGCCTACCGTCCCTGTCCTATTGTTTCTCTTATTCTTTTATTTTTCTTATATGTACCCATTTCATGTATTCACAACTATGTATACACTTATACTTATTATCTTGTAAACAATTGGCAAATCAAATAAATAAATAAAAATAAATAAAAATAAAAATAAATAAATTTTGTCATCATCAGTCTTCCTTAGAGGCACCTCCTTTTTTTTTTTTTTAACCAGAATTGTTTCTGTCCCTCTACCCCTATCTTATACATTCTCACCAAGGGGGCTTCAAGGCCTTGGCTCTAATTCCAGATCTGAAACTTCAGTTTCAAAGTCAGGTATAGTGGAACCTGTTTCTGGCATTTTAGTCCTATTACTGGGGCTTGGTTTCTTGGTATCTGAAATACCAGATTCCTCACCCTGATCATTTCTTGAGTAAGATGGTATCACCATAACTTTACTCCTCTCTTCACAGTGCCCCTTCCGCTTTTCTGTGGCCTTAATTTGGGGAGTTCTGATAGAACTAAGAAATTAAACATGATGCCATTGGTTTTCTTCAGGATCTCTCTTCTGGCCCATAGACTTCTCAGCTGATGTAAGGTCCCCACCCCACCACCTGTGGTATCAAGAATCCAAACTCTGCTGTATATTATATTTCCTTTCATCTGTTGTTTCATACTAATGGTATGGTACGCAATACAGAACTGGAGGTTCTAGACAGTCTAGATTCTAGAACTAGAAGGTGATTGTAGTATCTGGATTAAAAAAGGGAGAGCTGGAACTTGCAATGCAATTCTGGAGAAGGCTGGTTTTCTCTAACGGTTTTTAGTTTTCATGTCCCACCTTTCAAAGGCAGATATTTGTAGACAACCACAATTTCTGCCTATTTGAAGGGAAAATCCTGCTTATTATCAGTAGTCTGCAAAGCATTGTAACCTTTCTTGGTTTACTCCCATTTTTTAAGAATCGTGGGTATATCATTAAAGAAAATATTATCCTTTGAAAAAATTAGCTTTTGTTGCAGCAAAAAGCTAATTTTTTCAGAGGATATTATTCTCTTGAATTACATACCTATTACATGGAATCTGACAACTGGACAGAGTAAATGGATTCTCTGTGCCTTTACTAGGGCCAAAAACTAATATTGGAAAGATAAATGTATGGCCCCATTTATTCAAAGAATTGAAAACCTGATTATACTTGCCACCTATCAGCAGCTTGCCTATTGACATAACTTTGTATGGACAAATATAATGAAATATGGAACTCATTTATATAAAATAAGGTAGATTAAAAAGAATGATAGTTTTATATTAGAAGTAAATATATACACGCTTGAATAATACTTACCTTAGATAAATATCTAGAGAATTGTAACAATTAATAGTTATAACCATATATTATACTTTATACTTTTTTTAAAAAGCACTTTTATGAATTTTTTTCCTCTTGAGAATATTTCATAGTATCATAACTAATATAAAAACGTCTTGACCTAATGTTCAGGTTCTTGGGAAATTTTGAAGTACATAAGAACATTTTTAAAATCATTATTTATTTATTAAATTTATATACTACCCATCTCACTGTTTGGGCTGACTCTAAGACTCTAGATCAGGGGTGTCAAACTCACGTCATCACGATTGCATCACATGATGTATTGGGACTTCCCCCCCCTTTGCTTAGCCAGATGTGGACGTGGCCAACATGTGACGCATCCAGCCTGTGGGCTGGGAGTTTGACACCCCAGTTCTAGATAGTCAAGATACGTAATCAGGAACTAATACAACAACTTATCTAATCCAATTTAATCCATAAATGTGGCTTGATAAAGATGATAGCTCCATAGAGATGTTCCGATGGGTCAGAAATTAGATCCCACTGACTTCCGGTTTGAGCTTCTTCGGTGACAGACCGAAACCTCGTCTCTCCGAGGCTTCGATCCATGCTCGCTGCTGGAGCGCCCCGAGCCGGCTGGTTTCAGGGCTAAGCCACCCCGTAGAGGTGGTGAAGAGGGGGGAAACTGCCTGCAGGGTTGAGGAGAGCCGCATCTCTCCTCCCCAACTGGCCATTACTCCCTTTCCCGAAGGAGGTTGTAGCGGTGGTCAGAAATGGCCACCACAAAGAAGAATTCAACCGGAAAAGAATGTGCAGGAGGAAGATAAGAGAAAGTTTTGGTTGACTGGGTCAAACAGCAAAAGCAACAAATAAGGTACCCTGGAATTAAAACTTAACAACATTGTTCCCAAAGAAGATTTTGAAGCTGAGAAGGAGAGAGGAAAGGGAAAGGACTAGGTTTTTTTCCTTCCCTTTCTTATACTGACAGCTAAGAGACTTAAGCAAGAAACTGAAAAAAAAAATCCACTTTGACATTAATAGGCATCTAAGCTGAAAATAAAAGTCAAAGGGACAATAAAGATTTCTGGACATTTAAAAGTTTTTAAAAGCTGGAAAGGAGGAAAAAAAAAAAAAGAATAGAAGGGCAGGATCTGGAAAAATGCCTGAAATTAAGGAATGGAACTGTAATTAAAAGGAACTTACAGTGAAATTTTAACAAGATTCCTCAAAGATACATTTTAATGGAAACTTGGTAACAAAATAATAGAACCCTAGGAAGAGAAAGTAGAAAAAAAGAAGCAAGTAGAAACAGCCTTGGATTATTTGGATTACTTGGTGATTTTTGGTTTTTGCATCTAGATGACTAAAATTAACTGGGTGGTTGCTTGAAAGTTTTTAAAATGGTATCACTCTTAGAAGAACTGAAAACAGAACTTAAAAAATGGAAAGAAGATGCACAAGAAGGGAGAAGTTCTTTTGGCTTCGTGTTTCAATTCTTAGAAATGGAGATCTGGAACTATGAGAAGCAACAAGAAACACTTGCAGAACAAGAAGATTGGGACAAAGAAGAAGCCATCTTTAATGATCAAATAATTTTAAGTGGGGGGAAAAAAGAAAAGGGGGGAAAGAGAGTGAAAGGTTTAAGATTAGAAAAAACAACCAAAAAGAACAATTTGAAAGATAAGTATAATATTAGAAAGCAACAGAAGAGGGGATTACAGATGAGAGAGTTAGAAGTAGAGAGACAGGTAAAAAGGTGAGGGAGAAGAAGAGGGGGAAGAAGGCAAGGAAAAGAAGTTGTAAAAGACAGAAACAAGAAATGGAGAAACAGGGAAAAGATATAAGGATTGTAACCATGTTTGTTTAGAGATAATGGGTGAAAATTTAATTGTAAAAGGGATTCTGCAAAGGTACATAAGATAGCTTTGTTATATTACAAATAGAAATAACTTTAGAAAATATGATGATGGATAAAATATTTATTGTAATGCAGTGAGATGTTTGTTAAAAAATAAATGAATTAAAATGATTGAGAGAATTAAAAGGGAACATTTTTAATTATTAGTAATGATTTATAAAAATATAAGTGAGAAATATGGGAAAAAAAGAATTAACTATGGAAAGTTTATAAGCGTTCCCAAGGAAGTATGATATTCAATTGAAAAGAAATGTTAAGATTTTAATGCATATTAATGATAGAAATGAATTGGAATGGAATGTGTTTTATTTACATATATATATAATTTTTTCTTTTTAAGAATATAGTGTCTATTTTAAGAATGTACCAAGCAGAATTCGATTGGAAGTTATGTATTATATTGAATGCTATAATTTTAAAGCTATACATTGAAGCTTAAATAAGAGCTTGAATGGATAAAATTAAAGGATATAAAGGTATCATACTCTAATTGGTAACTACAGGGAAAAATTTGCTTAATAAGAAAAGATAATGTGAAATTGTAACAGGACAGACAAAAGTATAAATATAATGATTTGAATTGAGATAATTAAAACAAAGTTGAGAAAATTAAAAGAGGGGAAAAATTATGTAGAAAATATAAAATGGTAATAAGATATAGAATAGAATATAAAAATGAGCATGAAATTGAGTTTTGTGTCTGTATGAAGAAGTGATAACCTGGGACCATGCTATTTTCAAAAAAGATGTTTTATTTGTATTTTGTTTTTGTGAAAACCCAAAAAAAAAATTCAAAAAAAAGAAGAAGAAGAAATTAGATCCTACTGACTTCTCTGCCTCTGGTATAGGCAATTAGACTATCTATTGGTAATATCAAGGATTCCAAACACTGAATGCATTTTTCCTTGTAAAACCAGTAAAGTTTCTAAGCAAAGTAACTTGCTCCAAGAGGTAAAGAATTACTCTTGGGCTGGTCAATAAATTAATCAGCCACTCTTCTCATGAGCGGTCATCTGTAACTTTTCACCTTGCATGAAGAAACAACATGCTTTGAGCTAAAAATCAGCAATAGTCTCTGAATTTCAGGTATAGAATTCCTCCTTCCCTCCCTCCCTCCCTCCCTCCCTCTCTTCATTTGTACATAGAAAATTATTTTTCCTTACAAACTGTTGTGCTGTTCATTTTTTTTCTTTCACAAAACCTTTATTTATCCAGCCTTGAAATTTATATCATCTTTTGGGATGCTGGAAGGAAGAGTATTCTATCATTTATGGATAGCCAGCAACCACTGAGGACAGATCTGCTTTTCCATATGAAACAAGAGGAGGAATTTTTAGATCAGCCAGGATATAATTACCTATGTTGGAAGAAAGCCAAGATCACATAAGCTTAGCAACAGCAAAGTCCTAACGGTGCAAAGGGGATTGAGGGAAGCTAAAAAGAAAAACATAATAATGCAAGAGGGATGTTTTTACCATATGAGTAGCAGAAGCTGCTGGTAACTGAATATATATTTCCAAGGTCTAAAATACAAGAAAATTGATCAAAGTCAAGAGGAGGGTGAACCTTCTGTAGAGTTAGCAGTGATGAGGGGCCTATGGAACTGATTAAGAAATCATGAACATCGTTTTTTTATATTTCTGCTCAAGAATTAACATATATTACAGTTCTGATGTACTTCAATTCCTGTATAGGGGATAGATAACATGTTATTGACAATAAAATACCATGTAACAAAAATAAATAGAACAATTTGATTATACAGTATCTTTATTAAGAACACTAGTAACAAGCTCAGCTTGCCTAAGATCTGGTGTTCTTTCCTCAGTATCTCCAGATATGGGAAATAAAGCAATAAAGTAGCTACATCTTCCAGGCTCATAGCCTTGTAAGCTCTCTCTGTGTATTGATGCTGCACAGCTATTTTGCTTCATTTTTTCCTCAGCAAAGTTCTTTTATTAGTTTGCAGAGAAATGTTTTTTGATGTATGGCAGAACACTTCTTTCTAAATATTTGCAAGACTAGCTTTAATGTTAGAAATACTCTTATCTAAAACAGAAGAGATGCCATCAGTCAGTGAAATTGGAGGTTCTTAGACGAACGGTTTTCCTCACAATATTGCAGCTCCCTGTGTTTCTGTGTTAATACTTGATATAGCATTTTTCAAGTGCCAGTTAAGAAAAGCAGGGCATGTACGGTTTTATATTTCCAACATCTAATTTCAATAGAAGAGAAAGTATATAGTTCAGGATTAAACCATGAAGTCCTTGTGCTCTTTTAGCCTGGTTGCAGACATTTCATTACCCGATTAGGGGACATCATCAGTGCTAGTAGGTGTAGGGTTTATTCCCTGTTTTTATATACTAACTTGCCCTGCTGATGTTGGTGGAAATCTGATTTTCTCCTTGGTTGTTCCTTGATTAGCATTTTGTTTTCTGCTTGATTGTTTGTCTGGTGTTAAACCTTGCTTATCTGGCTATTGATTGCCAAAGAGGATGTGTTTTGGTCTTTTTGTTTCCTTCTTAACTTTTTTTACTATCTCTTTTGATTTGCATGTAAATGTGATTTATCTCTATGTTTTTCTTGATGGCTTACTTGTCTGAATGCTAAGCATCCAAGAATTCTCTAGAGTTTTTGGATTTAGTTTGGTGTAGGATGCGCAGTGTTTCCCAGTAGAAACTATGGATGAATCTATACATATTTGTCAGGTTATATAAATAAGGACCAAACTCTGCACTCACTAGCACTGATGATGTATCCTAATTGGGTAATGAAATATCATAAGCAAACAGGGAGCACCAAAGACTCCAACATGTGAATTGTATGTTGAAATATGGGACATCTACACTTTTAGTTGGCTTATAAATTGTTTTGCGTTTTCAAAAAAATCCTATAAACATCAAAGAGACTTACGTATATGACTCTAATACCTAAAACCTGTTTTTGAGGCCCTTCATCAGTACTCATTCAAAGTACTGCCCGCCTGTCCTTGAGCCAGCAGGAAACTATACAGGTAAAACATTTGTTTTGCCTACTGTTAATCTCTGTTGATAATGTTTATTGAAAGATGACAATTACTGAACATATCTAAAAGGATATATAGAAAACACCAACTTTAAGATGTTAATATCTTTTCTTTTCTTTTTAAGATCCAGTACTTAAGAGTTAAAAATCCCATCACTAACAGGCTAAGGCTAGTTGGCAAACAAAAAGGCTGATGTTTGTCTTCAATATTGACTGCAACTCTGGAAGTTGTAGTTCCAACCCTTCTGGAGCTACCAAGTTAGAAGAGACTTGCACCTTGATCTCTTAAAGGGTTAACATACTTTTAAAAACAGATTATTCAAAGTCAGGAAATGTTAGAATGTAGAACTCTTGGCCTGGTTGCCTTCTTCTTGTCTTCAAATCCAGACAAAGACTGTACTGAGGTTTATACATTGGTTCATTTGGAGTTTCTGCAGCACAAACACTGTAGCTGTGATTATCGTGGGAGAAGCTGAATCCAATTAAGCTCATCTGTGTGAAACATGTTAGAGGAGAAAAGATTTAGCAAGGCAGATATTTGAGAAGAAATGAGCAACACAATGTCTTTTATTGTGTATTGGCCAACAGAAATGCAACACACTAAGTAAATAAAAGCTCAAGGATAATCAGCCTTCCAATTTCAGGCAGCTAAAAGAGAACTTAAACCAAAACAAGAAAGTAAAAAGTATATCATGTCAAACAATCTTTTGAAATAAATGCCAACATTTAAAATTGCATAGGTTCCCATACTAAATAAATAAATAATAAATAAATAAATAAAACAAGCTTTAATATTGCAACTGATAACAGCCTTCTCATTTGCAAACCTCTGAACAGTTAATTAGAAGCAATCTCCACTGAATTCTTTCAAGGAACAGGTCTCTGGCACTGTTTCCTTATATTGTTTTCAGCCTGAAATCTAATTTTATGATGATATGAATAATTTTAATTTCACTTTCATGCTGTATGGTTGCTATACATCAGTATAAAATAAAGGATTACAAATTATTTTTAAGTCAACTTGGCTATTTTATCCTGCTTATATTTAATATATCTGGTATGGACTTTAAACAGATACAATCCCAGTTCAGTATTTGCACTGCACTGTTAAGTTAGAAAATATTTGTGTGCAACATCTAACCAGTCCTAATTAAAGGGTTTTTAAAGAGTGTGGTGGGTACCAATAGCTACTTAATTAGGTAGCTATTCTGTTTTTCCATCTCTAACACAACTTCTGTGATCAGACAGAAGTGATGGAGGCATTATCTGAATTATTCTGTAAATGAAATAAGGGGATCACATAATAAAAATATGTCTTAAGACACGGGTGTCAAACTCACTGCATTACTTTTTTTCATCACATGACATTTCATGATGTTTTTCCCCTCCACAGAGCTGGGGTGGGTGTGGCCTGTGCGTGACACTTCCAGCCCATGGGACGCCAGCTTGATACCCCTGTCTTAAGGCATCTCTAGTCTTTTTTTTAAAACCAGAACACTTTACATGTCAGGTTAAACAATGAAAAGGTGCTTTCTGAAAGGTGTTCCTCATCAATGAGAGATGTTCCTAGCCAAAATACATTATAATTGAAAGGAAATCAGGAATTTCCTTTCGGCAAGGGATTTCTGGCGAGGGCATGATGAATTGAAGATGTCCTTGAAAAACAGGGACAACATTACAATTGAAATTATTGGCTGAATGCAGGATATGGATCAGAGAAAGGAGAGATTTTGAGATTGCCCATAAGTAAACTACAAGGAATTGATGTTTTCGTGATGAGCTAATAAGTATAGTGGCTGGGATTCAGGGGATTCTATCTGAGCTCATAGTGGTAATGTGATCTTTCAGGACTCAACAGTCAGTCTCATTTCTTAACAACTTTGAGTGATGATGGTGGTGGTGGTGCTGGTGGTGGTGGTGGTGATGCTTTTTAAATATTGAGACCCTTTGGAATGGCAGGCTTTTATGGTATTCACTCCTTCAGTCCTTTATGACAGAAATTTTAAGTATGAGTTTAAAGATGTATAAAAATGAATTTTTGGAATTAGCTGCAACGGGATGATTGGAATTTTATGTTTTAGAACATTATAAATGGACTAAGGATCCAGAAGGATTTAATATAAATGGTTTAAATTTTAAAAAAATCCTTCCTGTGGGAAACTACCCATGTTTTTGTATTGGGAAGAAAAACAAAATGATAAGGTGGGATTTTGAAGGTTGAACACTAGAGGGAACCAGAAGCAAATAAAACAATGGATGCATTGTGAGAGAGGAGGGTTTTTTAATTATTTATGCAGTCTTATTGCTTTTAAAATGGCAATGAAACTAGAAAAAAAAAACAAGAAGATATAAATATATATTGTCAAAGAAAAGGGGGAAAACATACTCCTTTAAGGCAGGGGTCGCCAACCTTTTGGACCTCAGGGACCACCAAACTCATAATTTTAAATCCTGTGGACCAGAGACCCTGGGAAAATCCCCAAAAAACTCTGCAAGAAAATTCCCCACCCTGTTTTCCTACCGATTGATCATCCTTTATTTGGGATCACAGGATACCGTCTCCAGCTCCGTTCTCAGGGGGAGCAGGGGGGAGAGGGAGAGAGAGAGAGAGACTTTTGGCTTCATGCAAGGAAAGCAGCATAAGCAGCAGAAGTCTTTCTTTCTCTCCCCCAAACTCCGCCAGAAACGAGTCTTTGTGAGACTTGTTGTGCCAGTGCAGCCTCTTGGAGCAGGATGCCTTGCAGGGTCCCAAAGACTCATTTCTGGCAGAGTTTGGGGGAGACAAAGACAGACTTTTGCTGCTTTCCTTGCATGCAGCCAAAAGCAGAAGAAGAAAGAAGTGGAAAGAAGCAGCCAGGCCAGGTGCATGGGGTGAGTGGGGCAAGTTCCCCTCCTCCACCCTTTCCCCCCTCCCCTCACTACCTCATGTTGTTTGCAATGCAAGTGATGCAAGCCTTGTGTTCCCGCAAGCCATGTGGGCTGCGCAGCCTTGTGTTCCTGCACAGCCTGGATTAATTACTTTAGGTGGTGCTTTGGAGGTGACATTTCTCTACGAACCATCAAAACCACTAGTGGTCCCTGGCCCACTGGTTGGTGACCACTGCTTTAAGGAACTATTGTGATGTAGCAATTAGAATGGCAGGCAAATTCTGCCCATATCCTAGAGTTCAATCCTGATGGACTCAAGATTGACTCATTTTTTCATCCTTCTGAGATCATTAAAATGAGGACCCAGATTGTTGGGGATAATATGCTGACATTGTAAACCTGCCAGAGAGTGCTGTAAAATACTATGGGGTATATAATGTTGATATTTATATTTTTTAAAAAGTGTTTCATTTAGCTTCTTGATGGTTGAATCAGTCTCCTATTTACTTACACATTTTATATTGTGGCAGAGAAAAGAGCGAATGTAGTTTCTTGGATGAGAAGTGAAACATCTTGAAGGAAAAATAAAGAGTTGACTTTTAAAAAAGCACCTTTGGGACAATGTGACCTAGATGACTAAGAATCTCCGTAGAATAGTTTAAAATTATTAATTAATGATACAATCATAGTATAATATTAGGATCCTGGGATATAGTTTTTCCACACAAAAGGAAGAGAAACAAGAAACCGTTTCTTCCCAGGCTTAAATAGCCTAAGCTATCCAGTAGCACAAATGTGGAGAGCTCTGTCTCCACCATAGGATTATTTTAGAAAGCACTTCAACCCCTGCCCCCACAGTCTCTGGCCTTGAATTAAATCCCAGACTTCAGGAATGTTGCTGGTTTCAGTGAGAAAGCCAGGAGATCCTTGCCGGGAGAAGCATAAACCAGGATTACCTGCTTTGAAGAGTTATGCTTTTTAATGAATACTAACAGGCTCCAGCTGAGCTTGGACAGACAGTGAGAAGGTATGCATTTAAGGTTTTGCTCAAGTGCAATCAGATTCTGAAATAACTTCTTGCTATGGTTTCTTCCTGGGTGCTTCAGAACTTTTCCGATAGATACAGTTATCAGACTTTTATACTCAGTCTAATAACTGTATTTATCTGCAAAAATGGCAAAAAAACTGGATTAAATTTACTGACCATTATGCTGCCTTTATGGCATCAGTTCCAAGTCAATGATCAATGGTGTCCTGATGGTATTCTGAATACATATGTTGTATACAAAGGGATGATTGAATGATTCCTTCAGCTTTGCTACCCTTCCACATCAACATGTTGATAGCTGGCAGGGAAAACACCCACCAAGCATCCAGAGCAGCAAAACGCCCATCACCTCTAGGCTCTTCTCTGTGTCTTTCCTCCTTTACAGAAGCTGCTGCTATAAAATCTCTGAAATGAAAGTAGTTGAGTCATAGGTAGAAGGCTACCAAATCTGGACTGTAGAAATCTGAACAACCATAGATGATAGCAAAGAGAAATCATATGCATGGTACTTTTGCACAAGCAAGAGTTTATCTAGGATTTTTGACCTTTTATTTATATAAATGATAAATATTGATTTCCAAATTCCTCCATGTTGTTCAGGAGGCAATGAGAGGTGCTGTCAGTCCACTTTTATGTTCAATTAGGTGCTTACTCTATCATTTGTGGAGCAATCTAATGCCATTAAATAATAACAATAACAATAATACCAAGAGCAACCACATACTATCATGCAATCTTGAGTCACAGTGGCTTACGTAACATAAAAACCATAAACATCCACAATATGAAAAATCAACATAAAAATAACCTGATATAATGTCCTTCATAAGAAGAATCAACTCACAGTCCCAAGTACCAACATTATAGCTCAGAACAAGCTCAGAACAAATAAAAATCCCAAATGATTCCAATCCACAAGAAAAAGTAATTATATATTGATAGCAATCATATTCCTAAGGCCTTCCAGAAAAGTTTAGTCTTTGTTAACTTCCAGAAGACTTTCATTGAGCAGGATAGTCTATCTTCTAGAGGGAAGTTGTTCCAGAGCATTGTGAAACTGGCCTCACCATTCCTCTCTAGAAATGCTCTGGAACAACTTCCCTCTAGAAGATAGATTATCCTGCTCAATGAAAGTCTTCTTGAAGTTAACAAAGACTAAAAAGTTTCTGCTAGAGAAGGATCTCCTTAGATGAGTTGACTCTCGTTGAAGCAAAAAGTTTGGAATAATAATATTTTCTTATATGAAAAAAATGTGTATCCATAAAATAAACTATGATAGAAATTCAATTCTTTTCATAATTTCATCCAGATACCTACTTTGTCCCATATCAAAGGTCTTTGATGTGCCTAACAATATTTATAACTGCTTTATTATTTCTGGAGCATAATACTAAAATATTTATTAATAATCTAATATTGTCAGAGCTTTGTCACCTATTCACAAAATCAAATTGTGCGTTATTGAAGGGAGCTTAATCTTAATCCCAACGTAACAGTCCACAACTTGGCATCTGGATACACCATACCCTGGGATAGACCAAAGGAGGGGAGGAGAAACTTCCTAACTTTACAGACTCAGATACATGAAACAAATCTATTTCACTCACATATAATCAGTTTATAGGTCAGCGGACTGTTTAGGTATTTCAGTCATAAAGTGATAAATGTCAAGCCTTTGTTTCATGTAGTTGGCAGCAGTTTCCAGCAGTTCCTGAAATCATAGAATTTCTTCATGCCAGTATGCAAAGATGAATAAAAAATTATACAGCAAAGAAAAAAAAACTTACTTGCTGATGTCTGGCAAAAAAAATCAAGTTCATGACATTTCTAGTAGTGGATTTCCTTCTGTCCCTAAGACATCTCACAGGGGTATTAACCCCATTTGCTATCACTGAAGAAAATTGTCTCATCTATTACATACATTTAATGCATGGCTAAGTTTTGGAAGACTCCTTTCTAACTCTTAGATGTTGAACTCCAATTTTCTCTTGCCTATCATCCTCAATCTGATAATGAGATTGAGAGGACAGGTGGCACTCTAGAGTGATACTGTACCTTCATTCATATGTAAACTACCATCAAGACAGCTGGCTTGAATTTTTGCCTATGGCTGAGTTCATCTACAATAACTCAGTTCATTTTTACACACCCATATTACCATAGCTTGTAGGGCTACCGCATATATCAATTGCCTAATACTTCTTCCTGCTCCATTCCTGAAGACACCTCCTTTCTCCAGGAACCCCAAGCCACACAAATAATCCTCCAAAGAGCTCCTTTTACTACCATACAATTTCCCAAAAACGTTAGCAAAGTTACAAACACTTATTGTCTGGAAGGTCTCCATCACCCAGGTTGTTGCAGACTGCATACGGCTTTCCTTCCCTGTGCACAACTGTCTAAAAAGTTGGATTCCAAGTTTATTGGACCTTTCACCATAGTGCAGAGGTCAATCTGTTTGGCTTTTTGCCTGCAGCTGCCAGTACAGTGAACATGAACATATACTTAGGTCTCCGTTTGTAATGGCTAAAATAAGAAGAGAGTTTATTTTCAGGACATCTCATTCAGTTCCTCACTTTACATCATTCTGGCAAAACAAAGGAACTATTCCTGCCCCTAAACAACCTCTCCCCAAATACTTCCCCGGTGAAAAAGAAAGTAGCATTGCTCACTCTTACAGAATGAGATAAAGTAAGACAGCAGAGATCCAGACCTTGTGATTGCTTGAGGCAGACCTAATAAGGACATTGCAACAAAGTAACTGGGCAGCACACCAGTAATCCCATCAATGTTTCTCTGCTTGCTAACAAGAGACAAAGACTATTTCCACTGCCCTGCCAAGTTTAAAAAAACACAGTGTTTCTTAACAATAAAATAGTTCTTCTTATCCAGTTTTTCCTTATATAGTTCCAAGATCCTGAAAGCAAATCGGACTTCTAGAATGTCCTGTGTTTGTTGTATCTCATTTGTGCCTGCTGCTCTCAGCTTTCTGGAGAACTTATCTACCCCCAATTCTGCTGGATAAGAAGGGGAAGGGAGATTTCTTCAGTTTCAGATGACAAACAGAGGAAGGTAGAAGGAGGATCATATTCTGTTCTGGGTCTGCACTCCTAAAGGAAGGCAAGGAAGTGGAAAGAAGATGCTCCAAATTGGACAAGATCAAAAGTAAACGGCCAGACAGCAGACTTGTCTGTTACAATAACGATGCACTGATATCAACCACACCTTCTGCCTAAGAATAAGAAGTTCTCCAGTCATTACACAAGCTGGGGAAAGAGGCGAAAGAATCTTGCTTCTACTGTACACATGGCTTCTTTCTTATGTGAACAGTTGCTGGATTTCTTCATTAATGGATTTTCTACTCTCTATAATAAATTCAAAGCCATGTCCTTGAATCTTCACCAGCAAGTCTTCTAATTTCAGTAGTGGTTTGGATAAAGTTTGACATTTACACTTAACTTGTGATAAATTATAGAACTGAAAGGCTAGGAGAAATGTGTGTGTGTGTGTGTGTGTGTACACACACACACACACCAGGGGTGTAAAACTTGTAGTCCACAGGCCAGATGAGTCATGTGCTGGCCCCCACCCAGTTTAGTGAAGGGGGGAAAAGTCCGGATATGTCATGTGACACTGCCGTGATGCCATGAGTTTGCCACCCCTGGTGTACATAAAAGATGGAACAAGAGATACTTAAAGATAAAGGTAAAGGTTTCCCTCCCACATACGTGCTAGTCGTTTCCGGCTCTAGGGGGAGGTGCTCATCTCTGTTACAAAGCCGAAGAGCCAGCACTGTCTGAAGACGTCTCCGTGGTCAGGTGGCCGGCATGACTAAACGCCGAAGGCACTGTTACCTTCCCACCAAAGTGGTCCCTATTTTCTACTTGCATTTTACATGCTTTCAAACTGCTAGGTTGGCAGAAGCTGGGACAAGTAACAGGAGCTCACTCCGTTGTGTGGTGCTAGGGATTCAAACCGCCAGACTGCCAACCTTTCTGATTGACAAGCTCAGTGTCTTAGCCACTGAGCCACCGCATCCTTAAGAGATACTTATGAGGAGCCTAACTTTCTCTTGCAATTATGTCTGAAGGATACCTGCCATTAAGATGTAATGGTGATTGCAAGCATCACCTGCAGTGCTGACTGCATTTCCATCCTGTATCTACCAGTACCAACACTGCTTCAGCCTTTGCTTCTCAGTCAATGATTCAAAGTGAGGAATGTGGATACTTTAGAAATTTACAGTAAGCTCAGGAATACTCTCAAGGGCTCCTCTAAGCAATAGGTGGAGAAAGGGAAAACTGTCTGCTTTGTTTTGAAGGTGCCTTGAGATTGAAGATGGTAGACTCTCCAGAAAACAACAATGTTGTCTCAATACCTTCTTCACACTAGCTATCAGAGCAAGATATAAGGATAGCTAATGCTCTAGATCAGGGGTATCAAACTCGCATTGTCACGGCAGCATCATGTGACATATTGGGATTTTTCCCCCCTTCACTAAACTGGGTGGGGGTGGGGCCAGCACGTGACACATCTGTCCCACAGGCCATGAGTTTGACACCCCTGCTCTAAACAAGTGGTTGGGAAGAGAAGGTAATTTCACCCCAATTCATCACTCTTCATAGCCAGCCATCAAAGCAGATTGCCTCAATCTGCATAATGATACAGCTACCCAGGTTCTTTCTAGATTTCCCGTTTTTTGGGGGGGACAAAGAGAATCAGAGGAGTCAAACTGAAAGACTCCAACCCAAGCACCTTTTCTCAGGGAAAAACAAAGCCGTGGCTCAGCCACATGGAATCAAATTAGACAACCATCCTCCTCAGTAATATAAGGGAAATAACTGTCAGCTTAGCCATTGAACATTTGGAAGATCAAGTAATGCTAATAAGCTGAAAAAAGATACAGGAAGTGAGCAGAGGAAAGCAAAAGAAAGTAACTCCCTAGAAATAAACTATAAAGGAGAAAATTTGTAGCTCAGGGCTGAAATGAAGGATCCTTGGTGGATCTCTAAGCTTGGTTTTTTTCTTGCAGACTTTCATTACCCAAACTAGGTAAAATCATCAGTGGGAAATGAAACATCTGCAAAAAAACAACAACCAAGCTCAGAAAAAAATATATGCTTATGGATACTAGACCTTTGGCCTTTCAAAAACCAATTGTCTTTGTAGTTCTGCCCCATTACCTCAGAGTTGCACACTGATTGTCTCAATGGTCTCAAGCAAAAGTTGCTGTTGTTTATATCAAATCAAATATTTTGCGCCTGCGTCCAATCACATGTATATACCAATTTGCATTAATTATAAATGGGTTGTAATCCCTCCCCTATTTAGACCTGCCTTTCCCTCCAGCATTGTCAATAAACCAATTTGTATTTCAGTGAATTTTTTTCCTGGTCTCCAGTTCAAACCTATCTCTGGGAAAATTCTTTTGTTCTCAGTTGAACTTTGTCAGCTGTATCCCAATTGGATTTTTAAATTAGATAAATCTTTATTATATCTTTATGGTAAGAAGACACAATAAACATCAAATATGTATTGCAACTGGATTTTTATTCACTACATTTTCTTTTCAGAGTATGGAGCCCTGAAGATGATGTCCTTGAAATTAACTCAATTGTGAATTATATCATCTACCTTTTAATATTTATTTTAGGAATATTGGAATTCCAGTGGGTTTAACTCATTTATTTTACTGAAATTTATTTGTAACATACCACCCACCCCCCATTTTAAAAATTCTGTTCAACGACATCACCTTAATTCCATGAACCCTCCCAAAGTACGATAACCCTTGTCAGTAAAAGGATTGCAGAGCCTAAGAGGATCCCTCCTGCCGATGGTGGGATTCAACCAGTGTAACAACTGGTTCGGTGAGAGCGCCAAACATGAGGGGCCAACTCATTGCCTGAACTACCAGTTCACCCGAACTGGTCCATACTGGCTGAATCCCACCCTGCCTCCTACACATTATGGTAAAGATTTTACTGTGTCCATCATAGTCTTACTTGCTTACTAATGTTGTGTACAAAATGTCAACTCTTTATAAAAGGTGCTACTTCTTTAAATGTTACTTTATTGAATGAATTCCTTAAAGCACAGATATTGTCTTTTCAGACTGCCTAAGGGATTGGGCTACTTTCCTGTGTAATAGAGAGGGACTGAGGTCACTCTAGGTCAGTGATGGCAAACATTTTTGTTGTGGTGTGTCAGCACCCATGTTGCAATGCGCCTCTCCCCCTGTGCATGCATGCGCATCACCCTGCCCCTCCCCCTTACCTGTACTGCACATGCGCATGCCTCCCAGCTGATTTTCGGCCCGTTTGAGGCCGTTTCCGCCCTCCTGGGAAGCCTCTGCAGCCTCGTGAGGCGAAAAAACGGGCCTACCGGAAATACTGGAAGAACCCTTTTTCTGCTTCTGGAGGGCCTCTGGAGCCTGGGGGAGGCCATTTTTGCCCTCTGGAGACTCGAGGGAAGGCTCTGCAGCCTCAGGAGGCTGAAAACAGTCCCGTTTTGGCAGTTCTGATATTTCCAGAAGGCCCGTTTTTCGGCCTCCCGAGTCTGCAGAGGCTTCCCTCGAGCCTCTGAGAGGGCAAAAACGGCCTCTCCTGAGACCCCCCCCAGAGACTGAAAACAGCACTTCCAGTATTTCCGGAAGGCCCATTTTTCGGCCTCCCAAGGCTGCAGAGGTTTTCCTCGAGCCTCTGGGAGGGCAAAAATGGCCTCAAATGGGCTGAAAATCAGCTGGGAGGCACTCGCATATGCAGGTAAGTTTGGCTGGGTCTCGCGTGCCCACACAAATGGCTCTGCATGCCACCTGTGGCACGTATGCCATAGGTTCGCCATCATGGCTCTAGGTCTTCCTAGTCATTATTAACTGTCCCTAGCCCAACTACTCTGCTTATTATTTGACTCCTTTCTTTATTATAACTCAGAAGAGTAAAAAATATATTTTCCCCAATATGTATAATTGCTCATTAAATGCTGAACATTTGTTTTTAGCATGTTGCTAAAATTAAATAAGTTTTACATTTAAAACTTTTATTAGGATCAGTGGCAGACTGTAGGTAGAATAATCATGTAAACTCATTGTGCCAGCTCAATCACTTGCCAGAATTCAACTGCAGTATTATTGCTCTTGAAGTTTCACAAACCATGCTCCCTTTCTGGATTGGAATTACTTTTTCAATATGCATATTATGAGCACTTGTCTTAGGTTGCCCAGAGATTACAAAGGAATCCATGTTTCCTGCCATTAAGATTCCCACAAAGATAACTCAGTGCAAAAGACAACTCACATAAAAAAACAAAAAAAAAAAAAAAAAAAAAAACAACCCCCCCCCCCCCCACCCCCCCCCCCCCCCAACCGATTAAAACCTCTTTCCCCCCCTAGCCACAAGATCTTGTGACCTAAAACTTTACTCTGAAATTTTCAAAGAGGAATAAATATAATGAAAGATAAAGCAAAGAGAAAAAAACCAATATAGAGAAACAGGGAGCGAAAGATGAAATTAAATGCATGTTCTAATAGGCCATCTTAGTTGCAAAAGTCCAGACAACCTCCAGATGACATCAAATTGGGTGATATCTGAGATACGAAAAATCCCAACCCTTCTCTCTCATGTACTCCTCCTCCTTCTTGTTGATAAGTAGAATTAACCCCAAAAACATGTACTTGCAGGATCCTGGATTTTATTTTAAACATCGTTAAATTGTAATGAGACAGCAAATTTGAATTTTCTTCTTTTGTGTCACAATTTATTGCCACGCTCTACTCTTTGTAGTATGGCATAGTTACAGTTAAAAAAAAATAAACGGAGGATGAGAAAGAAAGAATATGGGTGCCTTAAAGTGGTAGTTTAGTGGGTGGTCCACTGATTTCAAAATGGCAAAACAGAAGCCTTCTTTTTACAAGCACCCGTACACATGCACAAAGTGGCAGGTTTTATGGCCTGCAGTTATGCAGTTATGGCCACAGCTTGCATTTTTTTTATGGGTGTCCCTGGTAGATGCATCAGGCTACCCGCTCTAGATCAGCATGCCCCAACCTTTTGAGCACCAGGGAATGGTTCCGCGGAGAGAGGTTTTTCTGCGGACTGTAGGACCTGTGGTTTTGCATGTTGCATCCCATGCATGCAGAAATGGGGTTTTGCTCGTTTACATAGCTCAGTTTCTGGCATGTTGCATACCCGTGATGGTCCGGAATTGGAGACCCCCTACTCTAGATAGGGACTCCTTCTCAATTTTGTGACCCTGGTGGGAAGGTGGGAAAGGGATAGGCACTTATCCAGACACTCATCCACACACATACAGTTATTTTCACGAAGTGTTGGTTACAGCTTCAGTGATTTTTACAGCAAATAATTTGTGCACATTGTTATTACACAATATTTCTGGATTGTGTGTATTTCCCGCAGGATCTTCTGCCACACAAGAATTCCTTCTTCCCCCAAGGATTGTTTCTCCAACTGTGCTGTTTTCTTCCAGTAGAGCCAGGCCTTGCTCCTTGACAGACATAAAACCTCAGTTCACACAGCCTAACCACACCACCAACAACCTCCTCTCTCGTCTAACAAATCTGCCTCAGACATTTTCACCAAAAGGCAAAGGTGCCTGCTCACAGGTAATTAAAGAAGAGGCTTCTAAATGAGGCTTTACACAGAGCAGCCAAGCAGAATGGCTCAGAGTTCTGAAATTGATTTTTACAATCCCAAGAGAATTTGCTCAAAGCTGGTATCTGGGAAAGCTTTTATGCCTCAGAGAGCAATGGCCAGAGCAGACAGAAATAGTAGTAGGCTTATATGTTCAAACTTATATAAATGATAGTCTTTTCTGTTTCATATGTCTTTGTATCTAATACAATGAACACATGCTCTGCCCTGTCGAGAAGGCAGGATTTCTGAAAGGGAAGACCTCATCTTAACGCAGCCCCTTTCTGTGCTCAATGAAAAGTTAGAAATGAGAAAAGCAAGAAGAGGAATGGAAGGAAAGAAAATGCAAACCCTTCATAATAATGCATTCCGCCTAACTGATTCCTTTTACCACCAATAGTTCTCAAGGCCTCTGTTTGGGGGTGAAGGACTTGGATAACACACCCCACTCCCCAATATAAAGGAGATCTGAGTTTCAAAATGTTGAGGAACAATACATCTGGCTGCAGCAAAGGTGAAAAAACACAGCATTTTAAAATAAGATGTTTTTTTTAAAAGAAAACCATAGTAAAACTGCTTTTGGAACATTTTGTGACACTATACAAGAATGTGTTGATCTCATCTAAACTGTTATGATATATAATGATGAAGACTTAACGGCTATGAAGTGTTCATTAGCAGTGATATATAAAAAGTAACTGATACATTGCAATGGAATTTCTCTTTCCAGCTACATAGCTGATATAACCACAGTGGTCAGTGACACAGCTCTGCTAGATTTTTTCCATGTTTATCTAGCCCTTGCTTAGTAAGCACATCATGCATTCCATTCATTAAGTCTATGCAGGAAAGAATAGAATCTGACCCTAAGCCATATTTTTACTACTTGTAAGCTTGTCAAATGAGAGGCCAGCTTAGGTGTCTGCCAATGCTTTCCGTCAAGCATTCTTTCTTTTGATTTGGGCCTTGAGTACTGCTGAGAAGCTATAGAATATCGTTCTTAGGATCCCTTCTGTCTTCCAGTTATACTGAGGTTATTTCATCTATCTTTAGTGGAATCATGATTGAGAAATATGTGTAACGAAGACATTTTGGACTCAAAATATTCTCTGTGGTAAAAGTAAAGGATGATGCATATTCAAATCCAAGTGGTTCAACTCTCTTGGCTGTGACAAAGCACTGCCCCCAAGTTATTTTTATGATCGTGAAGATATATTAATGCTGAGGGTGGGCAAGCTGTTATGCTGGCTGGAATTTCTGGAAATTGTAGCCTCAACCTTGAATCACCAAATCAAAGAAGGCTGGTGACACAGGCTTTCTTTTGTCCCAAACATTTTCTGCAAAGCACAGGCTTTTACTCTTCAGGTTAAGAGATGAGTTAGAAGCATGAAAAGTGACAAATGGTCAACATTGGGCTGAAAGAAAAAGTCACTGAATTGAAGGTGAAGGAAAATGTCCAGAAAGGGAGAATTGTAAAATCCTGTCTGTCTTTCAAAAATCTTATTGGATTCCAATTCTACACAAATATACCTAGGATGCAACTTCTAGGAAATAACCCTGGATTATATTTTCAAACTAAGATTCTGATTTTCACTTTTAGCAAAATAGAGAAGATATAAACTAGATTTACCAGCCTTGGTTTGTTAGTATCATATGTAGATTCCTTCTTTATGCTCAGTGTCAAGTATGGTCGGTGGGTCCCATAGAGAGATGAGGCTCGAGTAGTGAACAACAGCTCTTTATTTAGCAACCAGATTCTGAGACAACAACCCTAGCCGCGGCTGCTCTTTTTATAGAGCTGCCCGCGGCTAGGCAGCCAATTACAGGTTTTTGAGCTTGCCGCACTTGGTTTTATCCAATCGCGGCAAACCCTATACGAGCCAATCAGGAGTGTTCAACAACGTCCAATCATGGCCCGGCTTTCCTGGACCAATAGGAATGCAGGTCTTCAAGCCTGCTAGTATGGAACACCCCTCCCCTCTTGGTTCCGTCCAAGGGGCGGGGTTACATAATCACATAAGTAGGCGGGCCTTCGGACCTGCCTACTTGACTTGCGCGGTTCATAATGTCTCTGATCGTCGTCAGGTTTGGACAGGCTCCGCGTCGCTCTCAAACCCCTCGATAGAACCACCTGAAAGGGTGAGCCGGGCCTACAGCTGCGACTCCCACCTGGTGAACCTGGGTCGGTCGAGTCGCTCGCTCTGTTGCTCCTGCCTGGATTCTTGGGCTGGTAGAGCTTGTCCGGCTGCTGCTTCCAGGTGAAGTACCCGTCTGCCACGGTTCCCTGTCAGCTGGTAAGTATTGTTGGTTTAATGTTTGGGTTTTCTTTAATGTGTGTGGGGGGTGTTCTGCTTGCGCAGATACCGGTTCTTTTTCTGCATTTGAGGCTCCCCCGATTTCTTGGTTAGAGTCTGTGAGAGGAAGGGTGGTTAGTCTGGATCTTAGTTGGTCAATGTGGCGTTTCCAGCACCTACCATCGGTGGTCTCGAGCCGGTAGGAGCGAGGGCCGGTGACTTGGGTGATTTTTGCAGGAAGCCATAGTGGATCCCCGGTGAAATTTTTAGCAAACACAGTGTCTCCTACGTTGAAGGCGCGGTATTTGCTGGTTGAGCCAGGGTTTTTTTCTGGAGTGTAAGCAGGGTGCAGCCGGTCCAGGGGTGACCGGAGTCTTCTGCCCATGAGCAACTCCGCTGGGCTTTTGTTGGTGGTGGTATTGGGTTGGATTAGAAGCATTTTGGTGATTTTTTCGTGAATGTTGCCATGTTCGATCCTTTGGAGGTTTTTTTTTGTAAATTGAACCATGCGTTCAGCTCTGCCATTTGCCGCCGGGTGAGCTGGTGATGTCAATGCGTGTCGGATGCCACGGTCTGCCAAGTATTGCTCGAAGGCCACTGCGGTAAACTGTGGCCCATTGTCAGATACTATCACATCTGGCAGACCATGGGTGGCAAAAAGTTTATTTAATTTCTTGATGACTGCTTCCGTGGTGGTTGTTTTCATTTTGCTCACCTCGAGCCAATTCGAGTACGCATCAACAGTGATTAAAAAGGTATGCCCCTTGGTTGGTCCAGCAAAATCAATATGGATGCGTGACCAAGGGCCCCTGGGTGTCTCCCATTCTAACAGTGGAGCTTTTGGGGGAGCTGAGCGAGTCCCTTGGCATCTGTTGCAAGCGGCGACCCAGGTTTCAATTTGTTTGTCCATGCCTGGCCACCATGCATAGCTTCTGGCCAGGGCTTTCATGCGTACAATGCCTGGGTGCCCCTCATGCAGCATATCTAAAACTGTTTTCTGTAATGTTTCCGGTATTACCACCCGGTCTCCCCATAGGATACACCCCTTTTGCGAAAAAAAGTTCAGTTTGCCTGTTTTTAAACGGTTTAAAGAGGTCATTTTTCTCGCTCTCAGGCCAACCCCTCTCCACCCAGCTGAGAACTCGCGCCAAACGTTTGTCCCTTCTGGTTTCGCGGGCAATGTCTAGTGCGGTTAATGGTGGTGTGGATACTGTTTCAATTTGCAAGGTTGATAACGTGGGTGCTGGGTCATCTTGCACGTCAGGCAGGGGGGATCGGCTTAAAGCATCGGCGTGTGAGATAGTCTTGCCTGGTCGATGTATTAATTGGTAATTATAAGCGGCAAGAAATTCAGACCATCTTGTCATTCTAGGTGACAGGATGTGTGGAGTGGGTTTGTTACCCGCTAAAATGCCAAGTAGGGGTTTATGGTATGTAATAATTGAAAATGTCCTACCATAAATGTATTCGTGGAATCTTTTTACTGCGGAAACGATGGCGAGGGCTTCTTTGTCCAGCTGGCTGTAGTTCCTCTCCGGCTTGGACAAGGTTCTGGAAAAGAATGCAACGGGAGCCTCTGTTCCATTTGGCAAAGTGTGGCTCAGGATTGCGCCAACCCCAAAGGGTGATGCGTCGCATGTAACAGTCAGAGGTAGGGTTTCGTTATATTGAATGAGGACTGCGTCTGAAGTCAAAAGGTTTTTTATTCGTTGAAAAGCGTGTTCCTCTCGCCGTCCCCATATCCAGGAAGCCTTTTTATCGAGGAGTCTATGCAAGGGTTCCGCGACAGTCGCTTTCTGGGGTAGGAAATTATTATAGAAATTAATGAGTCCGAGGAAGGCTTGGAGGTCCGTTTTGTTTTTTGGTCTGGGGGCTTCTTTGATGGCTTTTAGTTTTTTGTCAGTAGGGTGAATTCCTTGTTTGTCAAGGAGGTATCCGAGAAATTCAACCCTTTCAGTGCATAATTGGCACTTCTCCTTTTTTACCTTGAGGCCGGAGTCTTTAAATTTTTGTAGGACTGCCCTCAGTTGTTTTTCCAATTGTTTTTTTGTGGGGGCTGCTATTAGAACGTCGTCGAAATAGGGTACGACTCCTTTAATTCCCTGCAACAGCCTTTCTATTAGGCTTTGGAAAACCCCTGGTGCGACGCCCACTCCAAATTGGAGTCGGTTGCATTTAAATGCTCCTCGATGTGTCACGATAGTTTGAGCCTCAGAGGTTTCAGCATCGACCGGCAGTTGTTGATAGGCTTGTGCCAGGTCGAGCTTTGCAAAAATTCTGCCACCCCCCCCAGTGAGTGTAGGAGATGCTGGACTACTGGCACGGGGTAGGCACTCTGCTGCAAGGCATGGTTGAGGGTGGCCTTGTAGTCTCCACAAATTCTCAGGGAGGTATCTGGTTTGATGGGGGTGACAATTGGTGTTTCCCATCGGGCATGGTCGATAGGTTCTAATACGCCTTGTGCTATTAGCTTATTTAATTGCTCGTCTATTTTAGGCTTGAGTGCAAATGGCACTTGGCGCGGTTTGAGGCGGATGGGAGCGATGTCAGGGCTAAGATTAAAGGAGATTGGGGACCCCTTGTACTTGCCTAGGGTGTCATCGAAGACCTCTTGGAAGTCCCGAATGAGTGCCACTTCCCAGTCTTCATCATCTGTGTGGTTGATGCCTGCCATTTCGATTCCCAGTGGTGCGAACCATTGCAACCCGAGTAGGCTGGGGCGGTCTTTATCAATGATTGTGAGTGGTAGGATGTTGGTGTGGTTCTTGAAAGAAATCTGGAAGTGTCCTATACCAGTGACCGGGATGCGGTTACCTTGATAGTCTCTCAAGATTAGTTTCTGGTCGCTAAGTTCTTGGCGGCGTATGCTGGGAATTAGACGCTTTATGGTCCGCCAGGAGACCATAGAGAGGTAGGAGCCAGAGTCCACTTCCATGGTGCAAGGTTGGTTCTCGATGGTGACCTCAACACGTATCTTCCGTGCGTCTATTGATGAAGCGTGGCCGATGATGACTGTTTGGTGCGTTTCTTCTCTTCTTGGTGCATCTAAGAATTTCTTGGGTCGGTTGTCCCGGCTCCATCGGCTGTCAGTTGAGCGGTCCCGGTTTTTGGTGGGGGTGCCATCTAGTCTTCTCGGGCTGTTTCCCCGACGTCGGGGGCTGAAATTTCTTTTGTTGCGGCATACTTTGGCAATATGCCCTCGTTTTTCGCAAAAACGGCAAACAGCGTCCAGGAACTTGCATTCGGAATGCGGGTGATTTCCTCCACAGCCGGCACATTGGTATCCCATCTTACGACCGTGCCGGTCTCGCCGCTCGCGTTCCGATTGAAGTATGTGAATTTCTTCCTCTTCACTGTCAGAAGGGATTCGATGTTGCCATGGTGGGTGGAGGCTGCGTGTTTATCTAGTGTGGTAGTCGCCTCGCTGGTTGATTGACAGTCGGTTCTGTTTGAACGCCGCATTCGCGCCGCTGATTTACGGGTGGCTTAGGCTGCGGTGGCTTCGGCTATGGCGTCTGTGAGGGAGATGTCCCCTTTAGCCATCAACCTGCTTTGGAGTGTTGGGTCTTTCAGGCCAAGGACGACCCGGTCACGCATGGCCTCATCCAAATTGGCGAATCCGCACAAGCCCCCTAGGTCCCTCAGGTCGGCTACGAACTCTCCAATGCTCTCACCCTCGCGCTGATCCCTCTGATAGAAATCATGCCTTCGGATGAGAGTTGGTACAGCCGGAGCATAGTGGTTCCGGAGGATGGGAGCTAGGGTTTCCCAATCCATTGTCTTGACATCTGCGGGCTTCGCGAGCGCCTTGGCCATTTAAAAAATGGTGGGTCCGCAGTGCGTTAAAAAGACCGCTCGTTTTTTGCTGCCGGTAGCGTCTTTTAAGTTGTTGGATTCCAAAAACATTTGGAAACGATCAATGTAGGACTCCCAGTCCTCGCTGGCTGGGTTAAATGGCGTGGGTGGCGCGGCGCTGCTGGCCATTTCGCTGGTCGTCTCTGCTCTGTTTGCCACGTGCTGATCAGACTTGTTGTCTCAGAATCCCATCCTCGTCGCCAGTGTCAAGTATGGTCAGTGGGTCCCATAGAGAGGCGAGGCTCGAGTAGTGAACAACAGCTCTTTATTTAGCAACCAGTTTCTGAGACAACAACCCTAGCCGCGGCTGCTCTTTTTATAGAGCTGCCCGCAGCTAGGCAGCCAATGACAGTTTTTTGAGCTTGCCACACTTGGTTTTATCCAATCGCGGCAAACCCTATATGAGCCAATCAGGAGTGTTCAACAACGTCCAATCATGGCCCGGCTTTACCGGACCAATAGGAATGCAGGTCTTCAAGCCTGCTAGTATGGAACACTCAGGTCAGTCCATTTTGGCTACTATGCCACAAACAAAATAAAAGGCCAGTTTTACCCCAAACATGGTCACAATGTTCTATGCAAGTTAGAAGCTCTAATCTAGAAACAGTCTTGTAAGCATACCATTATCTACATCTCACCAGCCAGGAGGTGTGGTTAGTGTATTTACAACATTCAGAATGTGCTTTCCACAATATTGCTTACCTCTAAATGGAATAGCGTGATGAATTTGTTTGTGTGCATATAATTAAGAGAACATTTACATTCTGTTTATTTGAAACTCGAGTACACATGCTATCAGACTATTTATTTATTTCATCAATTTATATAGCCATCCACGCACAGCTCACAATAAAGTAGACAAAACATATACGACACAAAAAATAAAAACACACAACAGCTGGAAAACATAAAAACATAGCCAGGAGACAGGCTCCATCACATACCCAGGCTTGGACACAGAAACAGATTTTCAAGACCTTATGAAAAGCCAGTGGGGCTGGGCCAGTCTGCTATGTGGAAGGATTATATTCCAAAGGCAGGCATCATGGCACAAAAGGCTCTCTTTCCTAGAGCCTGCCAGATGGCAATCCCTTGTTGATGGAGCCTGGAGTATTCCCTTTGTGCTGCATCTGATAGGATGGGTAGAAACAACTGGGCACAGATGGTTGTGTGTTTTTATTTTTAGGTAAGAGTTTAGGTTAACAAATTAATGTGAAGGTCATCAACAAATACAGCTCTACAGGAGACATAAACAGGTACAACACACTTTTCTTCTAGAATACAGCCCGCTCCTTCTATTTACCTTGAGGATACTCTATAATATCATCTGGGCACAGGGAAACCAAGGGAAGGTACAATATAGGTGAGCATATTGGATATACATTAAAAAATAAGCAGAGATTGATCTCATAGTTTGTTGCAAATTAGTTCATGGGGACACTGTCTGATTAAGTGTGCTTGGAAATACTTTGCAGATGTCATGGAAATAATGTTTGTTGATAACAAATTGTGGATAGATAAATTATACTCATGCTCTTGGAAAAGAGCCAGTAGTAACAAACAGTCATATTCAGACACAGTAAAACTCATGCTTTTGTTTTGTTCTGTCATCTAAAGGAGGTGTATGGAATATATTTGTGAGGATTTGTGATTATTAGTTCATGTAATACTCATCATTTTGCTTTTTGGTTTCAAATCCTGCATGCAAAGATTTGGAGAAAAGGGAATCATATACAGAACTGAACTGAGCATTGGTGCCCTAGTGTTGATGCAGAATCCTCTGTGCATGCTTCTTAAAGCTACAGGAAGTAGCAGCTGCTAAAAAATTAAAGCCATTTTTTGGGCAACAAGCAGGGGTGGGATTCAAAAATTTTAACAACCGGTTCTGTGGGCGTGGCTTGGTGGTCATGTGACTGGGTGGACATGGCTTGGTGGTCATGTTATTGGCTGGGTGTGGCCAACTCAATATCACTCACATTGAGGCACGCATCTCCTCGCCTGGCCTCTCATGACTGTGGGGATGCTGCAACAGTCGTAAGTGTGAAAAATGGTCATAAGTCACTTTTTTCAGTGCCATTGTAACTTTGAATGGTCACTCCACACAAGCAAAGTACCAGCAAACGAGGGAAAGAAAACTCCAGAGAGGTTCCTGAGACAGGAAGTCTAATCCTGCTAAGAAAGTAATAAGGGTTAACAGAGAGGCAGTTTCTGTAAGCAACACCAGAATATTTCCTTCCTGCCTTCCTTACAGGATTAGGCCAGTAATTTCTTCTAACAACCGGTTCTCTGAACTGCTTAGAATGTTAACAACTGGTTCTAGCGAATAGGTGCAAACTGGTAGAATCCCACCCCTGGCAACAAGTCCATTTAATGCAGTTTTCAGCCAGTCCTCAAATATCATGGCCAATGACTGTTAGCAACCTTTGAAGTCGAGGAGGTCTTCATGACAATACTAATAGCTATAACTGCAAGGGGAAACTTCAGTTATTTCCAGGGCATCAAAAATATTTCATTCATCAAATTTTACTATTTTATTTTGAAGATTTCACTACAGCTCTACAATTAGCCCCTTAGCTCTATTAAAATGTATTGCATAATTTCAGATTGTGAAACAGTGGGTTTTAATAAAAGATCTTGAGCCACTGAAATATAACATTTACAGTACTTTTATTTAAATAATGTAAACATTAATGCATATTTTTTATGATTTAAATTACAAATAAAGCTGGAAGAAAATAATCCAATCATTACTTGATTATGTCTTTCATCCTCTGGCCTCCCTTGTTAATTTGTACTTAAAAGCTCTGTTCCTTTTATTTTCCAAGGGAATATCTTTAACAATTCTTTAAAGAACCACTGTGGTTCATTACCAGATGGTTATCAAAGCTCATGCTCACTTAAAAAAAAAAAGAACTAACCGCTGCAGTCTCTCTTGTGTACAGTTCTGATGATGACAACATAACCATATGCCATCTAAGACATTGAAAACCGAGGAATGGCCCAACACAACAAGAACAATGTTCAGATACAGTTCCAAGATTCTTTGAATTGATTGAAACTAACCAAACCTTTCAGTTCTAGAATTGTTGACTGTCTCATTTCTACAACAATGAAGTCTTTTTAAAGCCCATATGGAAACAATTCATGAAACTTCTACTTCCCTTGTACTGAAATTCCAGTGACAAGAATGTACTTACAATTACATTAATGAAGTGCCTCATATTTTAGAAGTTTATTGCCAAGTCTCAGTTTATTTAGAGGCTTGTTGCTACATAAACATTTCAGATCTGACATTCTTCCAAAATCTTTGAAATAAGTGTTTTACTTTGAAAAGAACCACTTTCATTAGAAATTAACTATATAAATATTATTAAAATAGCAGGAAGTAATGATTGCAACATTTCATCTATTCCTCCATATAGTATTTAGGTCCTGTTAAAGACTTTGAATATGAAGGGAATTGTTCTTATTGTTGTTGTTACTATTATTACAATTCTAATTCCAAATTCAAATGGAATCCCTTCAAATGGATTCCCATGCTGCCTGGGAATTTTGGGAATTATAGTTGAAATAAATTGGACTGGTTGGGAAGGATAAGTTTGTGTAGCTATTGAAGGACATTATTGCTTCCTCATTCCAAGCAGTGATTAATAATTCATCTTTGAAGCATGTACCAATGCTTAGGAACTTCCCCAAATCCCATTTGGATCCTCACTGGGTTCACCAGGCATCAGGGTGGATGATTAAACAGGTCCTTCTCCACTGCAGCAGAAGACAACCCTGAAAAACTCCAAGTCCAGCAGGGAGAGATCCACCCATGAGAAAGAATTAAGACAATGCCTCCCAACTTGAGAACATGTTGCCATAATCTGTATTGTGTACATATTCTATGTACACTGTTCATAGTACACAGAATATAGATTATTCATATAGATCATTGGGTCCAGAGTACACACAATTGCAGATACGAAGGAACTAAAGTAAGCCAGAAGTTTGAATGAAAAAAACAAACCCTGAATGCAATAAAAGTAAATATAAATCAATTCTATAAATACAGGATTGTAAACAAAAAAACTATTTCAGACTATTATACGGTAGATACAACATTGTGGAATTGGTTTCTTCTTAAATTTTGTAATTTAAGAAACTTGAAAGATTGACATTTATTATGTCCATTTCTAGTCTATTTTGACATTAGCAATGGGGATTTCTCCCTGGCTAGTTTAAAATTTGCTGTTATTTCCCCTTCCTACCACAGATAAGTTTATTTATTTATTTATTTATTTATTTATTTATTTGATTTGCCAATTGTTTACAAGATAATAAGTATAAATGTATACATAGTTGTGAATACATGAAATGGTTACATATAAGAAAAATAAAAGAATAAGAGAAACAATAGGACAGGGACGGTAGGCACGTTGGTGCGCTTATGCACGCCCCTACAGACCTCTTAGGTAGAAGTGCTGCATGCCATACATGGAATGGAGTTTCATTTGTGAAAAAGTAGAGAGCATTTTCACATATGGTTGTCAGATTTCTTATATTGATATTACTCTCATGACAATTTTATGGACAAAGACAGATGGGAATGAATGCACAACATTCTTGCATTGGTTGCAGTGATAGCAGATTGTTTTGGTGATGCATATGAAGAAACATGCATTTATGCATTATAATTTATGGTAGGGAAGCAGGAAGCTGTTATTTGCACCAACTTTAGAGGCCTTGGATGTTAAAGAACCGGTACTGAAGGTTTTATTTTGAGGTTGCCTTTAATATGAGCTGAACTATCTATTTTAAACCTGTTTTGAAAGATTATTTTAGCCCTGCACTTTCAGATATCCCCTATCATGTAGCTATGGTTGAAAAGAAAAAAATGACCTGATAAATAGCAGTGAAAAGAATGTGTGTAGCAACATAGGCGTTGAAAGATTTAAGAGCAAAAGATGAAGCTATTCAGCTCATTTGCCCCATGCCAATTTCCAAGCAAAAGTGCTGAAGAGACAACGCAACACAGGATGTTAAGTAGATCTAGCCTTAAATCTTGGGGGCTGAATTGCCAAGACTTAAACACTCCAGGGACAGAAATTCATTAAATAACAATTGATTTAGCAGCCAATGAAGCATAAAGGATCAGGTAAAACCGTAGCAGGAAGAGCTAGTCATGATAAAGAATCCTCTTTTCAGATGTTCTTCCTTTTTATGTAAGTTTCTTACATTTAAAAATGTAGTATTTTTAGTATTTTAGTATTTATTTGATTTGTCAATCGCTTACAAGATACAGGTATAAGAATAAATATAGTTTTGAATACATGAGATAGATACTTATAAGAAAAATAAAAAACAATAGGACAGGGACGGTAAGGCATGATTGGTGTGCTTATGCATGCCCCCTACAGGCCTCTTAGGAAGGGAGTGAGGTCAATAGTAGACAGTCTAAGGTTAAAGTTTTTGGGGTTTGGGGAAGAAACCACAGAGTCAGGTAGAGTATTCCAGACATTGACCACTCTGTTTGCTGAAGTCGTATTTTCTGCAGTCAAGTTTGGTGTGATTAACCTTGAGTTTGTATCTATTGTGTGTTCTTGTATTGTTATGATTGAAGCTGAAGTATTCATTTGCAGGTAGGACATTGCAATGTATGATTTTATATACTATATTTAGATCAGACCGGAGGCGGCGTAGTTCTAGGTTTTCTAGGTCTAGAGTTTCAAGTCTGGTGGCATAAGGTATTCTGCAATGAGTAGAGGAGCGGAGAACTCTTCTTGTGAAATATTTCTGGACTTTTTCAATTGTGTTAATATCAGATACATGATATGGGTTCCAGACTGATGAGCTGTATTCAAGTATAGGTCTAGCAAATATTTTGTATGCTCCAGTTAGTAGTGTGATATTACCAGAGAAGAAGCTACATAGGATTAGATTAGCAACTCTTAATGCCTTTTTGGCTGTGTAGTTACAGTGGGCTCTAACACTTAGATCATTTGAGATGAGTACTCCAAGGTTCTTGCCAAAGTTTGGATTCTCAACAAGGTCTTGACTATTTAGCTTGTATTTTATTTTCTGATTTTTTTCTGCCAATATGTAAGACAGAGCATTTATTTGTTGAGATTTGAAGTTGCCATTTGATTGACCATTCTGATACATAGTCAAGGTCTTTTTGGAGGGTAGTAGTATTGCCTGTGGTTTTGAATAGCTTTACATCATCAGCAAAGAGAACGCAGTTGCTCTTAATATGATCACAGAGGTCATTTATGTAGAGTATGAAGAGAGTTGGTCCTAACACACTGCCTTGGGGGACACCACTGTTGACAGGTACAGAATTTGATAGGACGCTCCCAATTTTGACCATTTGTTGTCTGTTTGACAGGAATGCTTCTATCCAGTTATGTCCAGAGATGCCATAAGATTTTAGTTTTAGGAGTAGTTTGTCGTGTACCACTGAATCAAAGGTTTTACAGAAGTCTATGTAGATTGCACCTATTGCTTTGCCCTGATCGAGTTGTGTAGTCCATATATTTTTGCAGTGTAAGAGTTGCAGATTGCAGGATAGTTTTTTTTCTGAAACCAAATTGTTTATTAGAGAGTAGGTTGTTTGTCTCTAAGTGGAGGATAATGGATTGGTTAATAATTGATTCCATGACTTTACAGGTGATGCAGCATAAGGAGATTGGTCTGTAATTTTCAACTAGGCTGGGGTCTCCCTTTTTGAAGATAGGGATGACCGTGGCTTGTGACCATAGTTTTGGCAAGGAGCTGGTCCTGAAAGATTTTTCAAACATTATGCTTAGAGGTTTGGCTATGGCAGTGGATAGCTTTTTTAAGAAGTAGGCACATATTCCATACAGTCCAATAGATAGAGATGGTTTTGGATTGCGCAGTGCTTTTTCAACAATGTCTTCTGTAAAATCGATATGTATTAGATCATTGTAGTTGTCTGTGGCTCGACTAGGAAGTACTGGGCTTGATCCATTGCTGTTTACAAATACTGAGCCAAAGAATGTGTTAAAGAGTTTTGCTTTGATGGTGTCGTTGTTGCAGTCTTTGCCATTAGGTCCTTTCAGGGGTGGGATGTACCTTGAGTCTTTTAGTTTGTTGTTTACAAAATTGGAGAAAGCACGGGTGGAATTTGTGCGTAGAAGGTTTTCCTCTTGTTTAATGTGATAATTGGTGCGTTCAGTTTTTATCTGGTGGCATAGATTTTTGTATCGGCTTTTGAAGTTGGCAATGTGACCAGATTTGTTTTTTCACCAAAGTGATCTCTTTTTGGATTGAAGCTTCCTTTTTGTTATGGGTAATCTGTTTTTCCTGGTTTTGGGAGTTGTTATTGGTACATATAGTTTGATGGCTCTTTTGATTTCTAGTAAGAATATGTTGTAATGGTCTTCAACAGTATTGCATTTTGTAGCTCAGTACAAATCTGTACTATTCTCTCAGTCACTGGAAGGAGTAGCACAAGAACACAGCACATATCATTATTTTGGCTGCCTTCCTTACATTTGTCACAGTCCTTACCGGCAAAAATCACTGGAAGATGTGGGTGGGTGAATTATGTTTTGGTGAAGAAGCCCTAACAGGGACACAGTTTTAGGCCTTTTGAAATCAGTATCTGATTATTCTAATGTTTTGAACAACTTGACATCCCTTTTACTAATGCAAAAAGAACTCTGGAATTGATACTTCTTGGGAGAATAAGTCATGGAGGGAAACATAAATCATTCTCCCTCTTAAATTATTTATTTTGACCTAGTCAATGAGCCCAACCTTCCTCTCATCAGGTTGCTGCTGTAGTGAAAAATTGGAGGGGGGGGGATACTGGGTATGCTGCTTTGAATTCCTGAAGAAAAAAGTGGGAAATCAATTAATTAGTCAATCAAATACATTCTAATACTGATTCTGACCAGATCCAACAAATCACAAAGATCTACACAGTACTAGAATTTGATGTAATTTTGCCATAAAGAAGCTGAAGAAAAAAAGTATTTTATCCTTTATGTTTTTCTCATGTTCAAAATTATACAATTGGTCATTTGACAACAGTTCAAAGTTAACTCCCCCACCCCCAAAAACCTACCTATATATGACCCGGTTTTGAAGACCAACTGTAGGAATGTTACAGCAGCTCCCTGCCTATCTCCCCCCCATTATGCCTCACCAGGGTCCTTGCAGACCACCATGTGACCTCAAGAGAAGCAGCTTACAACTGAGCAACCATTAACATTCCATGGTATTTCTTTCCCCAATAGAGATGGAAAGGCAGTGGACTGGATTTTTTTTTCCCGTTGCAGCCTTAGGCCAAATCTAGCCCATTTTCAATCTCAGAGTTTTGTGAGGGGAACATTAGCCAGCCTTTCTTACAATATCAAATTCTGTTTTGTTTCTTGAGAATTATTTTGTTTATGGACAGAATTCTGAGATCCTTTTCATAATTTATCTCAAACTTTCTATTAGGTTGGAAAGAATAAAAAGAGATATTGTGCCAAGAATTAGTCAAAACCTTGTCATTATAGCATGTTATCCTTATCAGTGAGTGTAACTTATTTCTAACTTATAAACTGACACAAGCTATGATTTAATATGATGTATGAACACATTGAGCTCTAGAGGGCTCATTTTATTAAATTACAGCATTGATATTGCACCTGCTATATTCTGAGCAAGCACAGGAAATGTATCTACACAGCAGTTTGAATTTCTCTTTTGACCATAATCCCATGAACCTCCAATTTCAATGTACATGTTCAACATACACCAACTTTGTGTATACTGATTCTCATGTTTGAGTTATATTGACCAACTTTACATATTGTGAGGTATATAGATGATCTCTCCTAGGGGTGTCTGCAGCAAATGAAAAACTCTGCAGTACCATCATTGCTCGAGTTCTTCCTTTATATGCCCACGTCATGGCAACTCTTCAGGGTGGGGTGGGTGCAGTGATGTCACTGTGCATGCTCATCCATCTTCAAAGCACATCTTGTTTCTTGCTTACTGGCCAGAAGTAGTCCAGCCGGTCCAGCTGACTAGTGTTCTGCCAGTTTTCAGTGGGATGTAATAATGCAAAGTGGGTAGACTTATGTCTCATACATCTGCTTGTCCTTTGCTCTGGCTTGCAGATTTAGAGTTTGTAGTGTATTCATGTACATACTTCTAATACCACATTCCTATTGGTTAGTTAACATAGCTTAACGATTGGTTAATAAAGAGAGTTTCCGATTGGCCGCCTAAGCGGCAGGAAGTTTAAATACATGCCATTGGTTACGAGCCGCGAGCAGCCACTATAAAAAGGGCTGCCGCGGCTCGACTTTAGTTGAAGTTACTGGTTGCTAATAAAGAGCTGAATTCAACTCCGGTTTTCGAGTCTGCTTTGTCCTGGCGATAGAACAGAGTTTTTGTTTAAAAACAACATCAACAATAAAAGAAGATTAAATTATTTTGAGAATTTAGATGCATTTTTATATGTTTTCTGCTTCAAAATGGCAGGAAAGTACATGATTGATTTTCTACACTTGCACTGATAAAACTCAGTGGCATGATTGGAGGAGGGTTAGATGACTAAAACCTGCATGGAGCTTTGGGATTATAGATTGTAGGTAACCTAGCCTTGTTACAAGATTCCACAAGTTCTTATTACTCTGGTTTCAAAACAGTAAGCATAGGGGGGGAAATTTCCTATGGACAATTCTACTACAATTTCTATCTTTCGCTAAAATTAGAAAACTAGCTTAAACTTTTTTTTAAAATTCAGCTATTGCTTAATGGTGCTTGAGGAAAAGAAGAAAGATTATGGCACAATATTCAGCTGTATTCCATGTCTTCCCCACATCCTATCTACTTTGTCCTGCAGCAGGCAAATGAGAGGCATTGTGTCTCTTCTGGCAATAGCTTTCTCCTCCAGGAGAGGCCTAGTTCTCACAGCAACTGAATAAGCACTCCAGTGTTACTTATTAAAATGCCAACTGATCTCAAAGAACAACTTCCTCAGAAAAGCATGTTTTTTCAGACAATTGAGATTATATCTACACTTACATATTGACCTTTGCTACCCTGTCCTCCAAATTAATTACATTTGATACCTGTCCTCCAAATGCTTGCTAATTCTAAACTCCCAGTGGGTGGTGAAATATAAAAGATTATGGGCTTGACAGTCCTTCCACTATACTTTTGTTATTAAAATTATACCTTCAGACTTTACAAATCTGCCAAGCCCAATGCCTTTCCGCATACTGGCACAGATACTGAAGAATTAATGGTTTACCTTTCCAAGAGTCTTTGCTTAGGGCAATTTCCCTTGACAATTACAGGATTAGGGATGTTCAGCCAGTCCCCACAATTAAATAAATTGAGGACTAGAACATCCCTAAGGCATCAGTATTATAAATGTGTTCACATAGCTAGACTTATTTCTGTTTATGGGTCCTCCTAGGTTGGCAACACCATTTCTACAGTGTAACTATTGTGAAGAAAATGGTGCTGGGCAACCCAGACAAAGAATGCTTGGCGGGGATCCAGGGAGTTGCCAAACAAGTTCTTGCCTGGGAGGCAACATTTTGGATTTTGGATTTAAGAAAGCAGGCTTTCATCTCATGAAATCTCATTCTTTTTGAAACCAAAGAGAATTTCACAAGTCAGATGAGATAAAGCCTTGAAGTTCTGTTGTTTAAAGAGGAAGAGAATTTAAAAAAAAAAAATCCCACCAGACTTTGGATATACCCACAAAACTGGCTGGATTTTAGGCACAGTACCTCTGAAATATATCTCATGTAGAGACATATTTCACACTTGGCAAAACCCCTGTTGCTCTCAGGAGGCTAAAAAAGTGGAATGTCTGAGCATGTCTGATTTCTTAGAACCAACAACGGAAGACAGGAAAATCTTTCAAAATGAAGATGATCTTTCTTAACAAAGTGAGCATTTGGAAGCATTGTGTCACATCATATTACTCTTGAAATAATAGGGTGAAAAGAATTCTCCTTCAACCCGTTTTTATGTTCTTACTGAGACTGGAAGTTACTAAGGCAAATTTTAATTTCAATTTTAATAATTTTAATGGACACTAATATTGCTTAAAACCAGACAATCAACATGAAGCTTACATTACAATTATACCACAGGCCTACCAAAAGTTATAATCTGCTAATCTTTATAATCTCGCCTAACATTTGTTATAGCCCTTCAGATTCAATGTCCACCCCCATGCCACCACCACCCCTCCACCCTCAGTATTTGCATTAAGAACAGAATATGTACCCAAGTTCTGTTAAATTGCATTTTCACCTTCACAAGTAGGGAACGCTTATCTTTTACTTTAAGATTGAAAAGACAAAAAGGTTTATAGATTTGATTTGTGCAAGAGGCAAGTCCTCTTAGCTCTGACCACATAGTTCCCAGATAAGGAATCCTTTTTTGATAAAGAAACAATGAAAATGGAATTAAGAGCTATGGAAAAAGAATGTCGGAAAAGAAAATCCTAATTTTACCTGCTCAGGAGAGCTTCCACAGGATTAACCCACAGGCTGCGTATAGGCTGTGGCATTCATCCTTTGTATGAAATGTCTGAAAAACAGCAGAAATTGGTAAAAACACACACATTTACAAGGGGCATAAAGTTGAAAGTGACCAAAGATCTACATAAAGTTTTATTTCGGGCTGAATTTGCTGACAGTGAAATACATACATTGGATCCTCAGGCACAATACAGTAAGACTGTTCTCCATGGAACTAAAGTCTTAATCAAAAACTCTGTTGCCCAAAATCAATTAAATTCCCCAAATCTTCCCCAAACAGAAAAATCTTTCTTTGACAAGAATGTATACATCTGCTTTCCAACTGTCAATATATGACTGGACTGGTGCTTACCTTCCTCTTGTAGGAAGTTAGCACCCACACCTCTCCTAGAAAATTGAAATATCCTAGGAAATATTAAAAAGGCAGAATATTTCCCCTAAAACGAATAGAAACCCAGAAGCAGAAACTCACTGTTAGAAGCAGAAGCTCACCCCCACCTTTGTTAATGGGTGGGTCATTAAGGCTTGGGCCAGAATATTTTACATAACAAAGCTCTCCAGATAAAGCTATAGCAATTGCCAAAAGCCCTTTTCAGTGCATCATCATCCAGCAAGGCTCAACCAAGCCTGGAACTCAGGACAGCCTACAGAGTTGACTCTGCATGGCCCCATGGGAGTCTGACAACCAATTAGAAACAAGCTTCAATTCAAATGCCAACGAAGGTTATAAAACCCAGGCACTCTCAACATATCACCCCTTCCTTCTCTGTTCCTTCACCTTGGAGCATGTGATCATCCTTCTTTGGAGCTTCAAGCCATGTGGTCCTGCTGTCCACCATTAAACGTTCCAAACAGCCTCCATGTTTCCAGTGTCTTTTTCCCCACTTGGAACTGAACCCAGAAGGATAATTCTTCCAACACTCTATTATAGATCCAGGATATTTCAGAAACTGTCTTACCTTGATAGAGTTATCCTGCCTTACTAATACCAGTGGAAAGAGCCAACTTCAGATCCTGTTGACCAAAGAATTTTAGCTGACAGGGTCCAGGGAACCTTTTTCTGCTATGACTCCTGCCTCTGGAATACTCTCCCATCCATGGTGAGATCTGCCTCACATACCTGCTCTTCTGGAGGAATCTAAAAACTTGGTTTGCTACTTGACCTGAGCCTGCTATATTGGTGGCTGATGAGATTCTTGCCCCCAGGCTGCTCATCATCTTGGATCTTGACTTTTAATCTTTTTATTCTAACTTTAATTGTTCTTTTAGCAATTTTAAACTTTGTTATTGTATTGTAAGCTGCCCAGAGTTAATAAATAATTGTGATATTCATTAAAGCATGCTAGTTTTATTGAACCACATTGGATCTGTTCAGGTATTACCATCACCTAGACTCCAGTAGGATGCTTTAATACACTGATTTTGGATAATATTTAGTTTTGATTATTTTTTTATAATGGACCGCTATCATGTTTCTTTCAGTATGTTTTTCAGGTCATAAATCTCAGTGTAAACTTCAACATGTAGTTAAAGCAATCATTGCTAAAAATTCTGGAAGTTGACACTTCTGGAGATAGTTCAGGGAACACTAAACATATGAAGATAAGTGAATGTGTGATATTTGTTCACTTTATTAAAAAATACCAAAACAACAAAAATATCAACAAACCAATTAATTTAGAAAAAACCAATTAAATAACTACTGATAATATCATCATCCAGTGTTGGGAATTTGACTTGTAGGCTATTTAGGTAATGAATTAAACTGAATGTTAATTCTCAAGCTGGTTCTTTTTCCAAGTAATATGTACATTATCCAAGACATTCTGGAAAAGAAAGGGGAAAAATTGGCAATAACAACTGCCACTTAGCAGATTATTTATCATATGAGTAGGAAGTATATGAGGTTAAAAATGAGGATGAGTAGGAGAGAATGCCATGAATATTGAAAGGTGATTCACTGGCCTGCTGCACTAGAAATTTATGTATTTGTTTGTTTGTTTGTTTCCTGCCTTTATTATTTTTAGAAATAATTCAAGTTTAAGTCATACTCTTAAATTGTAAAGGGGGGGGTTCTTATAAATTACTCTTTATAATTTATTTTATAGATTGCACTTTTCCATGGAGCTTAAAGTTAGCTATAGTAATAATAACATGTGTTAGAGTTATAGCATATTATAGGACACTTTCTGTCTTTTTATAGAAATGTTAATTTATCTGGCAACATATTTGCAGTGTTCTTTCTAAAACATGGAAAGGATATTTTTGCAATAGCAACTCTGTGTATTTTGAATCTCATGGATGATTGATCACTTACTAAATTTGAAATCCAAATTGTGAGTTTGACTATGGCTGATGCCAGAAAACAAATGCTTACCAGTACAAGAAATAATTATCATCTCCTTAACTTTCAAATTTGCTTCAGAGTTTTCATTTTCAATATAGCAATTTATTTTATTTTCAGAAATGACATATACATCTAGTTATTGATGTGTATGTGAACAGAAGAAAAGATTTGTAAATAATTGTCACATAGTGTGTGTGTATGTGTGTGTATGTATATGTATGTATGCATGCATGTGGCAGGGTATGTGGCTGACCTTTGATCTCAAGGCGAAGGGAAAGAGATTTAATTTCCATCTGTTCCATTTCCTGGGATGAAGCAGGTGAGTCTGAACACGATACAATATATTGCATTATAGTACTGAGCCTGAATAGATTCCCCACCACTCAATCAGAACTGAAGAAGCTTCTTGGATGAGAAGCGAAACATCCTCAAGGAAAAACAAAGAAAGAAAGTCCACTTGCCTTATGAAAAGCACCTTTGGGACAACCATGACCTAGATGACTGAGAATGTCCATAGACATAAAGCATCAGATAGTAACTGTTGGAGGGAGGAAGGGAGGGAGGGAGAGAAATTAATTTTAGATATGATGACTAACAGCCATGCTTTCAAATGAGCATTGCAATCAAACCACCTCTGCAAACCCAATAGTAGCATCTGAGCAAGTGGAGGGGACTTGAGATAGAGAGCTTTTGTAATTGTATTATTTACTCCTTGTGGCTATGCATGATGGTTGTCAGTCTGTCATCTTGATCACAATGATCTTCTCCAAACTGTATTGCTAGCTGATTTGACCTACTAAGTAATTTATCCCTCAGAATAGACCAGAAAGTTAATCCCTACGTTGCCTTCTTGGCCTTTAACAATGATCTCTAGCTTATTTATGAAGCGACATGGTTTCTTGTGAATGCCATTTCTTTTGCAGTATCTGAAATTCGGCATGGCTGTTCCCACTAAGTTACTGTGCTATATTAGCATACTCCAAACCCTCGCAACTGATTGGTCTGGACGGACCGCGACCTGATTGGTCGAGACCCCGGCCGTGATTGGAGCGCTAGGAATCTACCGCGATTGGCGGCGCCAATACCGCCGACGAGCAGCCCTATATGAGGGGCTGCCGCGGCTTGTACTCTTCAGACTATTCTAATTCTAATAAAGAGCTGAACTTACTACAATGGTCTCGCGTCTCCTTCGAGCCGATCCACCCCAGATCTAACACTGGCGACGAGGGTGGGATCGTGAGACAAGGAGACCACCCAGCACGTGGCAAAGCGGCACACAGCGGCAGGCAGCATGGCCAGCAGCAACTCACCACCCGCACCCTTCAACCCTGCTACAGAGGACTGGGAATCCTATATCGATAGGTTCCAGATGTTCCTCGAGAGTAGCAACCTTAAAGATGCCAACGGCCATAAGAAACGAGCTGTGTTTCTCACACACTGCGGGCCCGCAGTGTTCAAGATGGCCAAAGCCTTGGCCAAACCAGAGGACGTCAAGACCATGGAGTGGGGCGACCTCAAGCCCCTACTACGAAGCCACTATGCCCCCGTCGTGCCCATCCTCATCCAGCGGCATGATTTCTACAGGTGGGACCAACGCGAGGGCGAGGGGCTTGGCGATTTCATGGCGGCACTGCGAGACTTGGGCGGCCTATGCGATTTTGCTGATCTGGACGAGGCACTGCGAGACCGCATCGTCCTGGGACTCTGAGACCCCGTCCTCCAAAGCCGCATCATGGCAAAGGGTGACATCTCCCTCGCCGATGCCCTCACCGAGGCCGCCGCGGCTGAGGCGGCCAAGAAATCAGCAGCTCGGATGCGACAATCGAGCATCACGACACGACCGGCGGCCGGCAAGACGACCTCGACCGCCAAGAGGCGACCCGAAGCCGACCGCCGGGACACAACCACACACCACGGCAACATCGACTCCTTCTCAGAGACCGAGGACGAGGAGGAGGAGATTCACCGCCTTCAAGCAGCGCGGGAGCGACAGGAACCACGAGGTCGTAAGTCAAGGTTCCAGTGCGCTGGCTGCGGAGGTGATCACCCCCGTTCGGACTGCCGTTTTCTTGATGCCATTTGCCGGCATTGCGAGAAACGGGGGCACATCGCCAAGGTGTGCTGAAATAAAAGGCACTACAGCCCGCGACGACGAGAGGGCAGCCCCAGGCGACGAGAGGGAAGCCCCCGACGGCGAGAGAGCACCCCCACCAGACACCGAGATCGCCAGACGGAGGGCCGCTGGAGCCGAGAGGATCGGAACAGGCAGCTCCATGAGGCAAGACAAAGGGAGGAAACACACCAAACCGTCGTCATCGGCCATTCCTCCACAAGCGACGCCAGGAAAGTATACGTGATGGTGGGGATAGAAGACCAGCCATGCGACATGGAGGTAGACTCCGGGTCCTTCCTCTCCATGGTCTCATGGCGCACCATCAAGCGCCTGGCACCCACCATCCGCCGCCACTAACTAGAAGACCAAACACTGACTCTCAAAGACTACCAGGGAAACCGCATCCCTGTAGTCGGCAGAGGCCATTTTAAAATCACCTTCAAGGGCCACACTGAAGTGCTACCCCTGACGATCGTCGACCAAGATCAGCCGAGCCTATTGGGACTGCAGTGGTTCGCACCCCTGGGCATCGAAGTAACCGGCATCCACCACATCGGAGAGACGGACTGGGAAACGGCGCTCGTGAGGGACTTCCGGGAAGTCTTTAATGACAGCCTAGGCAAGTACCGGGGGTCCCCTATCTCATTCAATATAGACCCGAGCATCCTGCCAATCCGCCTTAAGCCAAGGCGAGTGCCATTTGCACCCAAGCCCAAAATTGATGAGCAGCTAGACAAGCTCATCGCGCAAGGGGTGCTGGAACCAATAGATCATGCCCGGTGGGAGACCCCCATAGTCACCCACATCAAGCCAGATGGGTCCGTGAGAATCTGTGGTGACTACAAGGCCACCCTGAACCACGCGCTCCAACAAAGCGCATACCCCGTCCCAGTAGTACAGCACCTTCTGCACTCACTGGGGGGAGGCCGGATTTTCGCAAAACTCAACCTGGCACAAGCCTACCAGCAACTGCCGGTCGACGCCACAACCGCTGAAGCCCAGACCATCGTAACACACCGGAGGGCTTTCCGTTGCAACTGGCTCCAATTTGGAGTCAGCATGGCACCCGGGGTTTTCCAAAGCCTCATGGAAGGACTCCTCCAAGGCATAAAGGGGGTGGTGCCCTACTTTGACGACGTGCTGGTGGCCGTGAAAAACGAAAAGCAATTGGAAGCCCGGCTAAGGGAAGTACTGAAGAAATTCAGAGACTCGGGACTCAAAGTTAAAAAAGGGAAATGCCAGCTACGGGCAGAGAGGGTTGAATTTCTAGGGTACCTCCTAGACAAGCAAGGGATCCACCCCACGGAAAAGAAACTGAGAGCCATAAGGGAAGCGCCACGGCCCAAAAACAAAACAGAGCTACAGGCTTTCTTGGGACTGTTAAACTTTTACAATGTCTTCCTACCTCAAAAGGCGACCGTGGCGGAACCACTGCATAGGCTGTTAGACAAAACAGCCATCTGGACCTGGGGAGCGTGGGAAGAGAGCGCCTTCACCAATACAAAGAACCTGCTAACATCTGACACGGTACTAATCCAGTACAGCGAGACCCTGCCATTAACGGTAACATGCGACGCATCGCCTTTCGGGATCGGCGCCATCCTCAGCCACCAGCTACCGGATGGGAAGGAAGCACCCATCGCTTTCTCATCAAGGACACTTTCAAAACCAGAGAGGAATTACAGCCAGCTCGACAAAGAGGCCCTAGCAGTCGTCGCCGGCGTCAAGAAATTTCACGAATACCTTTACGGTAGGACTTTTACAATCATCACAGATCACAAGCTGCTGCTAGGGGTCCTGGCAGGAAATAAGGCCACACCGAACATTCTATCACCAAGAATGACAAGGTGGTCCGAATTCCTAGCAGCATACAACTACCAGCTGGTACACCGACCCGGCAAGGACATCGCCCACGCAGACGCCCTGAGCCGCTCACCCCTGCCCAACCTGGAAGACGACCCGGCACCCACGACAAAGGTACTGCAAATAGAAACAATATCCAACCCGCTCGTGACCGCGCCAGACATTGCCAGAGAAACAAATAAAGACAAGCGGCTGGCACGAGTCTTGAGCTGGGTTGGAAAAGGGTGGCCGGAAGGGGACAGAGACGAACTATTCAGACCCTTCCGAAACAGACAGACTGAACTTTTTACCGAGAAGGGCTGTATACTTTGGGGGGACAGAGTGGTAATCCCGGAAACATTACAGGAAAGGGTGTTGGGGATGCTGCACGAGGGACACCCAGGGATGGTCAAAATGAAAAGCCTGGCCAGAAGCTACGCATGGTGACCGGGAATGGATAAACAGATCGAAACCTGGGTAACCAAATGCAAACAATGCCAAGAATCCAGACCAAATCCTCCCGCCGCCCCAACCCAAGAGTGGGAAACGCCAAGAGGCCCGTGGTCTAGGATTCACATAGACTTCGTGGGGCCAACCAAGGGGCACATGTACCTTATTACAGTAGACGCTTACTCCAACTGGCTGGAGGTAAGCACCATGAAGTCTACCACAACGGAGGCGGTAATAAAAAAACTGAGTAAACTCTTTGCCACGCAGAGCCTGCCAGATGTGCTAGTGTCGGACAACAGACCCCAGTTCACCGCACTAGCATTTGAACAATTTCTGGCAGGCCAAGGCATACGCCATGCATTAACCGCGCCCGCTCATCCGGCGGTGAACGGGCGGGTGGAACGCATGGTCCAATACACGAAGAAAGCCATCCAGAAAATAGAAGCCCGGCAGAACTAATGATGGGCAGGAAACTACGGTCGACGCTAGATAGAATGCACCCAACATACAACCCTGAAAAAACCCCGGGGTCCTCCAGCAAACACAGAAAATTTAACATAGGGGACACAGTATACGCTAAAAATCTTTCAGGGGAACCACTCTGGGTAACAGCAACGATCACCCAAATAACCGGCCCCTTATCATACCGATTAGAGACAAGCGACGGGAAAAACTGGAAACGGCACATCGACCAACTAAGGTCAAGAATAGCCGTCACCAACAACCATACACCCGAGCCAGTAAACGCAGGACCAACAGGACACAAATCCTCGGAATCTTCACCTGGAAGGAGCAGCCAAGCCAGTTCAACCAGCCCGGAAAGATCCGGCAGGAACAACAGGAGCGGCAGCTCAACCAGCCCGGGTAGACCGGGAGGGAGCTACCAAGAAAGGCCCGGCTCACCCTTCCAGGCGATTCCATCCCAGGGAACCGGAACGACAGAGAATCCCTCCAAACCGGTCGACGACCACGCTGGAACTGAACCGCGGTCAACTAGGCAGATACGAAGCCCCGCCTACCTGCACGACTACGTCACGATGCACTGACAGACGAAACCAAGAGGGGAGGGTTGTGCTATATTAGCATACTCCAAACCCTCGCAACTGATTGGTCCGGACGGACCGCGACTTGATTGGTCGAGACCCCGGCCGTGATTGGAGCACTAGGAATCTACCGCGATTGGTGGCACCGATCGTGGGAGATTCAAAGCGCTGCCATTGGCCGCCGAGCCGCGAGCCAGCCCTATATGAGGGGCTGCCGCGGCTTGTATTCTTCAGACTATTCTAATTCTAATAAAGAGCTGAACTTACTACGATGGTCTTGCATCTCCTTCGAGCCGATCCACCCCAGATCTAACAGTTACCACTGCAAATGTCATCACATGTTTTCCCCAAATGATATTTAGTAGGTTTTAAAGAAGCACAGCTCAGCCTACTTGCATCAATCTCTGTGATATTTGGCATGTTCAATTTTCTTATAAAACTGTAACTTATCTGCCAATGTTACTTCAATCTCAGTTTCGTGAGAATTTTGAAAAATGCAGAGCTGCTCATATTTTCTTTGTGACATATTGAGAGAGAATGGAGCTACATGCTTTTCCAAGCTGGATTGGGTGCGCTCTTCTCACTATTACCATCTAGAGATGCCATTCTTTCAAAAAGGTTCCTTTGACCCCATACAGACTTGGAAATAATAGAGAGCTAAACTTAGTCATATCTTTTACTATAAGATACAGCAAAGCTGATCCCATACTACCTGACATTCTGAGCACATCTACATCCCCCAAATACAGCTAACAAAAGGCCACCCACACATTTTACCTTCAAGAATTTCCCAATCCATGTCAGCAGTATATAATATTTATTTATTTATTATTAAACTTCTGTGCTGGTCATCTCACCAAGGCGACTCTAGGCAGATTAGAGTCATACAATCAAAATTACTGTATAAAATATTAAAACAATAAATAAGAACCATACATTTAAAATTATGTTCAAATCCAATTAATCAAGAATTAATTATTTCAAACAATACATCCAGAATCAGCTTGTGCAGAAATGATGCCTGCCTCATTAAAGCTTTCCAATCTGGAAAGGGATCAGTATGTTCTCATGTCTTATTGGAGAAAGAGACTCATTTGAATTCTCATACTGGTGTCCAACCAATTTGGTCTCTTTCAAAGCCCTCCTTCAGAATACTTTGACTGTATCAATTTTATAATAATGCACTTATATTACAATTTGTATTTACTATCTCAGAATTTATTTTCTTTTTTCTTTTTTGAATTCATAAATGACTGTAACCAAGTTTATTTTATTTAAAAAATACCTTTACTAATTAAAAAAATCATTAAAATACAAGCTAACATCAAAGGGAAAAGGTGAAGGGAATAAAAGACGAAATTAAAAAGTGACAAAAATGCATAAAACACATACACATAACAAAGGTGACCTCTGAGTTTTTTTAGTACAACTCTCTCTAAATTGAATTAAATGATATTAATACTTCAAAATCACTAAAATATTAATAACGATCATTTTTAAAAACTATAATCAAGTTTATTTGTTATTGATTGATTGTGCTCTTCTCCCATGACTGTCCTAAAATGCAATTATATGCAAAATTCTGTTCCTCATTCTATATTACTGTACTGAATTATTATTATTACTTTATTAGTGTTATTATGGCTGTTCACTCCAATACAATCTGAGCATCTTGCAATATTGAAACATTACAATTGAAAGAAAAGAATGAAAAGAAAAGCCATTAGCTGATTATTTTAGTGTCTCTGATTCAATCAAAAATTAGGTTATTGGGGAATTTACGAAGTTGTAGATTCATATTTAGAGTGGAGTGTTAGATCACTTGGGTTTGTTAGGATTAACCCACTGATTCAGTGGCTCTGTATAAACTAAAAACTATGACTTAATCTAAATTCAGATCTAGTATATACTTTATAACTTTGACTCTGCAGTTGGCTTTTATAAATAACATTCAGTAAGTATAATTGTGACAATATAATTAATTATGTGGAATTGCAAAATTTGGTTTCTCCAAATCCTATCCAATCTATTATCAAACTACTTCTTCAGTATAAATGAAGAACAAAGTGCAGGATTTCTAAAATAACTGAGAAAAATTGACAGAAAAATATAATTGTGCATTATATCTACATACTTGGATATATATCTGTCTGTATAGTATCTTACTAATTTTGTCTGTAGTAAGTTTGTAGTAAGTTTTGTCTGTAGTAAGTAAGTTTGTCTATAGTAAGATACTATACAGACACCACATCAAGATTGCCTTCAAAACAGACAGAAAAATAGCAGCCATCCTCAGAAACCCCAAAGACAAAATTGACCTGGAAAACCAAGGCATATACGAAGTCCCCTGTGCATCATGCCCGGCCACATACATTGGACAGACCAATAGAAGAATAAGCACCCGCCTGGATGAACACAAAAATGCAGTCAAAAAGCTGGAACACACTTCCTCACTAGTCCAACACATGGAAGCCACAGGTCATAGAATCAACTTCAATGGCACCAAAACCCTAGCCACTATAGAAAATCCCAGCCACAGAATCATCAGGGAAGCCATAGAGATTGAAAAAAGACCAGAAAGCATGAACAGAAGAGATGATTCCACCAGGCTGTCAATCATTTGGAACCCTGCACTCAAACAAAAAAATCTCCACACCACAAGCCAGGCAAACACCTGGGCACAAACAGATCCCCCTGATACCTCCAGCTCAAACACACCCCAACCAGGCACCCAGATGAAACCCAGCTTCCTAACTAATGATAGCCGTCCATTTACCCGAAGCCAAGCTGCACTAAAGGCCTCCAATAAAGTAACACAATGTTGCCAGCCAATCAAGATACAAAAAGAGCCAAAAAAACAGACAGAAGATATTAGAAGCAGAACACAGCAAACTCCAAGAGCAATAAACACAGACCAAGACTCTCAACCAATCAGGATGAAGAAAAAACCATTCTGGCACAGCAATAGGCTGCCCCAAATTTAAATCTGAAACCACTGTAAAAGTCTAACTCACAGACGAACACTATACAAAAGCCTGATGATGGCAGATGAGATTCTGCTGAAACGTTGCTACAACTTTAAAAGCACCACTACTATGACGTGGGAAAATACCCGAACAAAGCTGAATGCCATACATGTAAGTACGAAAACTTAAGAATATATATATATATATATATATATATATATATATATATATATATATATATATATATATATATATATATATATGCTTCTTCATCACTCTGAGAAGCACAGAGCGGAAGACACAAGCCTGAAGATGATGAATGAGACTTCATCGAAATGTTGCCTAGATACTTCCAATCTTACGCGGGAGAAAACCCGAATAACCAAAGATTCACATACAAATACCCGCGAGAACCTCAGAAAATATGTATGTATGTATGTATGTATGTATGTATGTATATGTATATGTATATGTATATGTATATGTATATGTATATGTATATGTATATGTATATGTATATATGGTATTCAGCTTTGCTCGGGTATTTTCCCACGTCATTGTAGTTGTGCTTTTAAAGTTGTAGCAACGTTTCGGCAGAATCTCATCTGCCATCATCAGGCTTCTGTATTGTGTTCGAACACAATATAATGACGTGGGAAAATACCCGAACAAAGCTGAATACCTACCATCCATCCATCCATCCATATATATATATATATATATATATATATATATATATATATATATATATATATAATACATACAAAAAACTAATAAATATATATATATCATAAAAACTGATAAATAATACCATTAAAAGGCAGAAAGGGCTCTAAGGACTTAGATTTGCATATAAGAGAATGAGGTTGGTGATATCAGACACTGAAAATATTAATGCAAATTGTAGGAAATACCAAAAGTGTGCTGTGCTCAAGAATAAATTATATGAGAAGACCAATACACCAGGAATTCAGAATCTAAGCATGCCATAATTTAACATATAATCAGTATGTTACTGTATGAGAAACATTTTAGAAGAGACATTATACAGGTATTGTTATAACATATATCTTTAAAGCAATAGAAGTTTGTTACTGCTAGAATGAAAAAGTAACTATTTTGCTAGGCAGGTTGCCAATAACAAGTTTATTCTCTTTGACAAAGGACTGTTATTGAAGTAAGGAATCACAGAATGAAATAAAGTCCATATAGGAACAATCTTCTCAGTTGGTTAGTATTTAGAGTGGCTCTAACATGGCCCGTTAATAAAAAGATTGTCAACTTCTACATTTCTGCTGTGCAAGGAAACATTATATCTGCCTGTGTTACTGAGCAGAGCGAATACAAAAAACCAGGGCTGGCGGCAACACTTAGGTTACCTGGGCAACTTGCTCAGAGACTCAGCAGACAATGCCAGAGGCACATGGCAACTTTGGAGGAGGGGAAGGCCTGCTGCCACATTGCCATTGGCATTAACACCAAATTAGAATCCAGTATAACATATTCCATATTATAGCATAGCCAGAAAGTCATTCCAAATGTTTTCTGGTAAGCATTTTTTTTAACTGGATAAAAAGGCCCCCAGTTTGGAAACAGAAATAATGCTGCAGTGGCATCCAACTCTATTGTTTGAAGCAGAACTTATATTTAAACAAAAACAAAAACCTGGGATCAAGGGCAGAGACAGTACTCAGCTGAAAGTGATTTGAAAGAGAAATTAAAGTTTGCAAACAGGATCTTTGGGTTGTGTTGGAAACTGGATGATTGGCAAAAGTGCCACGTGCAAGGCTTCATCTTTAGCAATTATTATTTACATTTTAACTGATGGTGCACTGATGTCCATCGGAAGTAAGACCCACTATGTTCAAAGATATTATTCCTTGTTAAATGAATAGAAAATTGCAGACTGAGTGATGTTCTGAACTTGAATCCGTTGAGTCAGGACTGTAAAATTTGAAGTTTGGGTTCTGAGAGGAAGGAGGGAGGGAAGGAGGGAAGGAGGGAAGGAAGGAAAGCATGGACACATGGACATATATGCGTTTAACAAATTAAAATGGGTTAAATCAGTATTCAGCATTTTGTTTCCTTCAGTATATATTGGATGACAACTCATCACCTTCAACTAGTTGTAGCTATGCTACCTTAGAATGATGGTAAATAGATCAACACAAATGGAAGGTAATAGATTGGTAAAGTCAAAATTACATGTCTCAATGTATTGTCATGGACTGATATAGTTCTCTAAGCTGGAAGGACTGAGTGTTGGGTTTGAATTTAACTTTTTATTTATTTTTTATTTAATTTGATTTGTTAATTGCTTACAAGATAATAGGTATAAGAATAAACATAGTTATGAATACATGATATGGATACATATAAGAAAAATAAAAGAAACAATAGGACAGGGACGGTAGGCACGTTGGTGCGCTTAAGCAAGCCCCCTTCACTGCTCAGCAATAAAAGTCATTGGGCTAAGGAATGTAAAGAAAACTCTCAATGAATTCAGTGAACTAGAGGAAGAATACTTGCAGAGAATCTTTTTAGCCTTGCTGATCAATAGAACAGAATATGGTGCCTTTTTTTCCTCTGAAGAATTTCCTTAGCATGAGTTCTCTGGAGGAGGCACTATGATGATGCAGCCTGCCATCCTGAATGTAGGACCTCTCCCTTTCACTGTAACCATAAACATGGTAATCTAACAGAAATGATAGATTTATTAAATTGATATTAGTCTTTCCATTAGTGGTGTTAATTGATGGAGTGAATAGTTTGATCTGTTTTTGATGGATGCACTTATTTCGATCAGTTCTTTCATCATAAATAATAAGGGTGGCAAATGGATACTTCTCATTTTCAATAATTTGCAAACTCATTAACACTCATGTATCTTTTATAATTTATTCTGATTATATTTTTCATACATGCAACATTTTATTAGAGATCAGAGTTATAGATCCAGGGAAAAGCCCAATGTCTGGGATAAATTTCATCTATGTTCCAAAAAATAGGCATTTCAGTAAAAAAGACACTGGTTTAAAAATATGCATCAAGTGAAACAATAGAATTCTAGGGTAATAAAATCTTAGACAGGATTATTTGATGGAGGAATGGATATCAGTCAAAGATGTCTATAAAGCTCAACTACAAAATGCCTATTTTATACAAGAAAAATGGAACTTAAAGTGATCACCACACTTTTATTTTTTACAAATTCTTTAAAGCTAGTAAAATAACTGGAGTAATTTGTCTCAAGTAATTTTCTTAAAAGATAATAAAGCACTGGATAAACACAGAAAGGACATTGGGATCTCAATTTACATGCAGCTTTATTTAGAACTGAGATGTTTTATATGGGTGCTTTGATGTGGTATGTCTTACATACACGCAATGGCATTCGTAGGGTCAGTTAAAAAAAGAAAAGTTAAGATTAAGTATTTGTAGCAGCGTGAATGAATCCTTGATCATTTTGCATTGAATCAGTATCCTACCACATACATGTTGCACTGTTGCAATTATTACCTTCCTTTCTTTAATTCTTCCCTGCATACTATTTCCACATCTATATGCGTACATGGGTATGGGCTTGTGCAACCATATATTATTACTAACAATAGATATGAGGTCTGGTATAACTACATTGGGATGGATGAATAAGAAGAGTTATGTAACTTATATGTGCTTTATCCAAGACAAAACACACATCACTATTATAAATATGCCTGACAAGACTCACATGCTATTGACAGGAGAAAAAATCCAGTAAGCTCAAAACAATGGGACTCCAGCATATACCCAGAACTTTCTCGCCACTTAAGCAATATGTGGCACAACAGAGGCATCAATCGTTCAACCCAGCATTGATAGAATTAGTCCTCATAAGGGTTTAAATCTCTTTGTATTCCATACTTATGAATGATTTTACAGTACAATAACAAGGAGACGAAAATCTTAAGGGTATACCTATATATGTGCTTGGTAGTATGCATGCAAATAAAGCCAATTTGTTTGTTCATTACATTCATACCTTGTCTTTTACTCCAGAAGCTCATCTGCATACATCATGTGCCTCCATTTGCCCCTGGGAGATGGGTTGCACTATGAGATATTGACTGGCCAAAGACAATCTGTGACATGCTTTTTTTATACAAAGTATTATGACACAACATACCTGAGCCAATAAAAGGAGTATGTAATGCAATAGACTGGCCTCTGCACAGGTTAATTAACTAATTTCTTTTGACTCACTTTCTCCCTCTGTGAATTCATGAGACTGGTCTGGATCTTTTCTGGATAGACCAGTTCTACCAACTGTCAGAATCCTCCCTCCTCTTCTTTCTCTTACAATTCTCCTTTAACATATCTTCCCACCCATTCCAACTGATTGATAACATACTCCAGCAAATGCTGACAATCCATGAAATCAAATAATAGAAAGGGCACTGCAAAAATGCAAACAACCTCATTACCTTTTGTGTGTGTTTTTGTGTTTTAGCCTAATACTTTGAGTATGAATATCAAGCTATCTTTCATAGCAGAATACAGGAAGATATAAGGGAATGAAGACCATGCATCAAGTGTAATATAATAACATGACACGAATTATTTTTAGGATTGTCATTTTTGATTCAGTTAGTTCAATCTGCCTTACTATGAATTTTGCTCAGGGAAGGGCAGCTGAGTCATACGTCAACAACACAAACAATATCTCCAGGTGGTCTTGACATGTGGGGACATGGGTAAAGATAAACAACCATTCTATAAGAATATGAGATTATAATTATTTGTTTTATATAAAGTAATCAGTCATTTCTATATTGTGCTTTCAGCCTCAAAGGATGCATTTAACATTACAAATTAATAATATATATATATAATAATATATATATATATATATATATGTAACTAGAAAGTATTGAAACAAGCCATCAAAATAAATCCACAAGGAAGTATTAAAAGAAATCCTACCCATTTGATTAAAAATTAACAAAGAAGGAGCCAATTAGAAAGAAGGCTCAGAACTGGATTGCTAAAATCAAAAAGCCATGTCCAACATAGGTTGTTCATGAATGAACATTCTCAAATATATTTTTGTGGAGCCAGCCCTGGAAGATCAGACGGTATGACTGAACTTCTATTGACTTCAGTAACTCTGACAGGAATATTCTCAGTTGAACTATTTTACATTTATTTATGAAATGTGTTTAAGCATTATACATTGAAGTAAAATCAGACTGAAAAAATCAATCTGACAGGCATATACCAGAGGTTTAATTCTTCTGGCATAGAAGGACAATGGTACAATACAGCATTATATAGGTGGTTTGAAATCAATGGATTGCCAACTTATTCTGGAAAATAGTAAGATCATCCAGGGGCAATTTCGTGAAGATGGCAGTATAGATAGTTGTCCTGAAAAGGAGATATTGGCTACTCACTCTGAAAAGAAGGCGGAACTTAAAGGTACTTGAAACTGAAAGTGTCAATGATATCTAATATATTCCTAGTACAGTAGCCATAAGAGCTGCATAATCCACAGGAATAGGAAAAAAATACTGAATTCTATAAAGTAAACCTCTTTGTGATATTAAAAAAGTATATACTTTTTAAAACTACACAACTGAGTGAAGAGAGAACATGTTTTCATTGTTTTTAGACAGTTTATTTTCCCCCATACAATACTATCTAGTCAAGCCTCCATCCCAAAGCAGATATTGTAAACAGGGAATGCAATAAACATCAACAAAGAGTATACACAAAATAAAAGTGTCTAACTTTCCTTCTAAGAGGACAAAACTGTGAACTGAAAGGACATTATAGAATAGCTAGTAAACCATATCTCCTGGATCATCTTCCCCTAATAGAGTCTGAATTCTGAAAGTTGTAGTCACAACATATGTAGAGGACAGCAGAGGGACAACTTCTCTATAAATGGCCATCAGTGCAGTACATTATTTATACCTCTGTACAACAAAGGGATTTGATTGCAATCGTTCTAATTCATACTTTTTATCTCTCAGACTTTTGTCCTGTAAACACGCAAAGTTTAAAATATTATTTTAAAGCAATTAGAGGTTGTTGTTTTTTAAAAAGCTGATATTAAAGTTGAGTAGGCTTATAAAATATTTGGGGGAAGAGTAGACCCAAGCATGGCTGGTCCCTAAAGGCTAAGCAGGACTGTTTTTGATTTGTACTTGAATGAGAGATCAAGTACAATTATCAAGACTATAGGACAGATTGTCAGAAATATCACTGAGTAAGGCAATAAGAAAGCTTTGGTGTACGTTGTCAAAAATAATTCCATAGATATGTTGCTCAAGTTGTCAGGAGCTATATTTTTTAAAATAGGTAGACTTTACTGCTCCCAACTACTATGCATCAAACTGGTGCAGATGTACTATAGTTTGTTAATTTTCAAGGTAACTATTAAAAGTATTGATCCATTTCCTTCTCTCACTACAGTTAATCTCTGAAACTTCTTTCAATCTGCAATACAGCCATCTTACATTTCAAAACTGTACACATACATTTCAAAATCCCAATTAGACCTGATAGTCATAGAAAGTAGGCTATATTTGCAGCATTGTAGACTATATTTGCAGCATACTTGTTTACTTTCATATCTTCATAGACAGATAATCACTTGAAAAGGGCTGTGTTCAGCATATATAAATAGTAAAAGGGTGTGGATCCCACATTATGTTAATTAGGCTTTATGATTAACTGTTCCTTTGATTTTAGTGGGATTAAAGCGTGGCTAACAGCATATATCCCAGCATATTGCTAATGGCACATTTATTCAGATTCATTCAGTTTAGAGCATTTCTTTCATTTGTAAAGAAAATTCAGAGCATTTCCATGTCACCATTATTTTCAAAGCAGTTTGTAAGTGACCTGCAAATGAGACTGCCAGCCTCAAAGGGAACTTGCTGAGATCAGGTTGATCCAATCAAATATCTCTCTAGATGAACAGAAGGAGAGTATAAAAATGCCACTTAGCCAGATTCTCCCAGATTAGTGTGGAATCAGAAAAACCTGAGTCAGCTCTCAGAATAAGCCAACTTCATGTGATCAAACTCATCTTGATTTTGAACTGACACAATGTCTTCAAGCTGAGATGTCCTTTCTCTGGTTTCTATCACAACAAGTCTTCATTCAGTTGTTACCTTAATTGTTCACATGCAGATGTGAAGTCTTTAATCTCTTCATAAATCCTATATCAGCCAACAGTTCTTTTTGTGGAAATAGGCGGCTTAAAAAAAGGGCAGTGTCATTACATGCTAAAAGCAAGTAGCATGAATAATGATGACATAAGCAAACTGCTTCTTCTTCTTGTATGAACTGATTCAAAGTAATGTGTCAGTCATTACTCAAATTATCTGAAATGTAATATACAGTTATATTCATGAATGATGACTGGGTGGAGTAGAAAGTGTACTCCCCACCACAGTTCTTTGCTAAGAACAGGATACATGGTTTAACAATTCCAGCCCAACAACTTTTCCAGAATAAAACATAAATGTTTCTGGTCAGGAAAAATGAACCGTGGTTTCATGTTTTAACTTTCATCCCTGCCAACTGGAGTATTATGTGTCTTGACCCAGAATTGTGATCAATACAGTTTTAAAAGGCATCTTCCATAGTCTAATATTATAGAAGTAGTACTTTGGATTCAAAGAAGATATCCTGTTGTGCAGTTAATCTGTGGACGTGGAGACAGTTCTGCAGGCCCAGACTGGAACAGCAGTCTAACACAATGGAGGCACTTAAAGTCCATTATTACAACAACTGTGGGTGTTATTTTGTGACGCTGTTCATGGTTTTCTAGGTTTTTTGTAGCACTTGTAATCAAAACAGGTTTTGTCAGCAGCTGCAGCTTCTATGTCCCTTGGCTAGATGTCATAGTGATATAGGATTCCCTTCACAGCATCTTTGTACTGCTTGCATGGATAATCTTGATGTTTCTTCCCAATCTCTAGTATACCATAGCGCAACTGATGAGGCGTATGGTGGTCATCCATTCTGATGGCACATCTCACCTACTGTATCTGGGGTCTGATAACGAGAGATGCAATGCTGGAAGACTTTGGCCAATCCAAGACCTCCAGGTTGGAGAAAGTCTTACCAAAGAATGCCAAGGATGGAGCAGCGTGTAGTCATGTAAAGTTTCTCCAGTTGTTTGATGTGTTATTGGTACAGAATCTAGGACTCACTGCATATAGGAGAGAAGGGTTAACCACAGCCCTATAGACTTTCAGCTTTGTGGAGATATGGGCATTGTATTGAATAAGCATTCTAGTACGCAGCTTCCCCAGACCCTGGCCAGCTTTGCTGATTTTGGAGTCAAATTATTTCTCCAAAGATTCATTGCTCAATATGATGCTTCCAAGTATTTGAAGCTGTTTACATTTGTCAACAAGGTGTAATCAACAGTAATTTTATTTCTACCGGCATGGTATTTGACATGGACTGGTAAAGTACTTCAGTCTTGTCAGTCTGATAGTCAGACTAATAGCAATGACTGAGAATTTGTTCAGCGTCAAATGTACAGTAGTTCATCAACCTGGGGTGCCAGGAGCATACAAGTATCTGCAAAGAGAGTTTCCTGAATGAACATAGAGGCACTTCATCCATGTATTCAAGTGGCAAAGTGAAAGAAAGAGCTGTCCTAACAGAAACTCCCTACTTCAGAGCCCAGACAGCAAGTGACAACATGCAGGCAAAGAACAGGTTGAACAGGACTAGGGCTAGCATACAGTCCTTTTTCACCTCATTGGATGTGGCAAATTCAGCTGACATATCACTGTTGTGAATGACCTGTCATGTCATTTTGTGTATAGTAACTGAATCAACTTCACAAATTTCCTCAGGCATCCATAATATTTCAGGATAATCCAGAGAACCTTCCTGTATATGGTGTCATATACCTTTGCCAGGTCAATGAAGACAGAATGTAGGGGGGGGGGGGAAACAATCTTGGATTTCCCTCACAGCAAATATCATGCCTGCTGTACAAAAGCCTTACTGTGACTGTGGAAGGTTCCAAGACAGTGACAAGTCTGTTTAGGAGAATGCAAGCAAAGATCTTGCCTGCAATGGACAGCAGTGAGATACCTTCTAGTTTCTGCATTACTATTAATTATTAATTATATATTAGCATAATTAGCATTAGAGAGCTATAAACTGGTAGCAAAGCCATTAGAAAAGTAGCTGATTTATGAAGTACTAACTGCAGTTCAAGCTCCTATTCTGCCTTGACCAGAAACAGGAGAATGATATTATCTACCTGAGAAGGTGGGGGAAGAGGTTGGCTGGGAATATTTTCTTTGGTATTATTAGTTGACAGTAAAAGGTCCATGAAACTTGTAAGTCACATTTCCAGCTCCATGGAGTGATCACCTAGGACATGGTATCAAACTCTCTGCATGATGTTGCCATCATGTGACATTTCCTGATGTTTTCCCCATTTGTGGTGCTGGGGTGGGCGTGGCCTGTGCATGACATATCCAGCTGGTGGGCTGCCAGTGGTACCCCTGACCTAAGATGACCAGGATCACTCCATTTTGCTTTCCTTTTCTGTTCCTGGTGAAAGGTGGGGGAGGGAAAACAGATTTCCTAATTATAGTTTCCCCACTCCTCCTGATACTGAGGAGAGGGGGAAGAATCAAGCTGGATCCTTTCTTATGCCTTGGCAGGAAAATTAAGTGGCCAAGGAAGGGAAATGGGTCCCCTTTCCCTGTAGAGTTGCTGCCCTTTGCTTTCTTTCCTCTGGAAGGAAGCCCCAGCCTATGACTGAGTAGATCTTAAGCCATCATTTCCCCAGCCCAGCCCAGGCAGCTAATGAGTGCTATCTTGCCGCCCTTCTCCTACAAAGGAAGTGGGGAAGACAGTTCTTTATCTGGCACTTCCAAGTCAATCAAGGGCAGCTTTACCAAAGGGACACACCAAATAAAGAACTGCTCTCCTCCCCCAAATTTCCCCTGCAACTTTCACTGAAGTGAGTTTGCTGCCCTTCACCTATGCTGTAAGCAGTTCTGCAGCCAGCATTCCTGCTGTAAAAGTAACTTTTCATCAGAGTGCCACCTGATATCCGCTCCTATGCATCAAAAGGGCCCACTTCTCCAGTCACCTCAACAAGATAGAAGAAATGGCTTTTGTGCAAAGTGGGAGAGCAATAACTTCCCCTTGCAATAAGAGGTAAATGGTCCTGGAAACCACTCTGTGTATGTGCCCTACCCTTAAACGTACCTATGATGTATATGATGTTTTTTAAAAAAAACTATTTGTAGTTCAGGGTTGAACTGCACACTGATGATGTTACCTAATTTGGTAATGGAATATCTGCAAGGAAACAGCCAAGGTCAGAGAGCACCAAGGACCCCACATGTTGCATTTAGACAGACTAGATTTGTGGTGGAAGAAGTTGGAAAACTGTTAAGTACAGGAGGAAAAGGCCATCTCAACTGCTTTCTTGGCAAGTCATTATTTGCTGAAGGACTTTGTCTTCATGATTAGCAAGTTGTGTGGAAGAGCTTAATGTAACTCCCCACAGTATGCCATAATTAAGAGTCAGGCAGTTAACTTGTCCATTCAAATGTGAGGCAGTTCCAAGCCCTTTCTTATCAGTTGTCCGATGTTGGGTGGTTGAAAGCACAATTTCCATCAATTTACTCTTCCTTACAAAATACATTGAAGCCTGGCAGTCATAAAATGTATCTCCAGAACCTGGTGCAACATTCAAGTATGCTAAGTGCTGCCTGGCTGGACAATGGGGAAGGAACTATTGAAGTAATGAAGCCTTGCCAGCTCTTTGAAGTAAGCCAGGTCAGGGAACAAAGATACAATGAACTATTGGAACTCTACTTTGTGGCTCTAGGTTGTAATAATAGAATCTTGAAAGTCATACCACATTTCTGTCTCCCTCTTATAACAAAGAGAATCAAGGTGGGGCAATCTTGAATGCCTTTCTTATCTTTCTGGGCTAGGTTCATGTTTTCTACTTGCCATGTACTTTCCTCAATGCTATTTTGGAACTTTTCTACACTTGCCAGCCAAGTAATAATATAAGATTAGGCAAAAAAATTAATTAATCACAGTAATTAATCTTCATTGATTGTTCAATCAAACAAGACAAATGTTATCTGTATGGGTTCAGTTTCTATTTTAAATCAAATCAAAAGAGAAAAATGATATGTACATGAAAATTAGACTTGTCAGGTAGCTAAATCACAATGGTATTGCTGTTAGAAAAGTCAGTGATATATATTTCTGATGTGTCTTCACTAATTTAACGATCATCCTTATTTGTACATATTTCATTGAATTCAGTTGGGGTATTTCCAAAAGGCACACATGGACGAGTAGGAGCCAGAATATTTGATTGCAATTAAATGTATAGTCCAATCCTATGAAACCTGTCTAGTGTGAAGCTAAGTTAAAATAATTATGTATGAAACCATAACCAAATTTAATTGGAAAAAGTTCCAACAAGTAACAGAGTTTCCCCCCAAATAAAATTGAAATAGCTTAGGAAGTAAAACAAGAATGCTTTTTCTATTGTGAGATAATATGTACCCTGAACATACTTACAAACTGTTAAGAAAGAAAACTGGTGTGGACTGAATGACAAGGTGCTTGATAACGAGGTAACATTTAATGATTAAGAAATCTAAGGCTAGCTGTAGAGACGATGGTACATAAACCATATTGCTTAAACAAGAATATATGCCACCCAACAATATTCAGCAAATAACAAAATGCATTACAGTATAAGATGCATGCAGAAGGTCCGACAGACAAAGAGACGTTTCAGAACCGCAACTCTGTGGGAATCAGCAACAATTAACACTCCACGATGACAGATGCATAAGCGCGACGCACGAACGGCCCGATCCGGAGCACTCTCTCAGACGGCAGGTTTGAACCGTGCAAGGGGGCTTCTAGCCCGCGACCACCGACTGCCGACGAAGAACGGAAGGGGGGTTACTAACGCCGAATGCACGCAGGAGTTTATAAAGGAAGCCGGCCAATCCCCGAAGAACATACGCCCAGCCAGCCCTCTGACATCTTTCCAGCCGGCTAAATCTCTATATTCGCCCAGTCCCGCCTGACAAGCCGCAGGCCACGCTCAGAGAATGCAGACCAGTGAAGGAGGCGTGGCTTCCTCTGCCCCACCCCTTGGCGTCCTCCTGCGTGCCGCGCCTCCTCCTTCTCCTCCTCCCCGCGCCGGTGTGTCTCGAGCGATCCGCTTGCGCGTTGCGTTATTTTCTGCTTTTCCCAAGTCTCCCACCTTCCCTTGTTCTCTTCTCCTCCCCGCCCCTCGCGCGCCAGCCTCGCGGCGCTTCCAAGCGTCGGTTTATTCCCTTTTCCCCCCCCCTCCCCTCTCCTCTCCCTGCCATTCCTTCCCTCCCTCGACTCCCCGCTGTGGTCGGGGTGGGCCAAGCAGAGAAAACCGGAGGGTGCAGGCAGCCGAGTCAGCCCGAGGGTTGCCAAGGCAGGGGACTGGCTGGCGCCTGAAGGGAGACCCCCCTCTTTCCTGTCTTCGGCGCCTACGGAGAGCAACCGGGCCGGCTCATAAAAGAAAAGCGAGGAGCGGCGGGGAAGTGGGGGAAACGCCCCCGGACCTCGAGCAGCAACATGAGGTGAAGTAGGGCTTCTTCGAACAGGAGGAATCGGTGGGGAAGGCGTCTCTCTCTCCCCCAGCATTGGGCTCGTCCTTTCTCTCTCTCTCTCTCTCTCTCTCTCTATGTGTGTGTGTGTGTGTGTCGTGGTGGTGGTCGGGAATGCTCGATGGAAACCGTGTGCGGGTAAGTTTGAGGAAGGGGCCCAGCCCCTCAAAATGAAGCGAGGGCTTGACTGGGAAACCCCGGCGAAATGGAGACGGAGAGTCCTAATAGGGAAGCCTCGTGTACTATAACGTACCTTGGTTGAGACGAAAGATGCACGAAAGACCCACCATGAGTCGGCTGGGGGGGGTGTTCCCCACTCCCTCCCCCTGCTGGACACGCGTGTTCATTATTCACTCTCCCTCCCTCCCACCCCCCCGGCCCCTTAGCCCGGTATCTGGCGATGAATTTCTATTTCCCCAGTGGTGTGTTTGGGCGTCCTTTCTCTCTCGAAAGTGGGGGGAAGTTTGAGTGGAGGTTAGTCGGTGGGTGAAAAAAGGTGCCGCTGATGCTGGGTTCCCCAGGTCCAATGGCTCATTTGACATACATGTTCAGCTTTTGTTGCATGAGCAGGGTCGTATAAGAGGTATAGGGATGATAGAAGAAGACGGAGGGAGGTGAGGTCATTGCATTGAAAGGAGTTAAAAGGCAGCATTTTTGAAAACGGGAGGGAAGGATCAGAACCGGAGGAGGGACGATTATGAGGCCTTGGCTGTTTTCCGAGATTTTATGTGCATTTAAAAGCAAAATATTTTCCTTTTAGATTGTAACCGTTGCTTCAGAATATTAGATGGAGGAATAAAAAAAGTAATCCCCCCCCTTTCAAATTGACGTGTGTTGCATTGCAGTAGCTCATATTGGGTTTTTCTTTGTGTGATCAATAAATAGGAAAAAGTCACTGACATAATACCCCAGCAACGGTATGTATTTGCATGTAGAATTTTTAAAGGGGCCCCATCCAAAGCGTCATTACTAGTCGGCATTCTCTTGTCTTCCTCCCCCTTAAACCATGCCGGGATTCCTTTCATTTTGAAATCTTTTTTTCCCTGTGTATTTTGCATTCTGTGACCACCTCTCTGGCTTTGACGCAATACCTAGAAATGGGACTTGTTAGTCTCTACATCAGCTCCCAGGAAACTATCTTCTTAATATATGTACAGTGTAGGTTAGCTTTAAATTAATCTTTCTTTCCAGATAGTGGACATTATTTTTATAAAATTTATGTAAATGTTGGTAAGCTTTTATAATACAGTAAGATTCATATACAGTCTAAAAAGAATTTGACTCTACATAAAATTTAAATACTTTACCTTTTAAACTTTTTCTCCCAAGGAATTAGTGCCCTTTCTCCCACCATGAGAGCTGTATAATCTTCAAAACTTCTGTTAACAAGATGCCAGGTTACTTCTTTTGATTCCTACTTTCTGCTTATAAGTGCAATATTCTGGCTGCCGTTGGCGGCCCTGTGTGTGCTTTGCGGTGAGGGCTTCTCCAAGTTATGTTTTTTTAATAGTATGAAAAATCAATTAACTATATTGTACTTTTTGACAATACAGGATATTTTTATGATTAAACAAATTGAATGTATGTCTTAAATGTTTGGTATCTTTAAAACATTTCAGTCAGAATATTTTGGTTTAATTTTTTTAATACTTCGTGAGGTTATGGCTAGATACTGCAAAAATTATTTTCAGGAAGTTGTGTTGCTTTTGAGATTTCAAACAGGGTAGCCACTATTAATTATGGGGTGTGTCTATATAATGAACACATGGTTAAAAAGAAGTATTAGTATGTGCTCCAGTAAATACCATGTATTTAAGTATATGTCAGCTTATTTAAACAAATTATATTTCTTGTAAATAATGACTTTAGAAATTACCACAATGTTGGCTATACAAAATTGGCTTCCTTTATTAGTCTGCTAATCTACTGCCCTATTTTCTTAAGTTTTGCTCTATTAAATGCTTCTGAAAAATAGACTGTAAATTCATTGGATTTATTGTAAGTATGATTAAGAAGTAAACACAGATTATCCTAATCCAAACAAAGGTCTGATATTTTATGGCTTTTGGCCAACTGCAGCATTAAATAATGCTGCTTATTTTGGGGTGAATTATCTTATTGGATTCTTTCAAGTGGTCAAATTGATTTTTAACAATATCACCTTTCCGGATTTTTAACAATATAATCTTTCTGCTATTTATTGAGAACAGATATTCCTTTGATATGTAACCTAAGATAATTAGAAATTCCATTCTGTGAAGAGAAATTGAAGAAGCTGGGTATATTTAGCTTTAGGAAAAGACAACTGGGATATAGCTTGGTATGTGTGTTGGGGGGGGAGATATGATAGCATTTTTTAAATAGCTTGAAACAATGTCATATAGAAGAAGACTGCAGGGCACTTAATAATTTAAGTTATATTTTCCTAACTTATTAGGAGAGTTAAGTCATAAAGAAAAGTACTTGGTTACTCTATATTAAATATATTCAATGTATTTGACATGAATAAACAAACAATAAAGGGAAGGTAGCAATCTAGAATGCTTTGCTTTGGATTCCTGTGTTGAGGACATTACTGGACTTGATGGGATAACTTTGATTTTGTTCTGTTCTACCACCACCACCCCAATAAAATTGGAACAATTGTTTAAAATACTGATGAATACAGTTAACTTGTAGAATAATTTTTATTATATGCTTATATGAAATATGTGTTGGTAAGGTTTGTCTATTATTTCAGGAAATAATGAAATCCCCTCTTCTGCCATGTGTGTGTGTGTGTGTGTGTGTGTAATGTAGCAACTTTGGTTATATTTTTTTAGGACGAAGGCACCATGAAAAACCAGGCTATAGTACTTATAGTCAGTCTGATGTGCTGTGATAGGCAGCAGGCTACTACAAAAAAAATGAGATATTGCTCTTTTCTTCCTTGTCCCAAAAGTGTTCAGGAGGCAACTGGACTTTCTTGTTTTTCTTTGAAGACATTTATCTTCTCATCAGAGAAGCTTCTTCAGCTCTGATTGGATGATGGGGAATGGAAGGATTTATATTTCTTGCAGACAGCTGGTCATTTGCATTTTCTTGGAGAGTAGTTGAAGCCATTCTCCACCATCCAGTCAGAGCTGAAGAAGCTTCTTGGATGAGAAGCAAAACATCTTCAAAGAAAAACAAGAAAGTCCAGTTGCTTCCTGAAAAAGCACCTTTAGGACAACCATGACCTGGATGACCTATGCTCTGAACAAAAACTATTATAGGAAATACTCATCTTACAACCATTTGTTTACAACAGCACTGAAAAAAGTGACTTACAACCATGGTCAGGTGATCAAAATTCAAAAACCTGGCAACTAGTGTGTATTTATGACAGTTGCAGCATCTTGGGGTTATGTGATTACCAGTGTTTGGGAGGTGGGTGGGATTATATCAGTCATTTCTATCCAGTACACTAAATTTTATTCAGTTCAGTGCACTAAATTGTATATGAGAGGATTTTGTATAGGACTTGAATTTTAGGACAGGACTTCAGGAGTTAAAGACACCCTAAATTGCTCTGTATTTCTTTGAAATAGTTTTATAGTAAGTTGGAACCACAATCTCTTTTGACCATTAACACACATTTGCATAAACAAGGGATTATATTTTACACACACACACACACACACAGATAGCATAAACAAGGGATTTATATGTAGATAATTGCTGTTAATTATTTAAAATGTGGAAAATTATCATTGCTGCCTTTCAAAACTTTGTTTCAATCTACTATGTTGTATGCAGCTGCTCTTGATAAGGCTTTGAAATAAGAATGGTTGTTGAAAAGAGGAAATGATTATAAATAATCTGAAATATTTACTATCGTAGGCAGTTTACAGTATATGAATTGCTATTAGGGTTAGGGCGAGTGGTGTGTGTATAATTTTAAATGTAAGCTTACACTGGAATATTAGTATTAATAATTGATCTTGAATTCTACTTTCAATATAGCAATAGTACTTAGATTTATATATCACTTTATAGTGCTTTACAGCCTTCTCTAAGTGGTTTATAGAATCAGTTTATTGCCCCCAACAATCTGGGTCTTCATTTTACCGTCCTCGGAAGGATAGAAGGCTAAGTCAACCAGTCAGAATCAAACTCCTGGCAGTCATCAGAATTAGCCTGCAATACTGCATTCTAACCACAGTGCCACCATGGCTCACGCGCCCGGTGGCCGGTACCGGCATAGCTTCCGGTGAGCTTTCTACCGGAAAAGCTCACGGAGCTTCAATGCACAGCGCCCGTGGACTTGTTCACGGAATGGGATGGTATATAGAATTTGATACAATTTCTATGTATTTATTAAACTTTGAATTTAAGCAACACTATAAATTTGTACATTGCCACTACAGTTGTTCAATATGTTAAAAAGAAAGTATTTTACCATTACCTTAATTACAAAAATAATGTATTATTCTAACAAGTTTGTTAACTAACATTGTTTAAATTATTTTGTAATGAGAGAAGTAGAAGTAAGTACATATAAATGTGTGGGGGGGGGATTTAACATTGTTAAAACTACTTATGTGTGAATCAAATGCTTTCTCTTGGGATAGAAATAGAATGCAAATGAAGGATAACACTTCTCAAATGCAATCAAATTTGAGCAAGAACTCATTATCAAGTAGTGATAGAGATAGGAAGCAGTTTTTTTTCCACTATTGTATCCTTTTGATGTCACCGTGCAGTGCTTTCTTAAGTAATATTTGGCTTTTTAAGATCTGTTTCACTGGAGAGTTGACAGAATTTCACTGTAGAATATAATTATCAAGAAATATTTTTGTATTCATAATTTTGAGTTCAGACTTCAGATAGCTTAGTTTGTGGGGTATTCCACATCATTATTTGATCAGATTTAACTAAATAGCTTTAAATTTCTTGATGACTATAAAGTAGTCAGTTGATGGGCTACTTGTTTGCTCAATTCTTATTTTGTAGGGATTTTTACATCCAGTAAGGAAAGGATCTGTTAAACAAATATATTACTGGAATATTTATGAGCTGTTGTTTAACTTTATTCTATGTTTCTTTTGAAACATTTAAGAAAAACTATTATGGCTATTGCTTGAATATGATAGAAATTGTTTTCTAGAAGATTTTGAAAATACCAGATTTGGCAAGGAAATTTAAAAATTTTAAATTATATTTTACTAAGGATTACTATGATCAGTTTGATTTATTTAATATTTAAATAAGGTATTACAGGCAGTAGCAGAAGCAATGCACATAGGTATATAAATATTTGTAAATTTAAAAATGCCAATTTCAAGTCATATACTCAGGGTAAAAACTATAAACTAAATCAACATGCCCTTTGAATATAAGTATTTCAGCTTCTCTTGATGGTTTTATTATACAAATAATTTTAGTTTCTACTTTGAAAAAAGATTGCTTATTTTAAATTCAGCAAACTGTCAAAATAGCAATAGCACTTAGACTTATATACCGCTTTCCACACGGTGTCATATTGAACAAATTCCATTTTTTGTACCTGTTCATCCATTTTCGTCCAAGTGTAAGATAATTTAATGGAGCGTCTGAGTAGAAATCTGATTAAGGGTGGTAACTAACAAATAACATTTTGTGGGACTAGTTATCTCATAAATTGAAACATTAAGTAGTAACAGATATTAATAAATTTCCTGAAACAGATTGTTTACCTCTTTGTTTACAATTTTGTGTTGGCAGCTTAATATATCCTTCCAGATGGTAGGGAAATCAATAAAGAATTAAAGTCAAGATTTTTGTCCCTTTTCAGTACTAATAATAGAGGTTTTAATAATGTGAAGTCAGTACACTTACATGTAAGCATAATTATGAAGAAAATGTTTGGAATATGATCTCTGAGATGATTTGGTTCAAAATTTGATTGAATGTGTTGAATATGCCTTTTGGATATAGTCATTTTTGTATATGTTATTTTATGGTATCCTCTTTAATGTTCATTTATTATAAAAGTTCACTGCCACTCGGCATTTTTTTTAACCTCTTGATAATTGCACCTCTTTTTCAGAAGCAAAAGTAAATGTAGTCCTCGACTTATGACCACAATTGAGTCCAAAATTTCTGTTGCTAAATAAGACATTTGTTAAATGAATTTAACCCCACTTTATGACTTTTCTTATCACAAATGTTAAGTGAAACACTGCAGTCGTTAAACTAGTAACAGCTAACTTAAGCATTGACTTTGCTCATCAGAAGGTTACAAAAGGTGATCACATGATCCTGGGACACTGCAACTATCATAAATATGAGTCACTTGCCAAGCGTGTGAATTTTAACACACTCTGATGCTAAGGAGTTCTACTCCCACTCCCCACCTGAAAAGAAATCTGTTCCAAATGTAAAACACAAGCAGAGGAGAGGAGTTTCAGTTTCAGTTTCACAGCAGCAACCAGCTTTAGTACAGAACAGTTGAACTAAGCCACGCCCACGCTTCATGCTGTCTCCTTGCTCACCAGCAAATGCTGCTTCAGTTTCCAAACAGCCCTCAATTCTCTCACACAGACAGATGAATACCGATGGATGCTGGTAGACAGAGGCACAATTTTCCCCCCTTATTTCCCTCCCCAAAAACTAAGCCCAATCACATAGTTTCATAGCGAAGCACGGGTATAGAGCTAGTAAAATATATAGGTAGAAGTGGTCTTCAGCCATCTATTTTAGCAGTATTTCCTCGCAGTATTTTTTACAAAACTTAATACGCTGCTCAAAAAAATAAAGGGAACACTGAAACAACACAACGTAACTCCAAGTCAATCACACTTCTGTGAAATCAAACTGTCCACTTAGGTAGCAACACTGATTGACAATCAATTTCACATGCTGTTGTGCAAATGGACTAGACAACAGGTGGAAAGCATAAGCAGTTAGCAGGACATCCCCAATAAAGGAGTGGTTCTGCAGGTGGTAACCACAGACCACTTCTCAATTCCTATGCTTTCTGGCTGATGGTTTGGTCACTTTTGAATGCTGGCGGTGCTTTCACTCTAGTGGTAGCATGAGATGGAGTCTACAACCTACACAAGTGGCTCAGGTAGTGCAGCTCATCCAGGATGGCACATCAATGCGAGCTGTGGCAAGAAGGTTTGCTGTGTTTGTCAGCGTACTGTCCAGAGCATGGAGGTGCTACCAGGAGACAGGCCAGTACATCAGGAGACGTGGAGGAGGCCATAGGAGGGACCCATAGGACCTCCAGCAGGCTACAAATGTGCATGTGGCTGCTCAAACGGTCAGAAACAGACTCCATGAGCGTGGTATGAGGGCCCGACATCCACAGGTGGGAGTTGTGCTTACAGCCCAACACTGTGCAAGACGTTTGGCATTTGCCGAGAACATCAACATTGGCAAATTCGCCACTGGCACCCTGTGCTCTTTACAGATGAAAGCAGGTTCACACTGAGCACATGTGACAAACGTGACAGGGTCTGGAGACGCCGTGGAGAACGTTCTGCTGCCTGCAACATCCACCAGCATGACCGGTTTGGCAGTGGGACAGTAATAGTGTGGGATGGCATTTCTTTAGGGGGCTGCACAGCCCTCCATGTGCTCGCCAGAGGTAGCCTGACTGCCATTAGGTACCGAGATGAGATCCTCAGACCCCTTGTGAGACCATACGCTGGTGCGGTTGGCCCTGGGTTCCTCCTAATGCAAGACAATGCTAGACCTCATGTGGCTGGAGTGTGTCGGCAGTTCCTGCAAGATGAAGGCATTGATGCTATGGACTGGCCCGCCCGTTCCCCAGACCTTTATCCAATTGAGCACATCTGGGACATCATGTCTCGCTCCATCCACCAACGCCACGTTGCACCTCCATCCACCAACGCCACATTGCACTCCTGTCCAGGAGTTGGGGGATGCTTTAGTCTAGGTGTGGGAGGAGATCCCTCAGGAGACCATCTGCCACCTCATCAGGAGCATGCCCAGGCATTGTAGGGAGGTCATACAGGCACGTGGAGGCCACACACACTACTGAGCCTCATTTTGACTTGTTCTAAGGACATTACATGAGTGTTTGAGTGTAACTCCAAATCCAGACCTCCAGAGGTTGCTAAATTTGGTTTCCATTGATAATTTTTGTGTGATTTTGTTGTCAGCACATTCAACTAAGTAATGAACAAAGTATTTAAAAAGAATATTTCATTCATTCAGATCTAGGATGTCTTATTTTTGTGTTCCCTTTATTTTTTTGAGCAGTGTACATATTTTTTTAAAAAAAAACATCAGTCATCTCACTTTTAGAGACAGAGGTCATGTGGTTGCATATGGAATTGTGCATTATTACAGATAGACATATGTTCTCTAGAACAGTGGTCCCCAACCTTTTTTGTACCAGGGACCGGTTTCACGCAGAAACACTTTTTCAAGGACCGGTTAGGGTTTTTTATTTATTTATTTATTTTTTAATTATTTAATTATTTTAATTATTTATTTATTTATTTTATTATATTTTATTATATATTCCACTCATTGAAAAGCTAGTTATGTCTTAATTTAATTATAATCAAAGTTGGATTGGATTTAATAATCATGGTTAATACAGGCATGATATTCCCCTCTGAAAAAAAAATCGGGACCGGCCAAAAGAAATCACACACACACACACACAACACCAACGCTACACACCCTTCCTTTCCAGCCGGTCAGGTGTGGATCAGCTCCGGAGCTGGGCAGCCGCTTCCCTGGTGGCGGGGCCGAGGCCACCGCCCGGGGAGCACCCGCTGCTTTCCCTCGCCAGGGCTGGGCGGTGGCGTGTTGCCCTGCGCCGCGTGACCCCTGCCTGGCAGCGCGTTTCTCGGCACGAGGCAACCAGGTTGCCCAAGGAGCCCGGCCGGCCAGGCAAGGGGAAGGCAGCGAGGGCCCTGCTGGGCTGGGGTGGAAAACCCACTTGGCAAGGAGCCGGGGAAGCCTGCGGGCGGAGGACCAAGCGCGCTGGGAGGCAGAGATTCTGCCGAGGCCGTCAGATGGAGAGACGGCTGGTCTGTGGCTGCCCAGCTCCCATTTCCTGCCGCTCACCTGAGTGGCCTGTAGCCGCGTGTCGGTGAGGCGATTGAAGAAGAGCTTCTCGTGAGCCTTGACCAGGTCGCTGGCCACTTCCAAAGAGAGCGAGGGAGTTCGTGCAGGCTGGGATCGAGGTAATCGGCAGCAGCATAGCCTCCCTTCACCAGAGCCTTGCAGAACTCCTGGTGTAAGCCCGGCGAATCAGGAGCCTCCTTCTTAGGGAGAGCAGCTTCTCCACGGCTACCACGTTTCCCTTTTCTCTAGCCACGCATGGCGTGGAGTTGACGTTTTTGGTCGAGTGAGGCTGAGGGACGGCGTCAAAACCAGCGCTCGATCCAGCACGTCGGAACAAGATGGCGCCGAAGCAAAGTAGGCGGCCCGGTCCCAAATGACCCACGGACCGGTACCGGTCCACGGACCGGTGGTTGGGGACCCCTGCTCTAGAAATAATCATTAAGTGGCTGTCTAGCTATAAATCTAACTATACTATCAAGCAACTATTCTTTATCAAATTGAAATTGGCTTTACTCACCCGTAAAACCAATGCATAGGATTAGTATGCAGACCTTGTTGCTAAGTAGTTGCAAAGCATAATTTGCTTGTTCAGATGTGGTAATATCTGAACCAAGCAAGTTCTGACAAATTAATTATGGTAAGTATACTATGATGAATTTGATATAAGAAAACTTTATTTCAGTGTTGAAACTATAGAGTGATAATATTTAGATTATCTAATAAACTTTTCAATTTTGGACGAAGAATAGAGAGACATTTAGGGCGTTTATATCAGTTGGGAACAAATTGTTAAATTCTATATTTTTATGCTTTGGTACAGGAAAGGAAGACAATAAGACAATTTTTGGACTCTTGCACTAGATATTTCTATGCAACAGTTGCTAAATTTGGCTTGCTTTGTTCTACCTTTTCATAGGGAGTCAATAGATTTTCTTAACTGATCTTGTCAAAGGAATAAGCAAAATAAAATAGCAGTCTCAATTTTGGTTGGACTCCCAGTATGGCACAGAAGTTGTAGACCTGAAACTAAACCTAACTGCAAATAAGGAATTTTAAATTCTTTATGTGATGCCTAATTTGATAGACTGTAATGTACAATTGATCATCAGAAAATGAAGAACTCATAATTTGAAGATTTTATGCATTATTTTCAATATTATATGTTGCCTAGTCAAATAATTTGGTTAAATATATGAACAACTAAATGGTAAACTATTGTGTTTTGTTAGCAAGTGTAGCTTTATAATATAATTAGGTCTATTTTTCTATGATAGGATAGGCAAGGTCATGACTCATGTTCCTAATAGGGCAGTCCATTCAAAACTGGGCCACAGAAGTGCTGGGTGAGTGTGTGGTGTGTGCGCAGTGCTACATTTATGAAAGTCGCACACGCGCAAAACCATCCCTGCTGCTGCCTCCACCTTTCCAGAAAGTTTGGAAACTGCTGGCTTCTCTACAGCTTTAAATTATTTGTAAAGCAAATGTGCTTTAAAAAGTGGAGTTTGGGCAAAATGCTACTTGAGGTCATGATCCTGATGTTTCTTCTGTAGCTCCCAGTATTTTTTTCCCCATGGGTTACCTGCAAGTTCCCTCCAGGTCCTGCGGGTGTCATTGCAAGGAGTTGCCTTCCAAAAGAGATGTAGACAATTTTTTGGCTTCTTATCTGGAAAAGCTCGGATGAACTGGGCTAGCTGCCTGATCACTGTTCTCCACCTCAATATAATATCTGCTTTTGGAGGCATACAGTCAGTTCATCGTTTTTTTCCACCAGAAAGCCCACAAGTAGTCCATTGTCAACTAAACTTTTTTGCAGTTCATTTGTGACTTATTTGCAAATCTATCCAGGTTTTTGTGTAGTTTAAGCAGAGATTATTATTGATCTTTAAGGAAAGGGGAAAAGTAATTTTTTAGGGTGGAGATCTGGTCCAATGGATCCTGTTTAAAGCCTCAACAAAATGTGAGAGCTTTCTGATAGTCTTGACCATGTTTCATCCGCAAAACCTTTAATAGAAGCCAAAGATGTTTCAATGTGCTGGCAAAGATGTTTCAATGTGGAAAAGCGCCTCAGTCTAAACTAGGCCTCATTTCAATCTGATGCATCAGGTCTCTCCCTCCCCCCCCCTTCTCTCTCTCTCCCTCCCTTCCAGGCGCTTCGAAAATGGATGGATGGATCGATGGATGGATAGAGAGAGACAGGTAGGTAGGTAGGCAGGCAGGAAGACAGACAGACAGACCTTTGGGATGGATGTATGGATAGGTAGGTAGGTAGATAGATCTATATTGGCAGATAGGTAGGTAGACAGAAAGGCAGGCAGGTAGGTAGGTAGGCAGGAAGGCAGGCAGACAGACAGACCTTTTGGATGGATAGATGGATAGACAGACAGACAGACAATGCGACAGCAGCAGCACTTTGGGAAAGTAGAGCTACTTTCCCAATGTGCTGCTGTGGCCGCATTCAACGCGCTGGCTCCGCAGGCTTATCCCATTGAGCCCCTTGCACTGCTCCGGTGCAACAGTCAATGGGGTGAGCCTGCAGGGCTGGCGCCTCAAATGCTCCCCCTGCCTCTTAGCTCCCCCTGCCAGCCCCCTTGCCTCTTAGCGCTCCCTAAGGCATCCCCCCACCCCCCAGGGGGTGGTACCCTCCACTTTGGGAACCACTGTTCTAGAAGATTTAAATTAAGTAGGAGAGTTACTTTATTTAAGATTCTGTTAAGTATCCATAAATACCATTTTAAAGATCCAAATGGTTTTTATATTCTAATTTTGTCAGCCTCACAAAATTTGATAAATGCTTAAATGTAATGACATCTCAATAGGAATAATTCTTGAATCCAAAACATCAAGTAAGGAAGAAATTAGAAAGTTATTTAAAATAGGTAAGGAAACACACCAAAGGAACTATGCATGATATTACTATAGAACATTGAAAGCTTGACCATTTCCCTTTCTCTCCTCCTTATACCGAAGGGAATCAAGGCCAACCTTGAATTTCTTCTTCACTCCCTCTTTATAACTGTCTGGTTTGGTTCTGCAACGCAACAGGACAGACACAGACTCCAGAGAGTAATTAGGACTGCAGAAAAAATAATTACTACCAACCTGCCTTCAATCGAGGACCTGTATACTGCACGAGTCAAAAAGAGGGCTGTGAAAATATTTACAGACCGCTCACATTCCAGACATAAACTGTTTCAACTCCTACCCTCAAAACGACACTATAGAGCACTGCACACCAGAACAACTAAACACAACAGCAGTTTTTTTCCCTAAAGCCATCACTCTGCTAAACAAATAATTCCCTCAACACTGTTCAACTATTACAAAGTCTGCACTACTATTACTGTTAATCTTCTTATCACTCCTTATCACCCATCCCCTCCCACTTGTGACTGTATGACTGTAACTTTGTCGCTTGTATCCTTATGATTTATATTGACTGTTTCCTAATATGATTTGATTGCTTATTGTACCCTATGACTATCATTAAGTGTTGTACCTTATGATTCTTGACGAATGTATCTTTTCTTTTATGTATACTGAGAGTATTTGCACCAAGACAAATTCCTTGTGTGTCCAACCACACTTGGCCAATAAAGAATTCAATTCTGTTCTATTCTATTCTATTCTATTCTATTCTATTCTATATTCTATTCTATTCTATTCTATTCTATTCTATATTCTATTCTATATTCTATTCTATTCTATATTCTATTCTATTCTATTCTGTTCTTTCAGGGGTAAACTTACCTTTTTGTAATGGCTAGTCTGTATGTTTTTTCAAGACTCACCTCAATATTCTCGTACAGCAACTGTCAAACAGACTTCAAATCAAATTCTTGTATATAAGCTTGCATCTCTTTTCAATTTTGATTTTAAATGCACTTTTAGCAAAAATATTATTACCTATTTTAAAAAATCACAAGATTAACATTTCCAACAATGATGAAATGGTGAAATTAATAGTAAGCAATGTTGAAACACATTTATGAAATGCTTTGATGCTTATATGCCCTACAAACCTCCTATATTTCTAGGTCTAGGACATACTTATAACAACATGAAAAAAAATATTTTTGAACAAACAACAAGAGAACTTCATTATCTGTCTGCTCACTCTAGTAAACTAGGACTAATTCTTCTTTATTCTAAAGTTATATTAACAGAATAATGCAAGTCATTCCATCCTTTTAACCATCTGATAATTCGGGTGGTCCAGCCTGTGTTTTTTTTCTCAACCTGTTAAGCCACTCTTTCTGATTGTTTCCTCAGCAGCATCTTTTACTGGTGTTCCACAAGATCATCAGTATATTCAATTATGTCATCTAAATGTTCTTGAACCATAATTGTTTATGGATTGATTAAAAAAAATCTAAACCCAAACCACCATTATCATGATAAGGACCATTATCAGAATATATTATAAACTTACCCTACCAATACCAGACATTTTTTTTCATCATATAAAATGCAAATCCCTGAACAACCAATCAACATTGTCCTATAGCTTTTCGAACACACTTATGTGCTTAACACATCTATAAAGATTCTCAATCATCCAGATCATGGTTGTCCCAAACATGCTTTTCAAAAGGCTATTGGACTTGGTTTTTTCTTTGAAGATGTTTCGCTTCTCATCCAAGAAGCATCTTCAGTTCTGGGAATTGAATTGAAGAAGCTTTTGGATGAGAAACGAAAAACAAACAAACAAGAAAGTCCAGTTGCCTTTTGAAAAGCACCTTTGTGCTTAAGATTATGTCTTTAATATATCAACATAACAAGTCTTGAAAGGTAATATAAAGCAATAGTGAAAGCTTCCCTTGATGGCATAATATATAACCACCAGAACTACAGAAACTCTAGCTGAGAAAAGACAACATGTACATTTGATGAATTGTCCTAGAATTGGGAAATATATTTACATCATTGGTACAACAAAATAAAAGAGGAGTTGTTTTATATATTTGGAATACAATTAAAGCCAAGCAAATTTATACAGATGAAGAAGGAAGAATATTGATGGTTGAAATAATAATAATAACTCAAAAGTACTTTTAATTGCAATCTATGCTCCCAATAATCAGCAAGACCAATTTTATAAGAAGCTACACAATAAAATAATTGAACTGGAATATGATAAGATTTGCATCTTTGGAGACTTTAACACAATTATAAACACAGAACTGGACTATAAAACACAGAAAACAAACAAGAAAAATAGAAAAATACTACCCAAATCTTTTTTTTAAGATGATGAAGGAGCTGAGTATTAAAGGTATATGGAGAGAATTGAATAGCAAAAATAGACAATTTCCTTTTTCCTGAATAGACATCTATCATGGTCAAGAATAGATATGATTTGGATGTCAACAGATTTAATACCTAATATTCAGGAAGCAAATATTGACACAAACATTTGGGCTGATCACAACCCAATAAGGATTAAATGGAAGGGACAGAAGAAAAGATTAAGATGGACTTTGAATAATTCAATCTTGAAAGAAAAAGAATTTATTAATAACCTGGAAAAAGTATTGGGTTTTCTTCCTTAAAGAAAATAAATCAGGAGAAACCTCATTACAAAATGTATGGGGCACCATGAAAGCATATACCAGAGGTGTGATTATAACGTATACAAGAAGAAGGAACATTAAAAAGAGACAAACACAACGAACTTTAGAATAAGAAACTAGAGAAGGATTTACAAAGATATCCACAGCACAAAAATATCAAAAATCAAATAGATATAATTAAACACAAAATTGGACTAATGGAAAAAGAAGAACTGGCACAAAAGATTAGAGGGGTTAAACAGAACTATTTTGAAAATGCAAATAAACCAGGTAGATGGCTAACATATAAACTGAAGAAAGAAAAAGAATAAAAAAGAATACCACAATTAATAGATGAAAATGGCACACTATGTTATGAAAATGAAGAGAAGAAGCAATACTAGAAAACAAAGTACAGCAATATTTACAAGGGGCAGAATTACCGAGAATACCTGATGAAGTAAAGACCATGTTAGATGCAGGGGTGAGATTCTAACAGTTCTGCCCACCTGTGTAGAACCGGTTGCTCCAAAGAGCAACAGATATAGAACCGGCTCTATGCTGGTATTGTGGCCCACCTGCCCGCCCGGGCTGTTACCTGACCTTTATTTCCTGCTTTTTCAACTGCAACTGCTTTGTGTGACACAGCTGCAGTTGAAAAAGCAGGAAAAAAGGGCTTTTCCAACTGCTGCGCACTTGCACGCAGCGCTGCTCAGCTCTCCGGGCAGCTCAGCAGGTTGTAAATTGCACTCGCGCGACTCATGCATGTGCACATGACGCTAATAGACAGAACCGGTAGTTATACCAGTCGGATCCCATCCCTAGTTAGATGAGAAAATTACAATGATGGAACTGACAGAAGCAATAGACAAAATATTGGAAAAGCCCCCGGCCCGGATAGGCTACCAGCTGAATTTTATAAGACAATACAGGAAGTAATCTCTACTACAATGTTGGAAGTATTGAATGAGGTTTTGACAAAAAATAAAGTACCTGACTCATGGACAGTGGCATATGTTACACTTGTACCCAAAGAAGATACTGACCCACAACAAATAAAAAATTATAGACCAATATCCCTGCTAAATGCTGATTATAAAATATTTGCTTCAATAATGGCAAAAAGACTAAAAAGATATTTAAACTATTTTATACACTCACATCAAAATGGATTTCTGCCAAAGAGACAAATAAAAAATAATATGAGTATAATATTGAATACTCTGGAATACTATGAAAACCACTCAGAGAAACAAATGGCATTAGTGTTTTTAGATGCACAGAAAGTGTTCGATAATGTGAATTGGCAGTTTATCTTGATGCAACTGGAGGTGATGGGTTTTGGAGGCAGGTTCAGTAAAGCAGATATATAACAAGCAAGCAGCAAGAGTAATGATAAATGGAGAACTGACAGAAAACTTTAACATTCAAAAAGGAACCAGACAAGGCTGTCCGCTATCCCCATTATTGTTTGTACTGACTTTGGAAGTTTTGAATAGAAATATTAGGAAAAATGAAGAAATAAAGGGAATGAAAATAAAAAAGGAAGAGTATAAATTACAAGCTTTTGCAGATGATTTGGTCTTTATATTGGAAGAACCATTGGAAACAGGCCCTGAGTTGATTAGAGAAATAGAGGAGTTTGGCGAAGTAGCAGGATTGAAAATAAACAAAGAAAAAACAAAAATCTTGGTGAAAAATATGACAGAAAAACAAAAGAAAGGATTAATGGACAAATTAAATATTCAAATTACAAAAAAAGTGAAATATTTAGGGATACAAATGACAGCTAGATGTGGAACATTTAAAGAAGATAATTATGAGAGATTACTACAACAGATTGCGACAGACTTGGAAAAATGGAAAAAACTTACAACTATCTTTAATAAGTAGAATAGTGACAATTAAAATGAACATATTGCCAAAAATATTATATTTATTCCAGACAATTCCAATAAGATTGGGAAAAAAAAATACTTTGAAGATTTAAATAAAATGATGCTGAAATTTATCTGGCAGGGGAAAAAGACAAGAATTAAGATAAAACTACTGCAGGGCGCAAGGGTGAAAGGGGTTTTTGGATTACCCAATTGGGAACTATATTATCAGGCAACAATATTGATGTGGATGAAGGAATAGATTGTATTGAAAAATGCCAGATTATTAACACTAGAAGGGCATGATTTACAATTGGGATGGCATGCATTTTTATGGTACAAAGAAAGTAAGGTACATGGATATTTTAGGTGACACTACATTAGGGATGCTTTATTAACAGTATGGGAAAAAATAAGAGACTATCATTATATGAAAATACAAGTCTGGTTATCAACATTAGGAGCTTTTACATATCCACAGCTTTTTAAAAAGGAACACATTATTAGATATGAAGAAATTTTAAATGAAAAGGGTGAACTCAAAACAAAGCAAGAATTAGAGTTACAAGGGTAAATATAAATTGGTATTCGTATTTGCAAATTCATACAAGGTATGAAAAAGACATTAAGATGGCTGGGTTTTATAAGGAATTGACTGAATTGGATAAAATCCTAACAGGCACTGAAGAGAAGTTGATCAAAAAATTATATGGTTATTTATTAGGAGTGAAATTAGAGGAAGAACAAGTAAAAGAATCAATGATTGCGTGGGGGAAAAACTTTGGATATGGAATAGACTTGGATAAATGGCAGATATTATGGTCTAGAAACTATAAATTAATTATGTCAATGGTCTATAAAGAGAATTTGTATAAGAGGTTTTACAGGTGGCATCTACCCCCAACGAGAATTGCCAAGATGTTTAAAGATAAGTCATGTTTAAAGATAAGTGCTGGAAATGTCAGAAGTCACCAGGATCTTACTATCATATGTGGTGGACATGCACAGAAGCCAAAAAGTATTGGACTAGAATACACATGTGGCTGAAGAAAACGATAAAGCAGCCTATAGACTTAAAACCAGAGATATTTTTATTGGGAATTTTGCCTGAGGGTTACAACAAAGAGTTAACGTATTTGATTATCAATGTATTAACAGCAGCTAGGATTGTATTTGCACAAAATTGGAAAAATGAGAAAATTCTGATGATGAGGAAATAATTAAGAAAATAATGGAATGTGCAGAAATGAGTAGATTGACAATGGCAATTAGAGAACAAGAAGAAAAAGATTATTATAAAATTTGGAATTTATTTTATGAATGGCTGGATAGAAGAGTAAGAAATTGAAATATGTAAGCACAGTATAATATATCATTACTGATAAACGAATGAGTTAGATAGAGTAAGAAAATGAATGTGAAATATATCATTGAAAGTCAATAATTACAATGTTAAGGATAATATAATAAGTGATACATGTGATATAAAATACTGATTAGAACAATTATAAACATATATAAGTAAAATATGTATGATAATGTTATGTGCACAAAGAAATATGTACCCAACTGACACATTATTGAACAGAAAGAAGGTTTTATTTGTTTGTTTTTGTTGTTATAAAAATAAAAAACTTTTTATAAAAAAAAATCTAGCTGAGAAAGTTGTAGCCAAATTTATTGGTACTCCATTTTTTCTCTAAAGAATCTCAGTTTGCCATGAAATAAGTTGAAACTGACTCAGATGACTGGCATTTGCCATTTTGTATTCCATAGTCCATAGAGCAGACCATTTGCTTTTGATGTATGACTTAACATATTCCTCTGTAGTACAGAACTTACTAACAGATTTGGAAATGTTTATTTGCAGTTATTGCTGCCCCAAGGTCACATTAGCTACTGAAAGCAAAAATTTCACATACTTTTGCCACAAACTGATATGTAACTTTGTATCATTTCATCAATAAATAAATAAGTATATTAGCAACGGCACTTAGACTTATAAAACACCCCATAGTGTTTCACAGCACTCTCTGGCCAGTTTACAATGTCACATATTGCCCCCAACAGTCTGGATCCTCATCTAACTGACCTTAGAAGGATGGAAGGCTGAATCAATCTTGAGCCCAAATGTTTTTGACTCATTTGTATAATTGGATTATCTAATTTTGGACTGGGGGAGGGGAAGCAGTTTATGTTTTAGGTCATATTTATGCAGAAATATTGAAAATTCAAATGGATTCACAAACCTTTAAGTATAATTGTAGATATGTAGTTTTATTACTGGTACAGTTAACATAAATCAACCAATGATCCTCATTACTATGCCCTGAGCACAGCTGCAGAATTTACCAGATCAAGATTTCATTGTTTCTTGAATCTACAATTATTGGACATGAAGATAGAACTGGTGAGATTCCGGAATTTCTGTAGTGTCAGGTTATTTGGCTTTAATACAGATTTTGACTGTCACTCTGTAAAACAGAAATTTAAAAATATTTAAAAACAAACAGTACCTAATTTTGATTTATGTGTGGCTTGTAAGCATATTTAGTAGAAGACATTAAGAAGTAATTGCTAACCTTGTTTCAGAAAAAAATTGCTTGCCATTATAGTTCAGTATTTTGATTACCTAATAAATTCTGAAGTTCTTTCCAGGAATCTTCCCCAGTGTGAAGTTTTCCAGAGGGGTTGAATTTAATCATCTCTAATCACCTCTCAGATATCTTAGTTACATGAGCAAGATCTGCTTAACAGCACAGATAACAACTTCTAAAATAATGAAATTATTACTCTTCAGATCAGCATGACAGTGTTTGAATTTTAATTCAGTTCATTTGTAAAATGCATAGTGTTTAAATGCAGTATCTGTCTTTTGTTGCTAAATCCAAATTTGATGTGCATATTATTAACCATTTCTTTACTGCTAAATATAATTAGAAATTACTATTGAAATGAGGTTTTGGTTATGGTTTAGGGTGCAGGCTAAAAATATTGAGAACACATTTTTGATAGCTAGATTGTAGTTTGGCAGTGACATCAGCGTTCAGGCATTGTTATAAAACAATATGCTTGGCTGGTGTTGTTTTAAAAATTTGGTTACCTTTATTTTGGGTATAAAGATATTGCTAGTGTACTACAGCATTAGTTTCAATATAAAGATAATATGTGCCTGAGGAGCTAAATAAAATTGTACAATAGAAAAGAAACAGACGGTGCCATATTCGGATATGACATTTCAAGAATTGATTTAAAACATGTTCTTCGTGTATGCTACTATTTTTTTTTTATCACAGACTGGAAAGAAAATGTAAAATATTCAGAAAAAAAATCTGAGAAAAAGTTTTGACTATAGTAGTTTTAAGAAATAATGAAATTTGCTTAGCTTAAAAAGTTTTAGTTTTCTTAAAGTAATTTTGCATATTCTGAAAGGGTTTAAAATAAAATTTCAATAATACAAAATATAAACATTACAATATTACAGAATTTATAATTTTATGCTACCACATAATTATTTTGTATTTCATTCTGAAATATGCCTTGGATCTTGAAGTGCCAGTTAATATAGAAAAGGCTATACTTTAAACCTTAAAGAAAAGAGATGGCTTCACAGAACTACTCTTTTTCCCTTAAATCCCTTTTAAGTCAAGGGTGGGCAAATTATTGTCCTCCAGATGTTTTGAGTGCAATTCCCATAAATCTTATTATTGTGACTATTGGTAAGAAATTAAAACAATTATCCAGAACATTTGGAGGACACAAGAGAGAGGAAGGATGAGAATGAGAGTGAGAATGAATATATGGTGGTTATAAGCGAAAACAATTCATGTGTTGTACAGTTGTGACAAGAAGATAAATAAATTTGAAAACTTGTTTATTTGAAATTGGGTACAGCAGAATTTCTGAAAAGCAGATAAAATAAGTAATATTGTATAGTTTCCTTCTTCCTAGCGTTATTCCTGCACTATGACAGGGTCCATTTGTTGGCAAAACTGTCTCAATTTGGATTGATCCAGGGCATCTTCAGGGGCAACGCCTTTATGTTTCATGTCCTCCTTGATGCTATCCATCCATCTTTTCTTGGATCGGCCATGTGGTTGCTGGCCATCATGATCCAGATGCATTGGTCCTTGCCACCAATTCTTCTTCACCGTGTACAATGTGTCTGTACCATTTAAATCAGGGCTGTCAAACTCCCAGCTCGTGGGCCGGATGCGTCACGCATTGGTCATGTCCATGTCTGGTTTAATGAAGGGGGGGGGGAAGTTCCAATATGTCACGTGATGCTACCCCGACGACGTGAGTTTGACACCCCTGACCTAAATCTTCCTCAATTAAGTGGTATAAGTTGATGGGACCCCATAAGTGGGCCTCTGTTGCTGTATAAGCCCTCTGGAATAATATTTTCCCAGTTTTATGTGGCTCTTAGTTGGACCCTATTTAAACAAGTCTTTAAAATCTGACTCTCAGGCCTTGGGCTAGGGTGGACCATTTTTTGAAAGTTTTATAAAGAACTTTGGCTCTGTTGAGCTTGAAGGAAGAAATAAATTAAGTCTTTAGATGTTAAGATGTTTAGTGAATTCCAGACATTTATTCTCTATCTTTGAAATGTTCTTAAATAGCATTTTGTTTGTCTGTGGTCTACATTTAGTAATGTGTTAAAAGAGATGAGCTTGCTATATATTGAGCAGCTGCCGTATAATAAATTGCCAACATTGCTAGTAGTAATTTATATAATATATATTATTGTGAGATGCCCAGAGTCAGTTTGAGTTAGGGGGTGTGAGTGTCCAAATTGAATTGAACTAATATTTTTAGCTAGGACTTGTTATATGGGTCTTTCTCTCTTCCTCTTTCTTTATTCAATTCATTATTTTTATTATATTATTGTGGTATTGCCTTGCCATTGTTTCTTAACTTTACCTATGAAATACTGAAAAAAATCAAAATTCTTTCATTCATTGTTTTTAATGAATGGAAATGATAGAATGAATCTCTCTGTGTAACAATTTTGCAAACCATTTTCTATGATCTTTGATAGAGAATGTAGAATTCAAGTACACTGAGGAAGATTTGAATTGAGCTGGAGGTCAGGAATCTTTTGAAGGAATTAAATGGACAGTTCTAAATATGGAAAAGAGAAAGATAGTGAAGCACAAGAATATGTGCAGAAAATAGTGGAATGTGGAAAGAAAACTGTGGAAATGGAAAAGAAGAAAGAATGGGGAAGGGAAATTGAAACAGAAGGAAGAAAGGTAGACCTCTGGCATGCAGCAGAGAAATTGTGAGATGTGAGATTCTCATCTCTCTCGAGATACAGACAAAAGAATGGACATTTTTTTATATGAGATTGATATAGAAAGTAAACAGTGAGAAAGCATAAATGGGATGAGTGGGCTAAAGAAATAAGTAGAAACCAGTGCATCACTGCCTGTGCAGAGCAATGACGGGATGGTGTTAGGAAAAAATAAAAGTTGCTGACATTAGTGAAGAGGAAGTTCAACTTCAGACTCTGCTGGCAATTTATACAGCAGCTGTTAAATACTGAAGTTATTCAAAAACATTTGTTAGGAGACCATAGAATCTGGCATGTGTGACTGTCAACAAGCAGCTGCTTGGCTCCTTCAGAAAACACCCCCAGCAAAGTGTTAATGGGGGAATTAAGTGGAGGGTCCCTGTTTCCCAGAATTGAGGCAAGAACTGAGCAGTGAATTAGAAGGGGCATTAGAGTACAGTGGTATCTGCCTGAGGAAATAGATTTGTTCGTTGGAAAGAAAGAATACAGAATTGAAGGTGGTGAGCTAATTAGAGGTGGTGAGCTAATTGGACTGGAAAAGTTGGGGTGAATTGGATAAAAGTTTTTACTGGAGTTTTTATTCCACTCTAATCCAGCAAGATGCTGAGCAGTGTGGATGGGCTGATGTTGATATCATGAAACATACGTAGTGATATTAGACTAACATTCCATCCAGAATACTACTTCTGCAGAAACCTCTCCTTATTTGACTTTGGTGAGAGCAGACCCTGGATTGGAAAGGTTAGGAATTTGTAGAAATACGGGTTGATAGACATTGCCTTCTATTGCAGTGAAAACTTTTGCATAATCACATCTATACTAGCTTCAGCCTTTCCTGTATTGGGTGGCTTTAATTGTTGTCACCCATTCCCTTGCTGCTGGATTGTTTAGGGTGCTGCCCTTGAAATAGTCTGAAAACTTAAGTGAGTGCAATATGCAGCAGTCTGTTTCCTCTTGTAATATCACTACTACCGAAGCTCCACTGGCTGCCAGCTAGTTTCCAAGTACAATTAAGATACTGCTTATCATGGATGGGTCGATTCAACTTTGTTAATCAAGTACAGAAATCATTTAAGTGCCTTTGCATAGTTGAGTTTGTCCTTCCAGTAAGATCTGGGAGAGATATTTGGTTGAGGATTCTACCAGTAAAGAAATGCTATCTTAAATGACTCTGGGCTAGAACCTTCTCAGCAATGTCTCCTTTATATGGCATAGCTTACTCTGGATGCTCAAACTAGGCCTTTTTTATTTTTGGAAAACTCTAAAAGGCATTTGAGGACAGGTAAAATCATATTGCTGAAACGGTGCTGTCACTGAACTGATAGTTTATAGTTAATTTGTTTTCATTTAAACAATTAAAATTATTTAAAGAAATGAGTTTAGCAGCCTGATCACAGAAATGTATGGGGATGGGAATATGGACTTTTAAAGACCACAAAATATATGAGCCTTTCTATAGGAAGGTTTTTTTAAAAGGCTTTCTACATTGGACATTTTTATTGATCTGGAAGTCAAAACTGTTAGAGCCAAAAAAAGCTAAGCAAATAACAGGTGGGAAACTATGTGTCAAATACCATAAGCTAGTTTGTCTCACTCACAACAGATGTCCTTGAAGTTTCTTTGAGGCTGAAATAAGTAGACATTGTTTCTAATGTTTTTGGTTCATAATTTATTATGCTTCAAAGTCATAGTAGTAAGCTTTCCTTGTAGGATAGAACTTGAATGGGTGCTTTATATTAAAAATACAGATGGATGTGATATAGTTTCTTGGCTTAGTACAGTGTTATTAATTTTCTAGATTTGAGCCAACATTTTGCTTACCCTATCTTAAATTCATGAAAATCTGTTTCTGGAGTTATATTAAAGTTAAATAAATAAATAAATAAAAATTGACCTATATACTACTAAAACTCTCGTGTCTGTTTTGTAACCTTTAATTGTAAACTAAATGGTGTATCGTAGGGCAAGAATTTTTGAACCTCCCACAAACAAAGTGTTTGATTTTTGGAAGTGTCAACAATGGAGAAGCAGCAGGAAAGGTTACAAGTTACTTGGATAAGTTTCCCCAACCCACACAACCTTCTTAGCCCTTCTGTGCTCCCATGCATTGGCCACTCATACATCGCCATGCACTCTTCCTGATCTGTGTCACCACCCCCATTGCATTTTCTTGACCCACGTAGCACTTCTTGCTGTCCCTGTGCACTTTTCTTAACCTGCACTACACCCCTGCATGTCCTCCCCTGCAGATCCTCATGCACATCTGTGTACTCTTTCCAACCTGCAGTGGATCCCAATGCAGTTTCTGCATTGGTAGGATGGTAGGATGTGCGGAGGCGTGCAAAAGGCACCAAGGGATAGGGTGTGTGTGGGAGTCCGCAGGTGTTAAGTAAGAAAATATCTCTAAAATGATGACTCGAGGGTCATGGATTTTTTAATATAACGTAAACGTATTCTAGCGCTTTACCAAATGGCAGATTTCTTGAAATAAAATATCTGACTAGAGAAAAAGTTTGAGTATGATGTTCAGAAAAAATGACTTTATATAGATTTTAGGGATAGTTCCTGAAAAAATATAATTGCAGCCTTTGATTTTAGATGTAAGCCTTGATACATCTATTTGAATTTCTTATTTTGATTAAATGACATCTTCTTGGCTTGTCTGCTTAAGCATTTAATAGGTTTAACTATTAAATAGGGTTGTCCACTAATCCTATAGTGTTTCAAAGTTGTGACTTCATTTGTCCCTTATTGGCATGTATGGAAATTTATTGAATTGATTAAGCAAGCATGTGTGCTGTTTGTACCATATTCAGCCTTACCTATTATCTTCAGTTGCTAAATATGACGCACATTTTGGACCAAAGAAGTTAGTGGCCAAAGTTGTAGCTGATGTGATATGTTCGTATAAATATAGAAGAAAAGAGGGAAATAGAACATATTCCTTTGTCCCCAACATTTGCTGAAAAATGAAGAGAAATAAATATCAACTAAGGCAGTGGAAAAGAAAAAAAATAAGGATTTGAGTAAAGAAACCACCATAGTAGCTAACTTTTAGTCTCTGGTTTGTTTTCTTACCAGTCTTTTTTATGATTAAAGCTATACTTTTTTAAAGGCTAGTAATTATTATGGCCTTTATAATTATTTTCTATAATGCTGTGAACCTTATTATTAGTTATTCCTATGTGGGCTAGGTAATGGTCAAATAGGATTAACATGAAGAATAGATATTCAGGAACAAAGAGTTTATTTAAAAGTTTCTTCTCTAAGAAAAATATAAGTATCAAAAAAGAATGATTTATTAATATCATTTGACCCAAAATTTAATCAAGTATGATATAAGTTCTTTTCAATAAAAAAGAAATTATAGAATTGAGTTTGATGAGCTGAACTGAACTGAATGTACAATAAAGTCTTTGTCATAGGATGCTATTTTCATGAAAAACATTTCAGAATTGTGTTTATACTCTTTTCTACCCATTTATTTTTCTTTGCCTTAATAGTGAGCAAAGCATCTGCCAAGCACGAGCTGCTGTAATGGTCTATGATGATGCCAATAAGAAATGGGTACCAGCTGGTGGGTCTACTGGATTTAGCAGAGTTCATATATATCATCATACAGGCAACAATACATTCAGAGTAGTTGGCAGGAAGATTCAGGATCATCAGGTGAGTTATTTAATCATCTTTTTTACAAACAAAAATATTGTCTTTTTAGTTGATTAAAACCACTGCAAGGATAAAACTAATGAAAGGGAAGTTTACTGTATTATTCAGACACACATTAAGGTTTTCTAAATATTAACTATGAAACTAATTAAAGTTTGTTATATTGGTCTTTCTCTGAAAGCAGATAAGATTAACTGAAGTAATGGTTAGTGGCTGAGTGTTGGAAAAGTAGAATATAAGGAATATTTGTAGGCTTGGTTGTGACCAGTATTCACCTACTGATTTATCCAAGATATTTTTTGGTCTCCATCTTCTACTTAGGTATATTCCTTTTGATTAAAAAAAAATCAAATGGTTTTGTTTAAAGACTTTGCATTGTCTCAATAAAATAGTTTTGATAATTTGTTTATGCTCCCAGGATTATTTCATTATTGTAGATCTTACTGAAAATATTCCTGCCTCCATTGGTAAGAAAGTACTTCCAGAATGTGCTTCCAGAATTGTAATGCTACTGTGGTACAATTTTAGTTTTGTGTTTATTTCATGGGGAGTCAGAGACTCTGAAAATTAATATTATAATAGTTTATATAATTATATTTGCTATGTCAGATTAATAATTGGCTGTCATGGTCTACCAAAGCGACGAGGAAAAATCAGGCCAGGGTACCTTCGGCCCGATCTACCCGGTGCAAAGAGAAAACATGACAGCAATTTGGGGAGTGGCGTCAAACTGGACACACCCACCCAGTTGACCACACCCACCCAGTCAGCCACACTGGGTGCCCACTGAGGTCAACCACAGCCCTGATGCAGCTCTCAATGAAATTGAGTTTGACACCCCTGCTGTAGAGGGTCTCTAAACAAGGGGCTGAAGGCCTATACCGGTCTCAAATAGTTAATTGCTCTGGGCTCTGTACAATAGGACAAGGAAGAGAGTTCCATTTGGGGAGACTCCTCTCTTCACTGTTTTCTCAGGTATACCAATTTCCCCCATTGCACATTTCACCTCATAGATCTGACTTTGGTTCTGAGCATAGCTCAATCTAGATGGCTCTTGATCAAAAAGAATATATGTACTCATGCCCAGGAATTGTCTCTAGTCGTTGTTATGTATATATTATCTATGCCGCCAGTACAGAAGAGTTGTAGCCCACAGCTTAAAGCTTCAGATGATGTTTCTGAACTTGATATTCCCTCATATTATCAGCTCATGAACAGTCTGGATTTTTTTTTCCAAATTAAAAAAATGTGGGCTGTTGGCTTCTGCTGTTTATTTTGCAGAGTTATCATGCTGATTTCTGGGCTAAGCCCACCCCAAATCACCCTGACATTTCTAAGGCATGTTCAAAGTTACACCAGACTTCTTTTCTTCTTTTCTAATATTTTAAAATATAGTAATGAACCTGCCATTACCATGCTACCTCTCATTTTAGGATAGTATTAACTATATTCTTTCCTTCTTGCAAAATGTCATATCCATAGACTTGCGGGACGATACATTAATATACCTACGGTACCTATCATTGATCTTTTGCTGCTTTATAGTAATGGATCCATAGTAACGGATCTATTTATCTATCTTTTGTTTTACCATTTGTCATTCTTGTCTATTCCTCTGCTTCCTTGGTATCATTTTATTCTCTTATCTAGATCAGTGGCTCCCAACCTTTTTGACACCAGGGACTGGTTCTGTGGAAAGAGGTTTTTCCATGGACCGGAAGGGGCGTGGTTTCATGTGCTGCCTGAATCCCGCAGATGGGGCTTCACTTGTTTGCATTGTCCAGTTTCTGGCATGCTGTTGCCCGGCGCCAGTCCAAGGACTGGGGGTTGGGGACTCTTGATCTAGATGACTGGCTCTTACTGTATATTCTCATGTTGATCTATCTGCTACTTAGCTTAAATTTTTCTCTTTGTTTAGCATATTGGCCTCCAGATTAATTATGATAACTCTTCCATTATTTTCTTTCAGCTTATCTAGCACAATATATCACTAGAGCAGGGATGTCAAACCCGTGGCCTGCGGACTGGAGATGTCATGTGTTGGCCATGCCCACCCCCATTTTAGTAAGGGGGGGGGAGTTACAATATGTCATATGCTGACGTGACACTGCGTGTTTGACACCGCTGCCCTAGAGGAAATGTTGCTGTTACTGTTGCTGCAATGTGCTCTACATGGGGCTGCTCATGAAGACCACCTGGAAGTTACAACTGGTTCAGAATGCAGTGATGCATGCAGTGTTGGTGCCTTTTGGTTTGCCCATATTATATCCCTGTTGTGCACTTGCTCCAAGTTTCTTCCAGGTGCAATTCACGATGCTGTTTGTTACCTTAAAAGTGCTTCATGGCATGAGACCAGACTATCTGAGGGTATCTGTCCATCCTGCCAGAGTGGAGAGGGTAGGCATGCTCCAGATCCCTTCCCTTAAACATTGCCACTTGCAGGTTGTTGGAAGTGGGCCTGGGCCCTACCCTTTAGAACATCCTGCCTCTTGAGACCTGACAAGCCCCCGCCCTTTTAATATTTCCAGAGAGCACTTAAGACCTGATTGTTTTGGGACAGAGTAAAGTCAAATTTGGATGAGAACATTGCAGATTGCATTAGGGAAGTTTGGTTGTGGCACCATTTTTTTCTATTTTTGGTTTTATTATCTTTGCTTTTATGATTGCATATATTGTTTTTATTGATTGCAAGCCTTCCAAAGTTTGGTTCTAAGATGAGCAGCTATACAAATGTTTAAAATAAATAAATATTTGACTTTTATAACATAAAATATTAGGTATTTCTTAACTTTTCTTGGCTATACCAATACCCTGGGTGTGCAACAAAAGTACTTCCTAACAGCAAGCCCCCCCACCATTCCCCCCATTTCGCATGTTTTAATATAGGCCTTAATTTGGGGGGAGGGGCTTAATTTCATTTCATGCCTATAAAATATGCTGGGACTTCCTATTGGGAAGTGTATAGACCCCCACCATGTCATCTGGATATTATTTCCAAGGCTTTTTTTTGCACTTGCCAGTGCAACTTTATGATATATCCCCCCCCCCCCCCGAAATGTTTTGTTTTATTCAGAAACTTAAAATACAAACTCCCCCTGAAAAGGGAAAAATCTTACAAAACAAAACAAAACAAAGTTAAACAAAACATTAAAATGTGCATTAGAAAAGAAAAAAGACAAAGACACATATACTTATATTGTCCAGTTGAATACCGATAAGTGTATTGCAGCAATAATAATTTCCTCTCTTATGAAGCAGGCCCACAATTTATAAACTTCTACAAGTCTGTTTACAACCAATTTGACCAGTCAGCCATCTACTGTATATTAAAAATGATGTTAACAGGTAAACTAACAGCAAAGTCAAACTTCAGAATTCTCTATTAACAATCTATTATTGTATTTAACTTGTAGAAAGTTTACAGTGGCTTCTTATCTACCACAAATCAAAATCCTTATCTCTGATCCATCCAGTATCAAATATCTTCGTTTGCTTCTTAATAATAAAATTTTCCCTTAAGATTTTGATTGGTATCTTTTCCAACAATTGCTTCTCAATATCCCATCCGCCAGATCTCTTTATTATAAGTACCTCTACAATAATATAGTCCAAAACTCTTTAGAAGTTGAGGTTCATGATAAAAGCATAAACCTTTCATTCTCAAGGACAAGAGAAGTAAAAGTACCATAACAGAATGACCACAGAAAAATTGAGATAAAATTTCCCACAATAAAAAGTAGTTAGAAAAATGGGCAATTTCTCATTCAGCAGAAGTTAAAAAAAAAGATCAGAGTTTTAAAAAAACTAGTAAAATACAGAATCCTTATAGTAAAAATGCAGTATAAATGTAAATTAAAACGAATAACTTTCACTGCCCAGGGATAGGTCCTCTCACAATCGACTTCCTTACAGCAAAAGTGAAAATGATTTAAAAGTCTGTAATAAACAGTAAAGAAATAAATGAAAAAAGGTTTATGTTAAAGTCCAGCAAGGGGTCCTAGGATAAGTCAGCATTCAACTAGTCAATTAACAGTTAAAGATATAAATCAAAAAGTAACGAAAACTTTAAAATGTGCAGTTAGAACCAAAATTTGTTTAAAGATAACAAATTGCTGAAAGGAAAAGATGGAAGACCCAACCCTCCGAAATGCTGCTACTGAAAACTGTGATTGTCAAGATCTCTTTTCCCAGTAGGTACACAATCATACAAGGGTCATCTTAGATCAGTGGTTCCCAAACCTTTTCAGTCCACTGCCCCCTTGGTGCTACAAACTCATCCTCAGTGCCCCCCACCCAGGGTGGGATTCAAATTTCTTAACAGCCACTTCTGCGGGTGTGGCCTAATTTATGGATGTGGCTTGGTGGTCATGTGACTGGCTGGGTGTGGCTTGCTGGCTGGGTGTAGCTTGGTGGTCACATGATCGGATAGGTGTGACCAGATGGCCATGTGACTGGCAAACCAAATACAAGTGGTCTTCGTTTAATGGCCAGTTGCTTAGCAAGTGTTCTAATTTATGACTAACCTCCCCAGAACTACTTGACCTGTTTTTGGAGTTTTGAGAGCCATGCGCGCACACACGCACACACACACACACACACACACACACACACACACACACACACTCCCTTCTAATCCTGCTAGAGCAGGTGGTTGAGCTAAATATCTCATTCACTTTCTTCTTTCTTTCTTTCTTTCTTTCTTTCTTTCTTTCTTTCTTTCTTTCTTTCTTTCTTTCTTTCTTTCTTTCTTTCTTTCTTTCTTTCTTTCTTTCTTTCTGTCCCTTCCTTCCATCCCCCCTTTCTTTGTCTATCCCTTTTCTTCCTTTCTCTTCCTTTCTCCTTTTTTTCTTTCTTTACTTTCTTGTCTGTTCCTTCTCTCTTTTTCTCTTTCCCTCTTTCTCTCTCTCTTCCCCCCCTCTTTTTTCTCTCTTTTTCCCTCTCTCTCTTTCCCCCTCTCTCTATCCCTTCCCTAACTTATCTACCTATTTTCTGCCCAGGCAGGCATGGCCTAATCTGTCAAAAGCCTGGGCTAATCCTGCATTACTCCATTTCTCCTTTCAGAGGACCCGGCCCTTAATCTCCCCGTTTCATTCCCCAGGACCGCCTCTTTCGTCGTCCCACAGCCGTGACTTTACCTTCCTCCCGCGGCTGGCTGCCAGGGAAGGCAAGCCAGGGTTGAGCCATTGTTGTCGCTGGGCTCCCCGCCAGCCCATGTCGCCCTTGTCATGAATGCCTGCAGCCGCTGCATGTTTATTTCGGTGCGGCTGGTCTGCAGCCTCACCGAAAAAAACACATGGTGGCTGGAGGTTTTTTGCAGCAAAAATTACCGACCTCTGGCTTTGCTTTGCTTCTTCAACGTGCTGTTGCAGCCACATTCTAGCACTGGCCCCTCAGGTCCACCCCATTGATCCCGCTGCACCAGAGGGATTTGCCCAAGCAAGTCCAAGTGGAGTGGTGCAGTTGTCAATGGGGTGAGCCTGTATGGCCGCCGCCTAGAACGTGGTGGCGGTGATGCGTTGAAGAAGCAGAGCAAAGTCGGAGGTCGATAATTTTCACTGCAAAAAAACCTCCAGCCGCTGCATTTTTTTTTTTGGACTCCAGCCTCACCGAAAAAAGACGCGGTGTCTGGAGGCTTTTTGCAGTGAAAATTACTGACCTCCGCCTTTGCTTGCTCCGCATCTCCAACGTGCCACTGTGGCCGTCAGCAATTGTCATACACGCATGCAAATGTTGCGCATGCACAATAAGGACTGACTGGGCAGGGAACAGAGGAGCAGGCGGAGAGGAGTGGGACCGGCCAGGGGCCCGTTTTTCCAGTTCTCCGAACTACCGGGAATGGTAATGAATTGGTAGAATCCCACCCCGAATTGCGCCCTGCGAGGGGTCCACCTCCAGCACTCCTCTATCGCCCCCCTTGCCTCTTAGCGCCCCCCTGAGTCATCCCACCCACCCCCAGGGGGTGGTACTGCCCACTTTGGGAACCACTGTTTTAGCTCATTCCTAACTGCTGTTTGTTCACCATATAGCTTTGGCAGTATAAGTAGCTGTTTGTTGTCAGGAGAGAAAAAAAAACCCACCCTGCTGCTCAGCATGCCATCTTGGGGGAAGCCTCGTTTGTGATGTATTTCTTAATTGCTGGTTTCTTTAGTGTTAATAGTTGACAACTTTTATCTTTATTGTCAATTTGAAGTCTGCACTTTCACTCTGCAGCTTACAGATAGTTTGCATTTTCAACTATCAGAGTAGTGTAATCACCCTAGATTATTAATGTTTCTACTTGCAGTTTTAAAACCACACTCAACCAATGCAGCTTTTGTCAATATTTATTTAGCATGTAGCTTGAATAAATAAAGGGAGAGTACACAGCTTTGTTTCATATTTTTACTGACCTGGACCTATGTTTTGCCATGTTCCATCTAAATTGTTGCTTCCTGACCTGTCTATGGGTCTTGCATCATGGGATTTCCATTTTTCCTAGGGACATTGCACAACTTAACATGGTTAACCAAATCAGATGTATTTCTATAATACGTGAAGCATATATTGACTTATTTTTATATTCTTTAGCTTTCTGATTTATTCAATATGTATCAGCAATAATGTGCCTTATTCTTTGCCTTTTCTAAAAGGTTACTGGTGTGAAGAGATTCAAAACTTTTAAAGGGACCCCAAATTAATGAAAATGATGATGATGATGATAAATAGGGAGTACCTATTACAAATTTTATTTGGATTTGTTGCTGACTAATCTAATTGATTTGTATAATGAACACAGCTAACATTTCTTTCACTAAACAGTTAACAGTTAGATTATTTATAATTTTTAGTGCCGTTCTTTTATTGATACAGCCCATCAATCTACAGATAGTTTTTTTTTCTGACCTATGTAAGGAAAATGGATGTGGGAAATGAACACTGTACTTATGAGTAGGCAGTCCAAGAGCATGCTTGTACAGATAATATCCTGAAAAATCAGTTAACACATACACGACCTACTTTTGACATAAAAAGTTACCTACAAGCATTTTTATACATTTCTTTGGAATTTAACTCAGGTTTTTGTATGCTAAAGTATGCTTTTATATGTTATTAATCTGGCATGCTTCTAGAAATCAGATATAAATGGCCTGGGACTATCATTTATGGTAGTTCCACCATGAATAAATCCAAAGAAAATGTATGCTTAAGATCCTTGCAGCTCCTAATGTAGATTCAGACTTTTTCTATTATCTTCAGCATATGGACTTTGTCTTTTATGGTTTATTTCCACCTGTTTGTGTAATTATAGTTAAATGTTCATGTTTATCAATTATTTGGAAGATTGTATACTAAGTATCATTGCATTATTTTAGAATTTTCAACTATAAAACTAAATCCATTTAATTGTTTTGTAACAAGAAAGTAAAATTGTGTGCATCATAATAAACCCATTTAGGGCTTAACTTTTCCATTGCTTGTTTAGGTGGTAATCAATTGTGCCATTCCAAAAGGATTAAAATACAATCAAGCAACACAGACTTTTCATCAGTGGCGGGATGCCAGACAAGTATATGGTCTCAACTTTGGCAGCAAAGAAGATGCCAATGTCTTTGCAAGTGCCATGATGCATGCCTTAGAAGTGTTAAATTCACAAGATTCTGGTAAAATTACTATTCATTTCTATATCATTTATATATTTCTATTTGCTTTAATTTGCTTTAAACCCAATCTTCCTGAGAGAATCCAAATAATTTTTTAACTCTGCCTTTTGCTCTGTAAAACACGTCTCTCTTGGGCAAAGACTGAGTCGAAACTGGGGAAAGAGAGGCATGGTTAAAAGTTTAAAGGACTCAGTCTCTGGGCAGAAAGGCAGAGTTAACCCATTCTTTGGATTCTCTGCTCAGCACATTGGAGAATGAGATGTTTCCTGTACTCTATGTACCATATTCTATGTGCAATTCCATAAGGAATAAACCCAACAATTTCACCATTATTACTTTCTCCTTTTTACGCTTTCCTTATTGGATACAATTATAGTTAAAAAATATAATTACGTATGCAGATATGGCCCACCTAGACTCCACAAATATTAAAGACTGATTTGATTTGGTGTCATAAAGAACATTAAAAATATACATTAGTTCTGTTTCAGAAACCAGAAAATAGGATAATTCATTCTGGGTAGCTTTATTTCTTTTCTGCAGCCCATCAAAAACTTTGATGTACTACTTATCAGCAAATTCAGGTTGATTTAATCAGTATTCATGAGAGCCAGTTTGTTTCTTGAAGCTCCAGCACATTTTTAGAAGAAGAAACTATGTCTCAAAAGACATATTAAGAGCATCTACATAAATTTTTAATTGCTTCAAATCATGAGAAAGCAGTTTTAAAATTACAAGCACATCCAAAGTAGATGGATTCTCTGGGGTCTCTGAATCTTCAGAGAAATCTAGAGTTAAAATAGCTTTTTGAAGTTCCTTGGAGACTGGGACTTTTAACTTAGATACAGATTCAGCTTGCTTAGTTGCAGCTACAGCTTCTTATTGTTTTCTTTCTTCAGAAATTCAGCGAAGCAGGAGTAGAGTTTTTTCTGTTGGCATGATTTTGGATCATTATCTTCTTAAAGTACTGTGAACTAAGAAGAAGATACTAATAATATTACACGTTTACCAAACAGTTTGAAATTAACAGAAAATTTCAAAATTGTGAAGGGACTGAGATCATAGATCAGGCAGACATCACAGTGAACCACTATAATTTTTAGCATATCACTAATTGCAGCAGCTACAACTGCTGATGGTTTGAAGTTCAGTAATGTTGGGGGAGTCTCAAATTACCCTAACTTATATGTCGGCTGAAGTCCATGTAAACTGGAACATGAAGCAGCCTTCAAATTTCAAATCATCAAAATCCTGCAAGTCTAGTGGATGAGGTAAGGAGATGTTTCCATTGTTTGGAGAAGAACAGACGGTTTTATTCAACATTCTATATTTTCAAATTTGTAAGTTTATTACAGTCTCGTGAAACAAAGAACACCTTGTTGAAAAATATTTGGCCCTTGAAAGGTTTCATACAGTTTAAAAAGAGGCTTCTTATGTGGTAGAAATCATTGTTTAAAATACAGCATTAAAGGTTTTTTTCTTTTCTTCCATGGCTGTCTGTTAAAATATAGAAACCTTGCATTAAGTGATACATTGAAAATGTTCTGAATTCAGTACAATCCTTTAGGATCAGGCTAGTTATTGCAGTGGAAGCATTTAAATTATTTTTATGCTATTAGCTCTAGGAAGTTCTGAATAACTAGGATCTCTGGAGGCAATTTTTGTTTAGTTTCCATCTTGACTATGGCATGGTTGCGACATGCATTGTAATTTGTTTACTTTAAACTGATTACATGAAATATGTTATTCCATTTTCTGTATCATCCAATTAGATTCTTAAACAATGGTCAGCAAATTTGACCATTTGATATATATAACTTAAAATGTAAATCTGTCTTGGCTTATTGTGGTATTTTTCCTTGAATGAAACTTAGAACTGGAGTTCATCCTTTAATAAAGGGGAGGGGTGCAGGCTTTTATTCAGTTTTGTGATAATAATAAAAACAATGTATCCTTACCTGCCTTTAGAAATAATTGTTGATTCTTCTGGCAATCATACCTTCTTCTCCCCTCTATTAGCATTTTATTTAGGCAAATACTTGACTTCAAACTTGGCTTGTCCAAAGATACAAGACAGTTTTATAGTGATACTAAATTTGATGAGCTGAATATGATTTTATTTAAAAATTATCAGAAATAATTAGTAGAAAGTCAAAACTTGATGGAACTTTTTTTTCCCCAAAAAAGGAATCATCTTTATAAATGATATTGTAATAAAATATAACTTAATTTTCCTCAGGTCCAACGTTGCCTCGACAAAATGCACAAATTCCCCCACAAGTGCAAAATGGCCCAGTACAAGAAGATTTGGAAAGTCAGAGAAGGTTAGTCAATTTTAAAAAGGATACAACTATTATAATAATTATGGTGATAGTTGAATGTTTTTATGGAAATTTAACAATTTTTGTTCTCCAGAATCTTTGTCATGGCCTTCTCTAATTGGACATTAATGGTCATTTATGAAAAAGTAAATAATTTAATAAAGAGCAAAAGTTTCTGAAAATATCTCTCTTCACAAGTATTTTTAGATAAAAATTGTATGAAATTCTGTGTGAAATTCAGTGAATCTGCAGTGGTGTTACAGCCCCAGCGTGACAATGGTTACGATCCTTTGTCTTTCACCAAACTTGAAGTTCCATCTGGAAGAGGTGGCAGATAATTTCCTCAATGTCTTTTCTTTGCAATACGTCCAAATAATTTTTGCAGCTTTCTTTTGGAATTAGTGAGAGCAGCAGGATATTCACAATAGTTGCCCTTCTAATGATCAATACAATGATAAGGACATCACTTCATTTGAGCTGATAATATATCAAGCTGTTATCCATTTTAAAGTAATAAACATTTTGAATCACTGGAATTAACTATGAAAGAGAAGTGCAACTACAGTCTTGAGAGAAATATTGATACCACAGTTAAGGTGTATATCATCTTTTATCTACCTCTTTTTCTACTCCCCTCTACCCAGAAACTGTTTTTACTGAGTATATGCAGTCAGATTAAACTTTTAATTAAAAAGTTGTAGTGCTCACTGAAACAAATGAAACTATTAATTCTTATGATTAAGACACTAGTTTATTTATTTTATTTGTATGGTACCCATTATTGAAGATTCTAAGCAGTTAGCAATCAAATAATAAACCCATTCATAATATAAACAAAACTAAAATAATAAATAGAAAATATAGTCATGCATTCGTCACATCATTCGATTATTCACAACATATCCCCTTCTGCCAGGTATTATCTTCTGAGGTGGGTAAAATGAGGACCCAGATTGTTGGGGGAAATATGCTGATTCTGTAAACCACTTAGAGAGGGCTGGCTGTAAAGCACTGTGAAGTGTTATAAAAGTCTAAGTGCTATTGCTGTTGCTATTGCCATCAGGGTTTGCTTATTTAAAGGATATGTTCATCCAGTCATCCAAAATGGGCAATTTACAGTTCTTAGGATACATTTTTTGTAAACAACAGCTAAGGTATTTAATAGAATAGCCTTTGAGCAATACTAGCACATGATATTTGCAAACACAATTTTTTTGGTCACTGTTCTCTATTCTTCTGTCTTCCTCTGCTGTTAGCTTGCAGTTTGCTATAAAAAAATTTCAGAAAATAAACAGTTTCCCAAAAGCAATGATACTGATTAAGTGATAAGATTAAAACAGTGGTCCCCAACCTTTTCAGCTCTGGACCAGCAGCAGAAGGAGAAAGAGGGGATGGTTCTGCACAAGTGGTGGGTGCGCATATCTGCCATTTGCACAAATAGAGCTTCGCATGCTCACCCGACATTTGCGCTGCTGGTTTCCAATGAGCCACAGCCCAGTAGTGGGCCCAGGGGCTGGGGACCCCCTGGATTAAGAGGTATGTTTAAAAGGGTATATTGGAAATATTTATCTGTACTTAGCTTAGTTCAACATTGCTGGCAGAGCTAATACATTTTAAGGCGGAAGCAGGGAGCAAGGAGTTGTTCCTTATCCTTAAACATTAAATATAATCTGATAATGATGGTTTAGTTTAGTTTACTTTATTGTCATTGCACCTCGTACAATGAAATCAAACACCATTTTCAGTGCACATCATGACCATGACCATGAAAATAAACACAAACACACATCCTTCACCCTTCACAAATTGAACCGGAAACCCCCGACACTACACCAACACTGCACTATACAGCAGAATTCAAAAGAGCTAATGCCCTGGGATAGAAGCTGTTTTCAGCCTATTTGTCCTTGTTTTTATTATTCTGTACCGTCTGCCAGATGGTAATAGTTCATAAAAAGGGTTCCCAGGATGACATGGATCTTTGAGAATCTTTTGAGCTTTCTTAAGGCAGCGGGAGCTATAAAGCTCTTCCAAAGAGGGGAGAGGGCAACTAATGATCTTCTGGGCAATGACATTAACCCTCTGGAGTGCTTTCCTATCTGCCATTGTGCAATTGGCAAACCATACAGAAGTGCAGTATGTTAAAACGCTCTCTATGGTGCAGCGGTAGAAGATTACCAGCAGTTTTTCATTCAGTTGTTGTTTTCTGAGAAGTCTCAGGTTGTATAATCTCTGCTGGGCCCTTTTGACCAGGGCTGCAATATGGGCATCCCAGGTCAGGTCCTCTTTTAGGGTAACACCCAGAAACTTAAAACTGGCCACTTGCTCCACTTGGTCTCCATTGATAAGCAAGGGCTGGATGTCTGATCTGTTCCTTCTATAATCTACTATAAGCTCCTTGGTCTTATTGGTGTTGAGGACCAAGTTATTGTCTCCACACCACAAAAGCAACCGGTCCACCTCATCTCAGTCGGCAGACTCATTCCCCCCCGGAGATAAGTCCCACCACTGTTGTATCATCTGCAAATTTAGCAATAGTATTACTAGAGTGAGTGGGAATGCAGTCATGCACACAAAGAGTATAGAGTAAGGGACTCAACACGCAACCCTGTGGTGTACCAGTGTTAAGAATAAGGGCTGAAGAGGTATGATTACCTAATCTGACCCTCTGTGAGCGGCCAGACAGGAAATCCATAATCCAAAAGCAGATTGAATTAGAAAGCCCAAGGTCCAGAAGTTTAGACACTAGTCTATGTGGAAGAATTGTGTTAAATGCAGAACTGAAATCCACAAAAAGCATCCTCATATAGCCCCTCCCCTTCTAGATGAGTCAGAGCAGTGTGAAGAGTGATGGCTATAGTGTCCTCTGTAGATCTATTTTTTTCTGCATGCAAACTGGTGTTTTTCAAATGTATGCGGAAGACCAGAAATGATGTGCCGGCAGACCAATTTCTCAAAGCACTTTGTGATGATAGGAGTGAGTGTCACTGGTCTGTAATCACTGAGATTATTGATAGGGAACTTCTTTGGCAGCGGAACAATGGTGGAAGCCTTCAAACAAGATGTGGACTGGGATAAAGACCGATTGAAGATCCTGGTAAAGACTCCAGCCAACTGATCAGCACAGTCTTTAAGCACTCGGCCAGAGATACCATCAGGACCAGCAGCCTTTCTAGGGTCCACAGCCCTCAGAATGCTCCTCACCTCCTGTTCCTCCACAATGAGGTGGGGGCTACAATTGGCTGGTAGTTGTGTTTTATCCATGTCTGATGTCTCCACTTCAAAGCGAGCAAAGAAATGATTCAGTTCCTCTGCCAATGAAGCATCCCCCTCAGCAGGGATGACATTGGTCAGTTGATGGTTTGCAATTTGTTGAATCCCTCGCCACACCTGCCTCATGTTGCTATAAAAATTATCCTCAATCTTCCTCTTATAATCAGTCTTGGCCTTCCGAATACCTTGCTTCAGATTAGCTCTGGCAACACTGTATCTTGCCCCATCACCAGACCTAAAGGCCTTGGTCCTGTCACGCAAGAGGTGCTGGACTTCCTTGGTCATCCAGGGTTTCTGATTGGGATAGATCCTAATACGTTTATCCACAGTGATAGTATCTGTGCAGTGTTTGATATAGCACAGAACAGCTGCAGTGTGCTCTTCTAGGTCAGGGTGGTAAAAGATGTCCCAATGTATGTTCTCAAAACAATCCTGAAGTTGTTGGGAAGCATCTTCTGGCCAAGATTTTACTGTCTTTATTATAGGCAGAGCCCATCTCCTAAGAGGGATGTATGCTGGTGCTAAAAGCAGTGACATATGGTCTGATTGTCCCAAATGTGGTAATTGTACAACCTTATAGCCATGTTTGATGTTGGTATATACTTTGTCCAATATGTTTGCTGCTCTAGTAGCACACTTAAAATGCTGATAGAATTTAGGGAGCACTTCTTTTAAATCAGCTTGATTAAAGTCCCCTGCTATGATATGCACAGCATCAGGATACTTATTCTGCTGATTACTAACAATGTTATACAAGAATCCCAAAGCTATGGTAGTATTGGCATCAGGTGGGACATAAACTGCAGTAATCAAAACCACGCTGAATTCCCGTAGAAGATATATGGATCTACAATTAAGAGTCATATACTCCAGATCCATGGAGCAATGGCTGTCTATAGTTTTTGTATTGACACACCAGCTTTTGTTCACATAAAGGCTCAAACCTTCCACTTTGATCTTGCCAGAATCTCTACTCCTGTCCTGACTGTGAGCTATGTAGCCTTCCAGCTCAACAGCTGCATCTGGAAGGAGTGAATGAAGCCAAGTTTCTGTGATTAGCAAAACACAGCAGTTCTTGATGAATTTAGTCTTTGCAATCTGTAGCCTTAATTCATCCATTTTGTTAGTCAGAGATCTTGCATTGGTAAGAAATATACTTGGAATCGAAGGCTTGTGTGGAAACTTACTCAGCCTAAAGAAAACCCCAGCATGGCATCCTCTCTTCCTCTTCCTGTTCTTCTATCCTTCCTACAAGGATAGTGATCCATGGCTCCCCCAGGGGCCTAGCTGCCTCCTTCGGTATGTTATGAGAATGTATACAATCGTCTGTAATAGCTTTTCACATTTCAGTCCAATTTGTAACAAGGCTTGCCGACTATAGATGCTCCTTGCCCCACAGGATTCAATCAAGGAAAGGATCCAAAACACACACACAATCATACACACCATACACTGAAAGAAGGAGCGATTAGCCGCAGCATCCATGTGCACAGCCATTTTGAAAACATCTAGCGTATAGCAGATTAAAATTGTGAATTTACAGTATCAATCACAAGACTGACTTAGATTCCCCCCTCTTGTGGGGGAACCTTTGAAATTACAACATGCTAAATGAAAGAACTTACCATTACTCCTAGAAGTTCCAGCCATTGCAGTGCCCCCACATCATGTGAACAATATATGGGTGCTTGACAACCAGCTTGTAAGGAAAACTTATTGCAGCATCCTACCATCATTTGATCACCATATCCAACCTTCCCTTCTTGCTTTCCACAAGTAAACACAATGCAGAAGCTGGAAGAGAAGCCCACAAGTTACTTGGGTAAATTTCTCCCTTGCCACACACCCCAACATTCTTCACTCATATGTTTGATGTTCCCCTTTGCTCACACTTGCTCCTTGGGGCTGTTTCCTGCACCTCCCTTCACAGGCACCCACCCACAAGTGCCCTCTTCCTTAGGCCTCTCTGTGTTCACACACATCCCCTTCCCTCTTTCCCTGTCCTCTTAGTGCTTGCACATACCCTGGGCCTCCTTGCACTTGCATGCAATGAAACCCTCTTTCTCCAGGCCCCCCTGCATTCACATCCCTCGGAATGGGATAATTCTCCATGGGACAATTCAAGAAATTAATATTGATGGAACCATGGCCAATAATAATAAAATAAAGTCAATCCAAAAAAAATACAAGAGTTACAATAATTTTGATGGAAACATCACCAATAATAAAAGTACCTCAATGAAACTATTAATACAATGTTGAATTGTCCCGTGGCTAGTTGTCCCCCGGCAAATTGGCTGCAGTGAGTTTTCTTAGATCCCACCCTGTGCCTTCTTTGTGCTCTCCTTCCTGAGCCATCTGGTATTCACACATATTCCTGCACCCAGTGCCTTTTCCAGCCTTCCTGAGCTTGTGCAGTTTTTGCCTTACCACAGAACCTCTGTCCCCAAGATTTTCACAGATTGTGTCAGGGCTTCCCTACCCCATTGTGGTATCTATGTGCTCTTTAACTAGGACTCCTCCTACTTTGTACCTCACAACCCGTGCATCTTAGGTTGCAACAGCAACCGGACTGGATTGCATTATGTGATGTCACAGTTCACAACCACATCACTTAGAAACAGCAATCCTGGTGCCAGTTGCAATTATAAATTGTATTTGAAAAATCAGATTTCAATTACATCATTTATTTGTTAATACATATGTACAACTGCCTGGATATAGTGAATAGAGGGGATCTTCACTTATCACTTAATGAAATGGAAACTGACCCAAAAAACCAACAACAACAACCCTTGCATCTGTTCACATTAATTGTCTAATAAGTTAAAAATAATGTGTTGTATATAATTGTATATTACAAACTGCATTATTAAAATTATTTTAAATTAAAACAAAGTCTATTCATTACAAGCAGTGTGTGTAAACAGTATTCTTTTTCCCAGTAAAGGCACATGGATTGGAAGGGGGGGCAGTGTTACAGAAGAAAAACAATTGGTGAAAAAAAGGTTGAGAATATTGGTCAATACATTCTGTATGAATATAATTATTAGTATTCACTTACATTTGTTAGAATGGATGGCATAATGTTTGTTTTTAAATAGAACATTAGTTCATGTTATTACATTGAATGATTCATGATGTTAATATAGTATCATCGTGGTATAGAGTCATAAGGGTAAATCCATTGCTACATCAGCTGATAGCTTGTTTAGCTAATACCTAAAAATAAACTTATTACAATATGCCAATACATATAAAGAGGGGAACAGTAAAAAATAACTATTTAGACTACAGAATATGAAAATGTATAGGCATCTTTTTAACATTCAGAAACATAATAGATCAAATGTTGATTGGCTTCTGCTGTAAGTAATCAATTGTATTTTGAAGAAAGTTGAATTAGTATTAAACATCCATTAATCCATGAATTAATATTATTGTTCACTGAAAATAAAGGTTATTACTTTAAGAAAAATTATTGGGGTGATGTTCTGATTCACCATGTTGGCATTTTGTTATGTCTGACATATTTGCATAGGGTTGTATGTAAACCAGAAACTTTAGCATTATTTATAATAGCATTCTGCTATTGAGTTTTTAATAAAAGCTTATAGTCAGTTTAACTGAATTAATATTATTGTTCACTGAAAATAAACAAAGGTTATTACTTTCAGAAAAATTATCGGGATGATGTTCTGTTTCACCATGTTGGCATTTTGTTATGTCTGACATATTTGCATAGGGTTGTATATAAATCAGAAATTTTAGCATTATTTATAATAACATTCTGCTGTTGATTTTTTTTCATAAAGGCTTCCTAGGACTGAGAGAGAGTGATTAGCCCAAAATCACCCAGCTGGCTTTTTGCCTAAAGTAGGACTAGAATGCAGGGTCTCCTCTTTCTAGTCTGCCTTAACCACTACATCAAACTGGCTGTCCTTTAATAGGTATAACTGCGGGCCGCTTTGCTGGGCCCATCTTTTTTAAAGGGTGGCGTTATGTAGCTTTTAAGCTATGGGCTTTTCTTCATAAAAGATCTTATATCTTTCTATTTGAAACGGATGATAGACCAAAATAAAGTTATCTATCTACAGCCGCGAAAAAAATGCCGGCCCTGAGCTGAGCCGGCCCCAGCTGATAATAATGGCGTAGGTTGGGGTCTGTTTAATAGAGTATAATGCTGACTTATTTTATTTATACTTAAATATGTTCTCTACAGCTAGATCTTATATCTTTCTATTTGAAACGGATGATAGATCAAAATAAAGTTATCTATCTACAGGAAATCCCAGTGACTGAAATAATGTGTGTGTGTGTGTGTGTGTGTGCGTGCATGCGCGCATATGTATATGTATGTTATTAAACTTTAAGATGGGTAAATATTTGATATTGTTTCTGAATCTGCAGAAAGAACAATTGCTTGTTGACAGAACACCATATGAAATTCCTTGAGTCAATAAGCTATTTCATTATTTTCAGAATACAATGCTTTGTACACAGTTACCAGTAATCTAATGTTATCAGAGGCTTGACATTCTTTCATTAAACCAGATTGTGCTGGATGAATTTTTGAAGGCTGTACCTTCTTTAAAATTTGTCAAAATCTTACAATTTAACAATAGTATCAAATAATAACTTGCACAATTCAAAGGATCCTTTTTCCTTTTTTAGAATGACCACTAAGTAAGCCTTATTATAACATAAAAGCAGAATCGCTTTATCTGAAGTTTTAGGATATCACTGTTAACAAAATAGGAGAATCTCTTTCTCTTTTTTTGCTACTTGAACTCCCTTCTGGCCCAGTAGCATTTTGGGTTTTTATTATTTCAAAAGTATAAAATATTTCCTGCAGAGATAAAGATACGACTAAATCTTTCAAATGTGTTCTAAAATCTTTGGAAGATTTACAAGTTCTTTAAAAAAAATACATCTACTCCATAGATATCTCTACATTTGTTGAATATACTATAAGTCTAAATAAAGTTCTGAATATTGAGAATTAATGTGTTTATCATCCTTGCAGAATGTCTTATGCTAGGCATTACATTACAGTTTTATCTGTTTCAAAAAAAAGTCGGCAGTTGACTAGTTTTTCTCACATTCCCAATATATTTGCTTTAAGGAACATTCAGTACTTGAATACCTATAGCACAAGTTACCAGATCTAAAAATATTTGGTTCCAAAGTATGATGTATAGCAGGGGTATCAAACTCAAGGCCTGCAGGGTGTTTAGATCTGGCCCGCATGGCTGCCCTGGAAACAGCAAAGGACCAGCCTGTGGTGCTTCTGCCAGCAAAAATGGAGCTTGGCCACATGCGGCCCTCCTGGGCTGTTTTCAGCCGTGACAGCCTCCTGCAGCACCCTGCCAGCGAAAACAGGCCCCGTTTTTGCTGGCAGAGGGGTGCAGGAGACTGTCACAGCCGAAAACAGGGTGCAAGGAGGCTGCATGCAGCCCCTTAAGCTCCAGTTTCGTGGGCAGAGGACTATCAGAACTAAACAAAAGGATAAATGTTTCCTGTTTTGCATTTGAGCATGCAAGAAGGGACAGAAAAGGAGAAAGGGAAAGAGGAAAGACAAAGAAAAAGAAGGGAAGATGGGAAGAGAGCAAGGAAGGAAAAATAAGGAAAAGTGGGGAAGGGAGATGAAGGGAGAATGAAGAGGGAAGGAAAAAGAAGAAAAGGGAAGGCAGGAAGAAAGGAAGGATATATATTATAATGAGAGTGAAGGAGTGTCTGAGGGAAGTCCTGCCTTAGCACTTGGCCACCACAGGTGCCCCTGACACGAGTTACAGTGAGCTAGCCACACCCACCCTGGCCAGGCCCACCACACCCTGGTTGTGAGGTCAAACACAACCCTGATTCGACCTTCAATGAAATCGAGTTTGACACTAACATTCAAAGCTTTGCTTACATCTTATTTATTTTTTCACTCCAAGAAGCTTAAATTATTGTCTTACAATATATAAACACTTTAAATGAAAGTCAAGTAATTTTCACATTTGCTGTTTAATTAGAAAGAGAGAGAGATAAAACATTATTTTCCCGGTAGTCTGACCATGACACATACTTTTGACTGGATTCTTTGTTATTTAGAACTCTTGAAAGCAAGTCATTATCATTGATATCATTAGTTATTGCCTAGTATACTTCAAAGCAACTTTCTTTCTGGATAGCTATAAAATATTAACAACTTTTAAAAATAAAAATGAAAAACCCAAACAATTGGGGGGGAACCAGTACAAATATATCATCACTTGGACTGTGGCATAATTTAGAATTTTGCATTTCTCATAATTTTGTCTTAACTATTAAATTTGTAAAATACAATACAGCTCTGTTTTCCTTTAAGCTATTCTACTGTTCTGTTAAGAATGTCCTTCTGGGACTTCCAATGAACATGGCTGACTGTCTAGTCATGGGGGATTTCCCTCTGGATTGAAGCTTTTTCAATTACTAACAAGGGAACCATGTTTTTTTATTTATATATATTTTGCTGAGTTAAGGAGAGTCCTAGAATCACCTCACAAGATTCTCTGTGTAGCAGTGGTCTGCAAGAAGCCTCAGTAGCTTCAGAGCAGCCGGTGAAACATTCAGCTGTGGGTAGAGTTGCAATTACTTCACTGTTGAAAAAGCACCCATTTTTCAAATGGACAATAAGTTGTGCCTTTCATTTCTTAATTATTTTATGAGATTTATTAACTTTATTAAGCTAAAAACCTCTTTTTAGCCATAGCCTGTTACTGTGGATATCTTCACCATTTTTGGATATCTTCGCCATTTTTGAGACTTGAGACCTTTGAAGTTGAGTCTGTAATGTTATCTTATACTGTGATAAAAAGAGTTGGATCTCCATGCCTTTTTTTCCTACCCCCACCCTACACTCTCTCTTTCCTTTTTCTTCCTCTAGTTTTTTTTTCCTAAGGTTATATGATTTATTTTTATTTATTTATTTTGATTTGTCAATCGCTTACAAGATAATAGGTATAAGTAAAAACATAGTTATGAATACATGGATACATATAAGAAAAATAAAAAAAATATAAAAGAAACAATAGGACAGGGATGGTAGGCACGTTGGTGCGCTTACACATGCCCCCTGCATACCTCTTAGGAAGGGGGTGAGGTCAATAGTAGACAGTCTAAGGTTAAAGTTTTTGGGATTTGGGAAAGAAACCACAGACTCAGGTAGAGTATTCCAGGCACTGACCACTCTGCTGCTGAAGTCGTATTTCCTGCAATCAAGTTCAGTGCGGTTAACCTTCAGGTTGTATCTATTGTGTGCTCTTGTGTTGTTATGGTTGAAGCTGAAGTATTCATTGACAGGTAAGACATTACAATGTATGATTTATATACCATACTTAGATCAGACTGAAGATGGCATAATTCAAGGTTTTCTAGGTCTAAAATTTCAAGTCTGCTGGCATAAGGTATTCTACAATGAGTACAGGAGTGGAGAACTCTTCTTGTGAAATATTTCTGGACTTTCTCAACTGTGTTAATATCAGATACGTAATGTGGGTTCCAGACTGATGAGCTATATTCGAGTATTGGTCTAGCAAATGTTTTGTATGCTCTGGTTAGTAGTGTGATATTACCAGAGAAAAAGCTACGTTGGATTAGGTTAACAACTCTTAATGCCTTTTTGGCTAGTTACAGTGGGCTCTAGCACTTAAATCGTTAGAGATGAGTATTCCAAGGTCCTTTACAGAGCTTGGATCATTAACAAGGTCTTGACTATTCAGCATGTATTTTATTTTCTGATTTTTTTTTTGCCAATATGTAAGACAGAGCATTCATTTGTTGAGATTTGAAGTTGCCATTTGTTTGACCATTCTGATACATAGTCGAGATCTTTTTGAAGGGTAGCAGTATTTTCTGTGGTATTGAACAGCTTTACATCATCAGCGAAGAGAACACAGTTGCTCTTAATATGATCAGAGAGGTCATTTATGTAGAGTATGAAGAGAGTTGGTCCTAGAACACTGCCTTGGGGGACACCACTATTGACAGGTACAGAATTTGATAGGACCCTCCCAATTTTGACCATTTGTTGTCTGTTTGACAGGAATGCTTCTATCCAGTTATGCAGTTGTCCAGAGATACCATAAAATTTTAGTTTTAGGAATAGTTTGTCATGTACCACTGAATCAAAGGCTTTACAGAAGTCTATGTAGATTGCGTCTATTTTTTTGCCCTGATCAAGTTGTGTAGTCCATATGTTTTTGCAGTGTAAGAGTTGGAGATTACAGGATAGTTTTTTTGTGAAACCAAATTGTTTATTGGAGAGTAGGTTGTTTGTCTCTAAGTGGAGGATAATGGATTGGTTAATAATTGATTCCATGACTTTACAGGTGACGCAGCATAAGGAGATTGGTCTGTAATTTTCAACTAGGCTGGGGTCTCCCTTTTTGAAGATGGGGATGACTGTGGCTTGTGACCATAGGTTAGGCAAGGAGCTGGTCCTGAAAGATTTTTCAAAGATTATGCTTAAAGGTTCTGCTATGGCAGTGGATAGTTTTTTTAAGAAGTAGGCACATATTCCATCTGGTCCAATAGATAGAGATGGTTTTAGATTACATAGTGCTTTTTCAACATTGTCTTCTGTAAAATTGATATGTATTAGATCATTGTAGTTGTCTGTGGTTCGGCTAGGAAATACTGGGCATGATCCATTGCTGTTTACAACTATTGAGCCAAAGAATGTGTTAAAGATGTTGGTTTTAATGGTGTCGTTGTTACAGTCTTTACCATTAGGTCCTATCAGGGGTGGGATGGACCTTCAGTCTTTTAGTTTGTTGTTTACAAAATTGTAAAAAGCACTGGTGGAATTGGTGCATAGAAGGTTTTCCTCTTGTTTAATGTGATAATTGGTGCATTCAGTTTTTATCTGGTGGCATAAATTTTTGTATCAGCTTTTGAAGTTGGCAACGTGACCAGATTTGTTTTTCCGCCAGAGTGATCTCTTTTTGGATTGAAGTTTCCTTATTTTTATGGGTAATCTGTTTTTTGTTTTGTTTTGGGAGTTGTTGGTACATATAGTTTGGTGACTCTTTTGACTTCAAGTAAAAATATGTTGTAATGGTCTTCAACAGTATTGCTTCCAGTGAATAGAGATTGCCAATCAACGGATGAGAGATCGTTGTCTATAAGGTCATAGTTGCCTTTTTTGAAGTTATAATTGGGGATTATGTCATTGTGATGATTTTTGTGTGGGCGTATGTTGAGACAAAAGTCAATCATATTGTGGTCACTGTTGGAAAAGGGTTCTTTAGTTTGTATTCTATAAATTAAATTCAATCTATTGCAGAAGATGAGATCGAGGCACTTGTTAAGTCTAGTATTGTTGGTTACTAGTTGTTCCAGTCCTAGATTTGTAACAGCATTGTAGAAGGTTGCATGTATGGGTTCAGTTGTACATTTGTTTAGGGTCCAGTTAATATGAGGTAGATTGAAGTCACCAAGAAAGATAAAAGCGTGTGGGCAGGATGTTGCCCATGTTAGTAGTGAATTTAGCTTGTTTACATGTTCAATGTCATAATCAGGTGCTCTGTAACATATCATGTTTCTCATATAATAAGGCTGCGTCTTATTTTTTTTTGAGCCCCGAAAAAATGGCTAGGCTGTCTTTTTGGGGGTGACTTAATTCCCCCCCCTTGCATCTTCGGGCGGGAGGCAACGGCTTGGATGTTGACCTCGGCGTTGGTGGGGCACTTCGTATCGGGGTCAACGCAGGCAGCACCATATCCGGGTATGCAACAAAAGTACTTCCTAACGGCAAGCCCCCCCATCATTCCCCCCCATTTCGCATGTTTTAATATAGGCCTTAATTTGGGGGGAGGGGCTTAATTTCATTTCATGCCTATAAAACATGCTGGGACTTCCTATTGGGGGAGGCCGTATTGTTGGAGAAACAGGGTAGTAAGAATCGAAATATGATATTTAAGGATAGTTCACAGATGATGGTCTCAGGAAGAGCAAGCTCCTGGGTAACTTGGATGTTTTTTTAGATGTAAGGACTTTTTATAGAAGATAGCAACACCACCTCCTCTACAAATTTCACGATCTGATCGGTAAACATGATAGTCTCTTACTATGGTAATGGAGTCAGGGAGAGATGCGTTGAGCCATGTTTCACAGACAAATATGATGTCGAATTTAGCCATATTTAGTAAGAGGAGAAATTCAGGTATTTTATTCACAAGGCTTCTTGCATTGAGTAGCTTGCATTTAAGGCCAGCAGTAGTTGGAATTGAGGTAGTTAGGGGCGTGCGTGCCTAGTCTTGGGTGATGGTGGATTGGTTGAGGTAGGGATGTGGTTGAAGGTTAAAGCTGAGTTGCGGGTTGTGTGACTTACTTTTGATACAGTCAGCTCGGTAGTCAATGTACAGGTCCTTCTCTCCATAGTCTAGATGTTTTTTGAGTTCAGTGCGGAGTACACAGGAGCGGGCACGTTGCTGTATGGTTAGGTCAGGGTGAAAATGGAGGTTCTTATGGTTAGTGTTGCTTTTGGCAAGTGAATTTATAATAGAAATGAATTTACGTTTGCTTGATTCATTTTTGCAAATGACCCTGCAGAAGCGTGGGGCCACAGAGCCGTCTCTGTTTTTGAGCTCTCGGCCAATGCGGGAAATGTCAAGTATTTCATCAGGGGAGATGGTTGATGCTTGATAATCACTGATGATGTTTCGGACAGTTGTGATGTCATCATTGTCATTGATGTCCTCTAGACCAAATAAGATGGCGTTTGGACGTTTCCATTCACGCTCAACAGCTTTTCTGGTGAGGATTGGGATATCATTATTTGTTTGATTTATGTTTTTTTGTGGATTGGGTTGTGGTTTTTGGGTAGAGATGTGGTTTGTAGCTATTGGATGTTCAGGTTTTTGTGTTGTGTCTTTTTTTTCAAGGTTGGATAATCTTTCTTTTAAAGCATCCAGGGATGCTACTATGGTGTCAAGGGATATTATTCGTGTTTCTATGGTATCAACTCTTTCCTCATTATTTTCATTTTTCTTTGTGTTTTATAATCTGATAAACTAATAAAAAAAATTTAAAACACGGAAAAAAGTGTGTCCTTTTAAAAGCTGTGTTTAAATGTTTTATGGTGAGCATATGGAATTAAGATTTAAGTAATCAATTCTGCCATGTCATTTGCAGGCATGATATTCTTCCGATTAAAATCGAATTCCAATTTTTTGGGAATCGCCCCCTTTCCCCCCCTTCTTCTCCTCCTTCCCCTCCCCTCGGAGGCCCGAGTCAGGAGTTGCTGGCGCGGCTCCGCGCGCTCCAGTCCCGCGTTGCCTCAGGAAGGAAAGGCAAAAAGGAAGAGCGCGGCGGCGCTTTGCAACGGCAGCAGCGGCTCCTGGTTTTGCCTTTCCCTTCCCGAGGCAACGCGGGACTGAGCGCGTGAGCTGCGCCGGCGGTAGCAACTCCTGACAGCCCCAGCCGGATACCTGGCGGGCGGGCGGTGCGGAGGCCGCTGAGCGGCAGGAAAGGGAGCTGGGCCAGCCACAGACCAGCCTCCGTGCAACACGCCGCCGCCCGGCCCTGGCGAGGGAAAGCAGCGGGCGCTCCCCGGGCGCGCGGCGGGGGTCTCTTTTGGCTGCCCGATTTTTTTTCAGAGCGGAATATCATGCCTGCATTTGGACTCTGTGGGTTTTTAAAGATAAATTCTCTAAGATGGAAATTGTTCATAGTACTCCAGACTTAAAACTGGTCTGTTTAAATTGGAATTTTGTTCTACTTGCAGAAGATCTATTATCCTCCTGAGCAGTTTTGAGTATTGCACATATGATTAGTGAAAATTTCAACAGAATTGTGCAGACAAACATCTGTCCATAGATATTATGGAAATAGCAGAATACTATTTACATTAACTAATAAATTCTGGATCAAAAAACAAGCTAAACAGTAAATTAAGTAACCACTGTGGTATATAAGACTGAATCTTTTACCATAACATCCTGTGTATTTAAAAACTTAATGACCAGGTTTCTTTTATTCTGATTTAAATACTTCATTTAACTCTTTTTATTTTCTTTATTTTAGGCAATTGCAAGAACAACAACGACAAAAAGAGTTGGAAAGGGAGAGGCTGGAACGGGACAGAATGGAACGTGAAAGGCTGGAACGAGACAGACTAGAGCGAGAGAGGCTAGAACGAGAAAGGCTAGAAAAGGAAAGACTGGAACGAGAACGATCAGAACAGGAGCAACTGGAGAGGGAACGTCAGGAGAGAGAAAGACGAGAACGAGAATGGCAAGAGCGCCTAGAGAGAGAGAGGCAAGAACGGGAAAGACAAGAGCGGGAGAGATTGGAATGGGAAAAACAGGAAAGAGAGCGGCAAGACCAACTAGAAAGAGAGCAGCTGGAATGGGAACGAGAGAGGAAACTGTCAAGTGCTGGTAAGAATTTCAAAATTTTTAAAATACAGATTTTCTGATTAGCTTGGCTTGACAAAGATTAAACTTATTTCCCAATTACTTGTACGTTGTCTAATTAACAAAAGCAGTTATATTCAGACAATGTATTCTGTTTTTGAAATTTAAAGTGTGTCAGTGTGACTATATTCATATTGAGCTTTAATGTGAAGTATCTGGAGGGATTGTCATATCTCAAAAAATGCTTGCTTAATGTTAAATTAGTAAGCAGGTAGTCTTTTCACTTAATAAGCCACTCTCACATTTTCTGCACAAAAACTATAGATTCTGTGCTTTAGAATGAATTAGAATAATTAATGACAATGAGCTGTTATTTTGCTTTAGGGGAATTAAAATTATAAGTATTTGCATTGTGTCAGATTTCAGTGTTTTCCAAATTTTATTTCTTACAAATAGTCAATTTTGCAAAACAATAATGCTCATTAACATAAATGCAAATTTTCTGGCTTCATTCTGTATATATTATACAATCAGAGGCATGCAATTAGAAAAATCTTATGAAAAAAAGAAAATATAACACTTGGACAACGTCATGGTTGCTGTGCTGATACAATTCCAGTGAGACTAGAATGTAAAATATGCACTTTGTTCCAAAATATCTGTACCTTGTCCTTCAAAAGAGTCTATAAGTCCTTGTTTCTGCTATTCAGTAGTCCTGTTATTAACACTAATCCTATTGCCAGAATTTAAGATCTCTTGCTTTTTCATTTCAAGTGGTTTATGTTATTGGCTTCTTGTTCTTGTCTCTTTGTTTATGCTTTTCTGTTCCTTTTCTCTTAGTTGTAGCCTCCTCTCTCATGCCCAATAACAAGGTAGCCATTTTCAGCTTTGAGTCTGAGCAATGTGGTTTCAGGGCCTAGAGGAGAAACATATGATTGAAGTTATTTTCAAATCAACTGGATGTACAGGGAAAACATAGCATATATGAGGCAATATGAATTATAAACTAAGCTTATACTACCATATTTTTCATACAATAAGACACACCTGACCATAAGATACACCTAGGTTTAGAGGAGGAAAACGGGCAATGATAAAGACAGAAGAGGCAGGGTTCAACATTGTAAAAGGACTCCGCCTCCATGGCCCATATTTTTCGCTCCATAAGACGCACAGACATTTTCACCCACTTTTGAGGTGGGGGGGAAGTGTGTCTTATGGAGCGAAAAATATGCTATGTATTTAGTAGCTATATTCTCTGGCTGTTTTATTCACTAATTTGATAACAGAAGATAACTTTTAACAGCTAGTTGTCTGTAATTGCATGAGTAGCATGATAATTTAATAACGTTAATAGGCTGATCACATGAAGATTTTTTCTTAAATCTTTTGGCAGCTATATAGATAATATTTTAGATTAAGTATTACATGGATTTAGGTTATATTGTCAGTGCATAGTTGATTATTACATGTTTAATGTGACCAGAAAATTGAATTATGCAGATTGCATTCTTTCAAAGCTTTCTGTTTCAAAAAATTATTGTAGAAATCTGTAGTGTAGAACTATTTCCAGTTTTCAACAGCTGTATATGGTGTGTGAATTTTCTTTTGAAGTTGAATGGCTCAGGGATTTATGTGGTGCAAAATCTAATCCATATTTTAGAATGATAAGAATAGTTTCTAGGAGCTAATTATTGTTGTTATTTAGTCTTAACCTGGCCATACTATATTTTCAAATACAGTTTGTGAAAACTAATTAAAAGCTACCGCTAAAATAAAACACAATTTAATATTTGGATGACTGTTTGCTCACTTTGATAGTTAAACTGCCATAAATCTTAAACATAATCAGAGTTTTCCACTTACTGTGAATATCTCTGAATACACAGTCATGTGAAGAACTAAGTACACTCCATCTAATTTTTTCTTTTTTAATATATGTGAATATATCATTGTTATTTTCATTGAAACAGTATATAAAGATAAGGGTGGTATAATTGAACAAAAAACCTGAATAATTGACTGCAATAATTTATTAAACAAAAATTGACAGGTACATCATTTAATTCTGTGGAAAAAGTTAATCTCCAAGATCCCTTCCAGCTTTATGATTCTATGTTTGCCTAGATCCTCTCTAATGATTTTTTAATAATTTGTACCTGATCCTGGTGCACCTGATTCTAATTTTAGCTCTGTGAGATAGGGATACATGTATGTTTGTGAGGGAGTATTTACTTTTTTCACAAAAAAATGCCTACATGTTTATTTAAATTATGCAATGGTGTAAGTGATACAGAGTGTAATTGGTGCATGACATTTGTTATCTTATATCTCCTTTATCAATATTGTTGAAATGATCAAAGATCTGTATATTAAAATATGTTGAAACATTCAGTAGGATATATTTATTTTTTCACATGATAGTAAACCTAGAGAATAAGTAATTCATTCTCATCATACTATAGACCATGAATCTAAACATGTACTAGTGCTTTATAGCTTTGTAGAACCTTTTTTGTAGTAAAACACGATTAATTTGTGCAACTTTGCAAATGGCTATTATTAGCTTACAATATTTTTCTAGTTTCCCTTCCCACACTTATTACTCATTATTCAGAAATATCAACTGCTTAAAACAATAAGTTATTTCAGCTAAAAAATACACATCCTGCCTTTTAATCTAAAAAGCCTTCTTAATCCTGACAAGCAGACACCTACTACAGCTATTTTACATGTTGAATTTACAGCAGTTCCTTTGCCCTCCTGTGTTTCCCGTCTCAGTAGGGTTATTTTAGCTACTCATTTCAGGAAGAATGCTTTCATTTTTTATGCTTGTCATAGATCATTGAAATGTGATATCTACTTTCTTTAAAGAAAACCTGTGATTTTAGCGGCAATTTGGAATGTAGTGGGCAGCCCCTAGCCAACCTTGTCTGGTTTTAAAAAGCTAAAGAGGCTAAAAGCTTATTAGCAGCAGAGCTTTAGTCCAGATTGGAAAGTCTTGCCTTGGAAGAAGGCAATAGTAAATCATTTGTGTTGTGTTGTTACCAAGCAAACCAGATGAACATGTTTATATATTTACTAGGAAGTGACATTATCCTAAAGGAGCCTTTATTTTTTTTGTAGATATCTGAGAGAAAGTTCCAATGGAGCCAGTGGGATTTACTTCTGAATAGGCTTAAAAGTTTGTGAACCTTTTTGAATTTTCAATGTTTTTGCATAAAGCACAATCTGTTTTCCACACAACTGCTAAAACTAGGTAAAGAGAAACCGGTTAAACAAATCAGTCAAAACACATTATACTTGCTCATTTATTTATTGAGGAAAATTATCCAAAGCTAAATATTCGTGTGTGGCAAAAGGATGTGAGCCTTTGCTTTCAGAAACTGATATGCTTCCCTTGGGCAGCAATAAATAAATGCAACTAAATGTTTCTGATAATTGTTGATTAGCCCTGCATATTGGCTTGGAGGAATTTTAGCCCATTTCTACTTACAGAACAGCTTCAACTCAGGGAGGAGTTGGTGGGTTTCATTATATAAAGTGCCTGCTTTAGCTTCTTTCACCATATTTCTATAGGATTAAGGACAGGACTTTGACTTGGCATTCTAAACCATTAACTTTCATATGCTTTTACCATTTTTTGGTCATAAGACTTGCATATTTTAAGTTGTTGTCTTGCTTGCTGCATGACCCACTTTCCCTTGAGCTTCAATTTACAGACTGATACCCTGACATTTTCCTCTAGAATTTTCTGGTACAATTCAGAATTCATAGTTCCATTGATGATGGCAAGCCATCCTACTTCAGAGGCAACAAAGCAGTTCCAAATCATGATACTACCATACCATGTTTCACAGATGAGATAGGATTCCGGAGTTGAAATACTGTGTTCTGTGTTTACTTTTGGCAAACAACATTTTTCATTGAAGCTCAAAAGTTCTATTTTGGTCTCATTCATTGACAGAACGTTCTTCCAGAAGTCTTCTGACTTATCCATGTAGTCTTTTGCAAAGTGTAGGTGGCAACAATGTTCCTTTTGGAGAAGAGTGACTTTCTCCTTACAACCCTGCCATGCACACAGTTGTTCAATCTGATTATTATCCAATTGAATGAATCATCTGACTCTAATTTCTCCTTCAAATGAACTGATAATTTAGAGGTTCACATACTTTTACCTCATACAAATGTATAGCTTCGGGCCATTTTCCTTAATAAATCAGTGAACAGGTATAATATTTTGACTGATTTGTTCAATTGAATTCTCTCTATCTCAAAATGTGAGCTAAATGTGAATCAAATGTGACTTTCTCCACACTTAAAATATAGAGAAATGGTCAAGAAATATAGAGAAATATGAAAAATTCAAAAAGAGTCACAAATATTCTAGCACTATTGCAGTACAGTTGCATTACTTTGATTCAGAAGAGTTGTTTTGGAACATAAACTCATATTTTTTCTAAGATAAATTGAAAAAGAACAAAAATTTTCCAGGTTCATATGGCTACTGTAGTTGTGTGGTTTTGCTGCCATTGTGCAGTCCTGAAAGTTCTGAAAATAGTTGTGGCTGCAAAAAGGTGCAGCTGCTCCTGCATATTCCTTCTTTAAACTAAATCTAAGCCCTGGTAGACAAGGTTATATTATTCCTGTAGTAAAATTATACCCTCCTCCTCTGTAAAAACCATTAAGATCACTAACCTACAAAAGTAATAATGTCTGATCTAGGATGATTGTTGAAATGTGGTAGGAGACTGGCAGTGGGCTTCCCTTGGTGTCTTGTACCATTTCTGTTTTCTAGCTCCGTGTTATGAATCCCAAGACCTGGTCATTAGATTCTTGATGGTCCTGGTCTCAGTCTACTGCCGTTAATATCAGATTGACTAATAATAAGGCTCCAATTCAATATTTTATTTTGAAGGAGAGGGCCAATCTGGTTTGAATTACAGAAACTTGAGGGTTCATAGAAAGAAGTCATCCTGTTTTATAAACATATCTCCCTAGGATGTAAGCATTAGCTTTAGTTCAAGGACAAGGATGAAAGAATGGCTGCTGTCCAGGAGAATTTTATTGCTTTCAGAGGCACTGTCCCCTACATCAGCGGTCGCCAACCGGTGGGCCTTGAGAAAATTTTGGTGGGCCGCAGAAAAATCTCACCCCCAGAGCACCCCCCCAAAGCAATTAATCCAGGCTGCACAGAAACACAAGGCTACTCAGCTCACATGGCCCGGGGGAACCCTCCCTGCCCACTCACTCCTTACCCGGCAAACTTGTCTGCTAAGTTGCTATTTTTCCTTTTTCCGACCATCATCTGTTCTGCTGTGTCAGGAGATTTAGATTAGCTGGGAAGCTAATCTATGGTTGGATTTCTAGCTAAGCACAGCCGAACCTCCCTTAGGACTGAAGGTTTGCTTGCAAGCAAATTCAGTGCAGACTCACGGCAAGCAAATTTGAGAGACAGAGCTAGCCGATGGCAGATGGATAGATCACTGAATGATTCTGTGAGCAACTCAATCTGCCTGCTTTGTCTGATTTTAGACAAAAGTTGCTTTTTTAATAAAAAATACAATATTTACATACATGGTGTGTTGTGAATTACTTTTGTGAGTTTGCTTGCTAGCAAATTTTATGAGTTTGCTTGCTAGCAAATTTTATGTGACAGACTGAGCTAGCCAATGGCAGATAGATAGATTTCTGAATGAATCTGTGATTCTATGAGCAACTCAATCTGCCTGCCTGCTTTGCCTGATTTTGGGTTAAAGTTGCTCTTTTCTTAAAATAAAAAATTCAATATTTACATGCATGGTGTGTTGTGAGTTAATTTTATGAATCTGCTTGCAAGCAAATTTTATGTGACAGACTGAGCTAGCCAATGGCAGATTCTCTGAATGAATCTGTGATTCTGTGAGCAACTCAATCTACCTGCTTTGCCTGGTTTTGGGTAAAAGTTGCTCTTTTTTTATAAAAAATTCAATATTTATATAAATATTTATAATGTTTATATACAAGCCATGCCCAGCCAGTCACATGACCACCAAGCCGTACCCACAGATTAGGCCATGCCCACATAACCAGTTAGTCGTCCCTGGTATCTAAAATTATGAGTTTGGTGGTCTCTGAGGTCCAAAAGGTTGGCGACCTCTGCCCTATATAACTGTTTAGAGTTAAAGATCTTATTTGTGAGGTTAGGAAATATATATAATTTCTGCATCTCTACAATAACCTTGTCTGAGCTGCTCTATTCAATTGTTGGACTGGTGGTAGAATGTCGCAGGCCTATGGTTCTGGGGAACTTCATTCTGCCATTCTTTGAAGGTGGGTTTTATACATTTGGTTCAATTTGGGTATCTGATGGACCTAGTTAGGATTCAGAGGGCACAAGGCAGTATACCTGAGTATCTGATATATTGTTTAACTAAGGCCTTAGACACTACTTAGAATGAGTGTGCCTTAGACCGGATTGTGCCTTGGTGGCCTCTCTAAATTTGTGGAAGTCATCTGATTTTCAGAAGCATTCCATGAAATAAAATGGAAGAGTAGACTTCTAGAACAATGCTAGAAGAAAAATAATTATTATTCTGACCATACATAGGTAAGAGCTTTTGTACTACTGTACACTATGGTACAAAACCAGTAAGCAGGAAAACAGAGATATTTTGCTACTCTTATCTTAATCTGCACCCATAGATTGCCATCCAATAGCCCTATTTAAGATGACTCAATTCTTGCTGATGACCAGTGTACCAGTGTAATGGAATGTGTGGATGACCTTGTGGAATGAGGGGAAGAGACAAGAGAAGCAGGAGCATTGGTTTAATGGTCAGAGATGGAAATTTAGGAAGGGCCCACTCTCATTGGTCAGGTAGTTAAAAGTGGCAACAGATTTAAAAGATTCTGTTAATGTAGTCTTTAAAAAAGTAGAATTAGTTCATCTAGTTGTTTTTATTCTGTTAGATTTACCTGGAAAGGTTGACAACCAGGGTTAGAGGGAGAGGTGCCACCCTATGTTTAAGAAAGCAGCAGTTTACCCTCTCCTCAAAAAGCTAGTCTTGAAATCTGACCATTCTGGGTAATTTCTGATCTGTTTCCAACTTTCCCTTCTTGGGGGTACATCATTACATTTTATGCTTAGGCAAACTCACATGGCTGGATCCAGGAAATGTGCCGGCAGTTCTTGTTTACTGGCCACTCATTCAGCAACTCTTCAAAGTTGGAATGGTACTGAATGAGTACAATCTACAATCAGTCTTCACAGTTTTCACCATTGCAGTGCCTTCATGGTCACTCCACCCAACTTAGTGTCCAGGACTGGTATTTTCCATAGGATCACTTTTTTTCCTGGCATTTATGTGTTTGTACGTTGTTGTTTTTATGTTTTTAATAGTTCATTTTATTATGTGGTTGTTATTTATTCATTATTATTGATGTGCATCACCCTGAGTCATGTGCTAAATAAGGCAGCTATGTAAATACATAAATGAAGGAAATCACTACAATTAATTCCAACCAGCTAATTTTTATGATTATGGTTTGAAAGCATATTCTGTAGGGCAGCTTCTTTTGTAGAGAAAATGTGTGTAATTTTAGATATTGATGCAAATATGAATGTCAAAAATGAATTAAAAATGATACTGTATAAACTCTCCTAACGGTAATTTACTTGTGCCTAATCCTCTGGTACTAACTATAGTCTGCGTTGTAAATATCGTTTGAATGCTGGTTTTGTTGCTTCATTAGCTCCCTTTTTCTCTCTCTTTCTCTCCTCTTTTATCCTGCCTTTGCTGATGCTATCTTCTGTCCAGCTCCATCTTTTGACAACTCCCTGTATAATCCTTCACTTCCTGAATATGCCAGTTGCCAGCCTCCTTCAGCACCACCTCCTTCATATGCTAAAGCAATGTCAGACTCTACTCCGGACTATGCTATAGTGACTTCTGCACAGTCAGTTTCCTCTCCCCCTACACCACCACTAAGGCACTCTGCATCACGTTTTGCTACATCTTTGGGCTCTGCCTTCCACCCTGTTCTTCCCCATTATGCTACGGTTCCTCGTCCAGTAAATAAAAATTCTCAACCACCTTCACCTGTTAACCCCCCTCCTTCTTTGCCTCCAACTACCAAGTCAACTACTTGGTCAGCTTCTAGTTTTGCACCCCTTCCTCCTTCACCTCCTGTAATGATTAGTAGCCCTCCAGGCAAAGCCACCGGCCCCAAACCTGTTCTCCCAATTCCTGTTTCTGTTCAGTTATCTCAGATGTCCCCTACTGCACCTAATGGTCTTCCGGAATTGGCCAATTATTCAGTTTCTTCACCATCTACCTCAGGTCCAGCACCACTACCACCATCTTCCTTTCAACCTCTCTCAGTCTCTGGACTTCAAGCTTCTTCTCCAACCTCCCCTAATGCCTCAGCTCCCTCATCCAAGCCTAGTGTTCTCCCTTCTCCCTCTGCAGCTCCCCCTGCCTTTGTTGAGAACTCTCTAAACTCTGTGCTGGGAGACTCCTCTGCTTCTGAGCCAGTCTTGCAGACAGCCTCTCAGCCGGCTGAACCTACGTCTCAGCAGGGTAAGGTTTCTGATGTTGATACTAATTAACTAATTAAAAATGCACTCAAACTAATTTGCATCCCAAACTCGATTTATCCTGAAGAACTAACACTTTTAAAGCTCTCCTAATCTTCATATATCCAACCAAAGTTTAGCAATATGTTAAATTTATCAGTGTCTTTGGAAAAACACTTCGGAAGAATGGTTTGCTTACTTTTTTGAAATAGTTTCTAAACTGTTATTTGTGGGGAAGGGACTTACTGAAAGTAAACATAAGACTTGATTAAATGAAAAATTATGACCGTGAATTGAGGTTTTTGTATTTTAATATTCCTTAAAATATTTAGATTTACTTTGTTGTTTCTTTTGAGAGCTTTTCCATTGATATCCCATTATCAATAGGGAATAGAGAGGATTAGAAATGGAGAGAGATAGATAGACAGACAGACAGAAAGACAGACAGAAAAGACAGAAAGACAGACAGCAGGTTCGTTCATGTCATTTGTATATATGGATAACTTTAATCTCCTCTATTTAATCTATTTAGCTGAAAATTCTTAGGAATCTAACTAATGTGGTTTTTATAAACAGGTTTTGTGATAAATTAATTGTTCTTCTATCATATTTACCCGAAAGGAAGATGAGGGGTTTTTTTCTCCTCCAAATGGGATTGAAATGAGAGAGTTATCTTACATTTACAGTAAATATTGTAATAGAGAAAACTCTTTCAGAAGGAACAGATATGAAGACCCTAGTCACTATATGGAGTGCCTGTAATGGAAATCCTGCCTGCCATGAGTTCATATCCTGATTTTTAAAAAAACAGAATTATCAAATCATGAAGAGAACTTCCACATAGAGAAAGGCTCCCCATTACAGGCATTTATTTATCTTCAAACATCATTCCTAATACACAATGAATCTCTCCCCACTACTGCTAAATAGAGTAGACTAGGTGAAACAGCTTTTTTCAGCATAATAGCAACTCATGCGTACTTACTTATGAGTAAGCACAATTAAACTTTATAGGATTTACCACAGGGTGAACATACATAGTCTAATGCTTATAAACCATAGCTTTCTTCAGATAAATTATTTGTGTTTATGTGAGTGTTTCTGAAATTGTGTGGGATGGAGAATCAGTTAATTTAACAAATGGGGAGCTTTTCAAACAAAGAAATAAATAAATAATCCTTAGTATGGGTTCTTTTTTATTTTGGAGAGGAAGTACAGATTCTGTGCACATGTGTGTGTGTGTGCACAAATGTCACATATACAAATTTGTTGGTGAAAATAAATCTTCAGGATTTCTTGCCTTTCAGGTTGGCAACTCTAATAAAATAAAAAAATGGTGAAGTATCTAAAATGTTTGCAAGTGCTTAATTTTTCTTCCATTTAATTATTATTATTATTTTGAGAAATAGCTGAAATTCAAGATCATATTCCTATCGGGTAAATATCATTATGTGGGGTTATTTTTTGAGATAAACATCTAAGGGATCTCTTTTTTCCAAATAAGTCATAATTCAAGTTTAGGCAAAAAAACCCATCATGATGCATCACGATACGTCACATGACACGATTGAGTTTGACACCTGTGTGATAATGTATATTTCCAGGCAAAACTATATCCCAATTATAGAATATTTTTGGTTTTATTGATGCTGCTGGGGAAAATCATTCCATCAACAGACTGAAATGTTTTAACACACTAATATATGTTTTATTAATACTTCGGGGGGGGGGGACCAAAAGCATGAAATATGAATGGAAATATAAATATTACTTTCTGGTATTTTGTATTTAAAACAAGCTTGAGTGATAGAATTGGAGGAATGAAGAATGCACCTTTTTAGGTATACAAAGAAGGCACAAATGATACTGCTGTAATTCAGTTTAAAACTAAAAGCTTTTCCATTGTTACCCTTGACATAACATTATTTTCATCATTATTTTATTTAAGAAATTTTGAACGCTTTCTCAACAAAATGGTTTATGTTAGTTGAAGCATATGAATTAATGTGGCTGGATGTTTTTCTGAAATGACATTGACCGGTTTCCAATGAAAGCCACGTTAGGATATATAAAGTCTTTTCATTTGAAGTAATAGAGAATTGGTTTTTTTAAATTTTACTTGGTATCTCAATTCCTGTATTTGGTTTCTGTATGTGTGTATGTATTTTTCACCAGGTGTTACACAAGGACCACCTGCACCTCCTCCTCCTCCTCCTCCTCCTCCCCCACTTCCATCTGGCCCTGTTCAGTCCCCATCAGCAGTCCCACCTCCCCCTGGACCACCACCTCCTCCACCTCTTCCATCTTTAGGGCCACCTCCACCCCCACCACCTCCCCTTCCTACTCAGGTGCCTCTTCCACCTCCTGCTCCTCCCCTCCCTGCTCCTAGCTTTTCCATGGGAATGATGTATGAAGATTATCGACCTTTAACAGGACTGGCTGCTGCTCTTGCTGGAGCCAAACTCAGAAAAGTATCACGGGTAAGTACAATTCAAATTCTAGTTTTTAAAATCAGTTTAAAGTTTCAGATTTTCACAATAATGGCAAGAAATGTTTATAAAATCCTCCATGTGAAGTATAATATGTAATGTTCAGATACAATACAATGACAGCTGTGTGTTTTTCCCCAGCCAAATACAGATTAATTAATTTTAAAAAAATGTTTCTAGGCTATTTTGAAATGTGATGTGTCAACTATATGTTCTTAATAATAATAATGCTACCGTCATCATTGCTTTTCTGCATATCACTTATAGAATGAAGATTCTCCTGTTCCAAGCGGAGGAACAAATTCTGCTTCACCCAAAACAGATACTAGTCGTGGAAATGGGCCACTGCCACTTGGAGGAAGTGGATTAATGGAAGAAATGAGTGCTCTACTTGCAAGAAGGTAAGAATTTATAGTGTTTTTAATGTGTGCACCTTTGAATGAACTTGTGATTCTTGGTGACTATCTGGAGAAATTAGTGTAATATTTTTTTTTAAAAAAATAGTTATTGTGTTCTTCCTAGGGCTGAGATGACTAGCCCAAAGTAATCCAGCTGGTTTGCATAACACAAGATTAGAATGCACTGCCTTCTAGTGCCTTTAACCCCTAAACAAAACTGGGACCCAGCTAAATTTTCACAGAACTAAAAGTGATATCGCACCAAGTCTTGTGATATCACCAAGACTTGTTCTTTTATCACTTTTCTTATCAGTATTTATGTTAGAACAGGCGAATAAGAGAGTCAGATATTGGCAGATGGTAACTAAATACTCTTTCATCCTTACCTGAAGGAGAAGAATTGCTGAGAAGGGGTCATCAGAAACAGAAACAAAAGAAGAAAAAAGTGTAAGTTGAAAATACTCTGACAAATTATATGACATTCTGCAATTAAATCTATGTAATTAAAATATGGCTTCTATATTTCAAATTTAATAGAGCTTGAGATTTTAGAATTATGATTTTCATGTTGGTTCTCAAATTATGAGTCTTTCCTTGAGTCATAAATTTAAGCAGATTTGTAAAATATTTTATTTTTTGTCCCATTGAACAGGAAGAACCAGAGCCTTTAGCTCCCAAGCCTCCTTCAACAAGCACACCTGGTAAGCTGTATAAATTGTGTAACATGAGTTTGCATAGGTGATAACTTTTCTTTTGTACAGTATTGAAATATGTGACATAAATTGTGGTACTTTTGAAGTTGGGGAGAGATTTTGCTTTTTAAAATGGGTTCATCATATATATATATTTATTTCTTAAGTTTTCGTGGGTATTTATATTGTATTCAGCTTTGTTCGGGTATTTTCCCAGGTCATTATAGTTGTGCTTTTAAAGTTGTAGCAACGTTTCGGCAGAATCTCATCTGCCATCATCAGGCTTCTGTATAGTGTTCGTCTGTGAGTCAGACTTTCACAGCTGTTTCTGTTTTAAATTTGGGGCTAGCCTACTGCTGTGCCAGAATGTTTTTTTCTTCATCCTGATTGGTTGGGAGTCTTGGTCTGTGTTTATTGGTCTTGGAGTTTGCTGTGTCCTGCTTGATTGGTGTTTCTAATCTCTTCTGTCTGTTTTGTAGCTTTTTTTGTCTTGATTGGCTGGCAACATTGTGTTTCCTGTATTGGAGGCTTTTAGTGCGGCTTGGCTCCGAGTAAATGGACGGCTATCATTTATTAGGAAGCTAGGTTTCATCTAGGTGCCTGGTTGGGGTGTGTTTGAGCTGGAGGTATCGGGGAGTCTGTTTGTGCCCAGGTGTTTGCCTGGCTTGTGGTGTAGAGATTTTGTTTGTTTGTGAGTGCAGGCTTCCAAATAATTGACAGTCTGGTGGAATCATCTCTTCTATTCATGCTTTCAGGTCTTTTTTCAATCTCTATGGCTTCTCTGATAATTCTGTGGCTGGGTTTTTCTGTAGTGGCTAGGGTTTTGGTGCTATTGAAGTCGATGCTATGACCTGTTGCTTTCATGTGTTGGACTAGTGAGGAAGTGTGTTCTAGCTTTTTTACTGCATTTTTGTGTTCATCTAGGCGGGTACTTATTCTTCTATTGGTCTGTCCAATGTATGGTACCAAAAATGGCACCAAAACCCTAGCCACTATAGAAAACCCCAGCCACAGAATTATCAGAGAAGCCATAGAGATTCCTGTGGTATGGATGGGGCAAGGCTATTTGCAGGGCTGCCTCTCTCCAAATGTTTTTATCCATCTAATTAGAAACACACTTGCAAATTCCTTCACTGGAAAATCTCATCATGCAAACCCAGAAAGCAGGAGTTTTCAGACCCTGTGCTTGCCCTATGGACACCCTCCCCACGAAGTTTAGATTTGCCCTAGCCTGATGGTTTTCAAAAAAAACTTTTTCCAAAAGAGTGTCTAGGCATAGGGATTAGGTTGGGAGCTCATGGTTGCTTTTAATTGACTATCTTGGTAGTCATTATCAGTTTTATATATTTATTAATTACCTTTATTGTCAGAGTACAACATGTGTACAATGAGATTGGCTGAGCCTCCCTTCGTGCACTCCCCCAACACAACTCACAGTGAGGACAGAAGTCCCTAACCCAGACTCAATCTTATTACCCCATGGGACCTTGTGGCACAATGTGCCGACCCTGCAAGTCTGTCATACTATGTTGACATGAAGTTATTTTCTGTTCATATTTATTTTTGTTTTTATTTTGTATGGTATTCTTACTTGTTCTTAGCTGCCCAGAGTCATTATAGTAGATGGGGTAGAAGACAGATTGATAAGAGTACACAGTTCTGGGACACTGGATTAAGCAGTTGAAGAGAAGATAAAAAGATTAGTCGCTGGGCAAGTGGGGGCCAGTAGACTATTAGGATATGCCATAATGGGGGCAGTTGATAGAGGAAATAGGAAGACACATACTAGTCTTGCCCTTCTTGTTCATCTGGATTTTGCTTTGTTCAAAGCTCAGAAAGCAAAGGTGTTTTTTTTGTTTGGCCTACATTTTAGTTCTGCCAAGCAGTGAGTTATTCAAAGTAGTACAAAACACTATTCTCTTTATAAGCATGATAATTCTTTCAGAGTTATCCAGTACATATAAGCCTAAAATTTAGACATTTTATTTCCTGCAGAATTAACAAGAAAGCCTTGGGAAAGAACAAATACAATGAACGGAAGCAAATCACCTATTATCTCAAGGTATTTATCACTTATTTTAAAAACCATTTATATTACCCATAAATGACTGGAATAGAAGAGTTTTAAGTTAGACTTAATTAGAAACTTGTATATTTAAAACCATAAAGGCAAGAGAAGGAATAAAGTATCTTTGCTGTTTTGTCATTTATATTTTTATAAATAATAGAAAACATCCCTTGTGGTAAGGTATGGAAAGAAAAAATGCTCTTGGTTTTCTTGGAAACCAGCTATTGAAACATAGCTGGAAATTTTGGAATGAACCCTTTCTTGAAGATTAAGTCAAATGTAGATTTTTTTTCAGATGTATTTTTATTTCTATTTTTATAACATAACCAATTTTACAGCTTATTTTAGTTGCAGCTGGGAAAGTTAACCTTTAGCCCTTCAGTTATTTTTACATCAATACCTATAATCCCTGGTTAGCATGTTCAATTTCAAATATGCATTAAGAAACTGTTTGATTGTTTGGAAAAATTGCAGTGATGATAAGCAGTGTGGAAATGTCATATTTTGTTGAATGCAGTTAATTTGAATACTGTTTTTGTTTTTAGACCAAAATCTGCATCTTCTGGGCAACCAAATACTAATGGAGTACAGTCTGAAGGACTAGACTATGACAGATTAAAACAGGTAGAAATTTTCTGCTAGAATAAAATTTCTTAGTTTAATATGGCTTATTGTCAACTTTTTAATTAAGTATTTTATTTCTGTATTGAATCAGCAGTGCTTGTGATTAAAAAATGAAAATATTACAATTATTAGGGAATGCACAAGAATGTAAATTATGTACTCCTAAAATATTTTATCATAAGATCTATAGAAACACTGCCTCCAACATCAAAGGCTTTTAAAATGTTTTAACTACTGTGTTTCTCAGAAAATAAGGCTGGGCCTTATTTATTTTTTTTACCTCCAAAAAACCGGCTAGGCCATCTTTTCAAGGGTGCCTTAATTTTTCACCCACACGCCTGAAAATCAAGGGCCATATTTGCAAACTAGGGTGCATGGTGTGGTAGGTTACTGTGTGTGGTGGTGGTGGTGTGTGTGTGTGCGTGTGTTTACACCCTTATCAGTGAATGGCCATGTTCCCGCAACACCCACGCAGCCAACCGCTTTCCACCCTGTGCATCGTGCCAGCTCAGCCTATGCCGGTAGCTCTTGGTCCAGTGCATTGGTGAATCCGCAGACCTCCATTAAGCGTTGAATTCGGTGTGCCTTATGGACACGCTCGAGCTCGGATCAAGCTGTAGCACTTGGAACCGTTACTCGGGAGCCTGCTTTCTTAAGCTGCCCTGCTTGAGAAGGGGTGGGGCAAAGACTCCTGGGTCACTTAGAGGCTCCCAACCCCATAAATGCCCGGCTTTCTGCCGCTGTGTGAGAGACAAAGGCAAGTGGGTTGCCTTTCTGGTGCTCCCGCCGTGGCCATTGCTCCACCAGCTCCTCTTCCCCTGAGCGCAAGCAAGGCTGCTCATTGGGGTTCATGTGGCGGATGGCAGATTCTGGCTCCGCAGGGCGCTGGGGTGAAAATGTGCAGCTCCCGCTTGGGCGCCGCCGGGCTGCGCTTTCGGCCTGCAAGGTGCGGCCAGCAGAAGAAGGTGCAGCTGCCACGTAAGGTAAGAGCAGCTGGCAGTGACGCTGGAAGCCAGGCCAAGTGGGGCAAGTGAGCTTGCAGTCCCTGAGAGGGGCGGGCTGGGCTGCCACTGCGCCCACTTGTACCCAGAGCGGAGCATTGGTCAAAGGCCGGTGCGCCAGCAGCAGACTGGGCAGCTCACTCCTCTGCAGTCCTGCTGGAGGCGTCTCTACCGAGCTCTGCTCTGGCTGCCCGAGGGGATGCGGATGGAGTCCCTTTTAAAGTCAGCTCCCGTGCCCTTGCCGGGGCTGCAGCGGGGAGGGGGGAGCTGGTGCCCTTTGCGTAGATGAGAAAGCGGAGGCATCCGCCTCTTGGTACAGCCTGTCTTTCCTGCGCAAGAGCCCATGGGCCGCCTGACCAAAGCGGTGTGTTTTGTCGCGCCCTTGCTGGGTAAAGTGGGCTGGTGATCCAGAGGAGAAACAGGGTTGTGGGGCATTGGTAGACTAAAACATGCCAAGGAGTTGGGAGACTTTGGCATTAAGATTTTCCTGCAAAAAAAATAAATAGTACCAGATGTGTTCCTGGGACAAGGAGAAGGACTTAAGGCTGGATATCTAGGCTAAGTGAGGCTGCACATAGGATGAGTTCTGCAAGTTCCCCCCCTCCCCCATGTTGCTTCACCTCGTGTTAAATAGGCCCAGATTTTGGGTGCAGGGCTTAATGACATGCGCACAAAGCAGTGCTGGGCCTTCTTATTGGGGGGGTGTATTGTTGGAGAAACACGGTAGATATCAGCATTTGTTCAATTTGGGCATGCAAACATACAAATTTGTAGACATATAAATCCTTTGCATAAAAGTAAGGAGAAGGTTTTACCCAGACTCTTGATTTTTTAATTTCAATAAATGTTATTTTTAATTTAGTTTACATCAGAGAACAGACACTATTTTTGGCAATTTGGAATATCAAAAATAAATTTAACCTTGTTCTATTATCACAGGATATTTTAGAAGAAATGAGGAAGGAATTAACAAAACTAAAAGAAGAATTAATTGATGGTAAGTATATAAATTTGTGATTATTTGGGGAAGGAAGTTCCTATGCAATTTTAGGATGCATTAGAAGTTTGAACATTCCATTTAGTTCATTTTCCCTTCCCAGTCTTTCACTATCATAATTTCAGTTTTTATTGAATGGGTCAGCTTATGATTTTTCAGTTCCAGTAGGAACTCATCAAGCTTCATATCAGTCATTTTGTTTAATTTAATTACTTTATTTCTTAGCTGATTTTTAAAACCATCTCTTCCCAAGGTGTAGCTTACAAGAAATATATATAATGAAAAATTAATATACTGTAGTCATCTATTTTGTCAAATTTATATGATCACTTATCTCACATGAAGTAACTCATACTATACATAAACAATTTTAAGTACAATTTATTATAGATAAAAGTAAATAATACCATAAAAATTAAAAGAAAATTCAGGGAGAAACAAGTCATTATTTGATCCCCCCACCACAAACTATAGAAATATAGAAAAGAGATGCAGAACAAAAACACCTCAATTTTTGCTTCTGGATGTAATTGATAAAATATGGAATTGATAGAATATTAAGTTTGGACTTCATTCTGAAATAGTGGGAAAATGCCATTTTTGGTAAATCAGGCAATACAGTTGTACTGTAATTTATATAAAATGTGTGTAGATTACCCAAAAGATATATATTATGTACATTTTCATCACTTACATAACTTGGATTTTACAGACATCATTTCCCCTCAAATGATCCTTTTAATTTATCATTTTATATTTTACTACCGTGTTTCTCACATAAGGCCGGGCCTTATTTTTTTTTGACCCCCGAAAAACGGCTAGGCCGTCTTTTCGGGGTGACTTAATTCCCTCCTTGCATCCTCGGGTGGGTGGGTGGGCGGGCGGCGACAGCTTGGATGTTCAGGAGACCTTCGGGTTCGGGCCACTGTTGCTTTCCCTTCTCCCTTGCTGCCCCTTCTCCCTTGCTGCCGCGGCGTTACAGCAACACCGCGGCATTTGGCGCAGCCACGTGCGGCCAGTCAGGGCTCCTCCCTGCAACCGGAGCCCTGAGGAGACACTTGGCTTCAGGCGCTCCCGTCTTCCCTTTGCTTTCGAAGGTAAATTATTTTTTTTGAATTATTTTACACAGCCTCCCCTGCCTGAGAGGGCAGCCCAACCCCACGTGGGGAGGCTAATCTCCCGGGGCCTCTTCGGTTCCTCCCCGACCTCCCTACACTGCGCGCCTCTGACGCGCCGGTCCCTTCAGCCCAGCGAGCTCTTCCACCTCAAAGAAAGGCCAGGTGGGCGGCTGCGGAGCAGCAGCAGCGGGTCCGAGCCGCTCGCAGCGGAAACAGCCACCACCCTTAGCCCGACGCGGGGAGAACGACCGAGATTAGCGCCCGCCAGCCCGTCCTTCCCGCCTTTGGAGGCACCTGCACTGAGCACCTCCACGGCCAGCCTAGCCACGCCGCTTCCGACCGACTCCTCCGGGCGAGAGGCAGGAGGAGGCACACACGCACCCGCGGCTCGCTTTCACGGGTCTACCCAGCCCGCACGGCTCTGGCGCGGCCCTGGCTGGCAGCGAGCACCTCCCCACCAGACCCTCCTCTCATGCCTCCAAAGGCAGGAAGGACAGGCTGGCGGGCGCTAACCTCGGTCGTTCTCCCCGCATCGGGCTAAGGGTGGTGGCTGTTTCCGCTGCGAGCGGCTCGGACCCGCTGCTGCTGCTCCGCAGCCGCCCACCTGGCCTTTCTTTGAGGTGGAAGAGCTCGCTGGGCTGAAGGGACCGGCGCGTCAGAGGCGCGCAGTGTAGGGAGGTCGGGGAGGAACCGAAGAGGCCCCGGGAGATTAGCCTCCCCACGTGGGGTTGGGCTGCCCTCTCAGGCAGGGGAGGCTGTGTAAAATAATTCAAAAAAAATAATTTACCTTCGAAAGCAAAGGGAAGACGGGAGCGCCTGAAGCCAAGTGTCTCCTCAGGGCTCCTGAGGAGCCCTGACTGGCCGCACGTGGCTGCGCCAAATGCCTAACGCCTAACAGCAAGGGAGAAGGGAAAGCAATGGTGGAAGGTCTCCCGATATGAAGTGCCCCATCAATGCAGGCAGCACCATATCCGGGCATGCAACAAAAGTACTTCCTAAGGGAAAGCCCCCCCCCCACCATTCCCCCCCCCCATTTCGCATGTTTAATATGGGCCTTAATTTGGGGGGAGGGGCTTAATTTGATTTTATGCCAATAAAACATGGTGGGGCTTCCTATTGGTGGAGGCCGTATTGTTGGAGAAACACGGTATATTGCAGCCACACTGAGGCAAGCAGAAGCAACAACAGGAATCAGTTGGATTTCCATCACTGATACCTATGAATAGTAGTAGCAAATAAGTAGATTCCCTAAAATCTTTCTCCCATATATAGTCATAATTATTATTAGGCAACATAAGCATAAATATGTTTTCAAATTTACCTTTCATGTTTTCATGCCTCTTCTACTCAGTTCACTTTACTATGTATCTTGAAAAATTGTTTCTATGTTTTTGCCTCTCAGTTTTCATCAAATTTCAGTTTGAACATAATTCCTTAAAACAAACGGTGCTATTTGTCCAAATACAGTGTTCTACAATCTTCCCTCTTCATTTTCTATTTACTTGATAAATCAAACATATAAATATTGTGAATGAAACACAATAATACTGTAATATTGGGGTGCTATCTCAGCTTTAATATTTTAATAAACAAGTTTTTTCACATTTTTCTTCATTAGCTAACAGACTGTTTTTTTTTTCCCTTCCCATTGCTCAAATCAGCAATTCGACAAGAACTGAACAAGTCAAATACAGTGTAGAAAGATTAGGACTAAGCTGTTTGGACCACTGGTCTTGCACAAAATCAGCTACATTTTGTGAGCTGCTGGAAGATAATGGAAAAGTATTCTTGAAAGAAGGAGAAAACAAGATTCTGAACTTTCAGACAACAATATGGTGGTGATACACTATTTCCTTTTGCTGCTGTTTTCTGACTTTCAACAAGATGGAAAATAGTCTTAAATTGTGGCAATGATTTATGCAGAAAATCATAAGCCTGTTAGGCAGGTGCATTGAAATGTTTCATATCAATATTGAAGCTGCATATTTACAGTGTATTAAGTTTTTAAAAAGGAGAAAAACTTAAGGAGGCTTTTCAGAGAGGTTTTCTTAGAGAATTTAGCAAGTGAGATTGACATACAACTGTATCTCAGGTAGTCTTCCTATCACATTAGATATTTCCTTGATTTAAAACAAAGTATGACTTCAATTCATAGCATAGATACTGTAAAATCCAATGTTGATGACTGAGAGATCCAGAATATCATGGTATATTGAATATTGGATTCTTAGGATAAGCAAGCCTCTCTGATTAGCCTTCATGAAGTTTTTTAAAGAAAAATGCAAATGCTGCCCAGATTATAAAGATATAGATGCCTTCCTAAAATGATATGCTTTACCAAATCTGAGACTTCTCCTGAATACAAACCAATATGATCAAATGTAAATTGTTAGATTGTTATAGACTTACCATAGGTTTTTGAGCTTTTAATGCATGCAGACATTTTTGTAACATAAATAACCACAGAGTTGGCTTTTAATTTAAACCATTCTTGCATGCCACAAATATTAAATAGCCTTTTTACAATAAGGCCTAGTTAATGCCCAGGCAAAACTTGGGGAGGTGTTGGGTTGGGAATTGGGGCAACTTTTTTATTTAAACAATTTGTATTAATTGCTGCACTATTTTTCCTTATATTGCATGCATGTGTAATAATAAGGAAAATGTGATTTATCAGTAAATAATGTTAAATAGAACCAGGTACTTAATACTTTTTGTATCATTTCATTTGTATTTCAAACTTAGTCATGTTTCAGTAGCAGTTCTTGAAACCCTGCTTTTTGCTTTTTTCAGCTTGATATAAAGTTAAGCATTAAGCATCAGGATAATACTTAGAAGAAATTTTTAAAACAGGCAATGAAAAGTAATAGCATATTATTTTCACATTGGCTACCTACATTTGTTCATTGGATTAAGTTTTGGTATGATCCTAAAATAAATAAATCATGTGTTATTTTTCTACCCTTCTCTATCACTGACCTTAACAAAGTTTGTTTTAACTTCAATTTGTAAATGATCAGTGTCAGTAAAGTGAGAAGAAACAGGATTCGGGGGGAAAGTACTACTCTATTGGTATTTTATGGGTTGCTCTTATTTTTGTCACCATGCATTGGATTTTATTTCACAATTAAATATTGACGTGGAAAAAAAGAAAAATAAAGAAAAAGAAAAAATGGAAAAAGTCTTAAGAATTGATGTAGCAATCTAGTTTTAGAAGGAAGAAAAATCACATATCCATTTTTATCTCCTTCCCCATTTATACATTTGCATTACAATTTTTTAAACTTTTGTGTGTAATCTGTTTTGTGATTTGGAAAAAATATATGTATTCCTGATTACATCTTAAATTCTCCATGTTGCAACAGTGGAATACTGATTTTATATCCTATGCTGATTTCAAAATGATGTTTGAGTTTAATTACTCACTTTCTTAATTTACTTAGTTAACATCCAGTTTAGTTCACAAGAAAGCTTTAACTAGAATATCTTCTCTGAGTATTGGACACCAAAGCAAATAAACAGCCCATTTTGGCTGTTTTCAGACAAACAGTCTTGTTTTCCCTCTTTGTATAAAACAGAAATATGATTTATAACATGTAATCAGTGGCCATGGCTTTAAATTATTTTTTCCATATTCTTTAATTGAAGGCATTTAAATCTCTAAGCAAAAATTGCTTGAAATTAAGAGGAGGCATTTTCATCTTTCGAAAGTAATGTATGTTTAAGCAGTATAAGCTAACATGCTTATTCCTGTCAGAAATCATGTTTGATTTTGTTTGTAAGGAAAATTCAAAGATGGGCTCGCAGAATCTTAAACATGTAAGTGGTCCAAAGGTAAGAACATTAAGTTACTAGATTGTGAATGAAACTGGTGAATGCACTAAACGTTTTGTGCCTTGGTCTAAAATTAATGAGTTCTGTGTAAAGGGAAAAAGAAAAAATGAAACTGAGACCTTGTCTTTCAACATGCATAGTTAACATGATCCTGAACTGAACCATTACAGGAATCTCAGTTTAGTTAAACGGTTAAATCAGGCTGTAATAGTAACAGTTATGCCATTGCCAGATAATCCTGTAAGTAAAATTAGCTACAAGTTATTAGATTCTTTTAATAATTCTTCTTTGAAAATGTAATGATGGTTCCTGTGCTTTTGTAAGTAGATGCCTTAAGCTGAATATGGTTTAGGGGGTCACTTTTAATTCCAGGAAGGCAATGCTTTCCTCAACACTGTGATCTGATCTGTGATAAACCTGTCCTATCATACACAAATGGCTAATAAGTCAACTGAATACAAACTGAATGTACAAATCTTAGTGCTGGTGCTGAAATCTCTTCAGAGTTGTCATGAAAAAAGTTCATTGTTTAAAAGGTTTGCAAGCATCAAGTGTCAATCAAAACTGAAGATGAAACATTAATGAATGTTACAATTTCATGCTTTTAGTTTTACTTCTTTTTGAGTTTCTCAGTTAATTCTCTGCTATTTTTACCATATTGTGTCATTTTAAAATTTCTTAAATGCTAACGTTGTTTTGTTTGAGCAGAAGAAATAAAATTGCAATATATACGTGCTCTTACTATTGTTTGTGAAACTTCATAATATGGGGGGAGGGACTTACACCTGTTTTTTTTTTACATTACCTTTATTACCCTTCTGAATCCATAGCATATTAAAAATACTACCTCAACCAAAAAGTTCATAATTCAACAGTGATGCTTAATGTTCATGTTGATGTTGCTTCTCCACATTGATTTCTCTTCACGTTGTTTGTTTATGCTCTAAATGTATATCTAACTCCACAAAATCACTCACAGAGTTTTGCTCACAACTTTGCCTTTGTTGAGAACTTCACAGTGAATTTCCTGGTTGTAATTCAATAATTTCCATCCTTTTTTCCCTCTTCTGGCATTTTGCTTTGTCAAGTTATTGTACAGTTAAAATTGTTCTGGAAACAGGTTTCTAATAAAATTCTTTATCACATTAGATAATTCCATGTATATGTTTTGACAAGATAGATCCTTATAAAAAGTGGCTGCTGTAAAATGCCCCGTGTGTTTAAAACAATTTTTTAAAAAGTAAAAACACAAGAACCGCATTAATAACAATTTAAAATGTCATTAATGAAATTTGATTATCATAGTGTCAAACAAAGAGTATGACCAAATTTCAGCAGAATAATGTGATGAAATGGGTAGGTTCTAAAATGCTACATTGAAGAATAATGTATAGATTATTGACTGGGGATGGGTGTTATGATGAATAATTGCTAAAATACTAAAAGTGTACTGTATTTACAAAAGCAGAGCTTTATTTTTTCATTCTTTTAATAAAAAGTAGTATAAAAACATTAAAAAAAAATTTTTTTGGTAGATCCCTACTTGTGAATTGGAGGTAGGAGGGAAGATTTCTTATATTCAGAACTAAGCAAGTAGCTGCACTGGAGCAAGGAAAATGGGGAAATTATTGTAGTATCATCTAATCATCCTTTTTGGACCACTGGTCCAGCAGTGTTTTGTGAGCTATTAGAAAGGTGAGTGTTTACAGAAATAACCAGGGGTGGGTTTCTACCAGTTCGCACCTATTTGCTTTGTTAACTTTCTAAGCAGTTCGGAGAAACGGTTGTTAGAAGAAATTACTGGCCTAATCCTGTAAGGAAGGCAGGAAGGAAACATTCTGGTGTTGCTTACAGAAACTGCCTCTCCGTTAACCCTTATTACATTCTTGGCAGGACTAGACTTCCTGTCTCCGGAACGTCTCTGGAGTTTTTTTCCTCTCCTTTGCTGGTACTTTGCTTGTGTAGAGTGACCATTCAAAGTTACAATGGCACTGAAAATAGTGACTTATGACCATTTTTCACACTTACGACTGTTGCAGCATCTCCACAGTCATGAAACACCAGGTGAGGAGATGTGTGCCTTGATGTGAGTGATATTGAGTTGGCCAATAACATGACCACCAAGCCACGCCCACTAAGCCAAACCCACAGAACCGGTTGTTAAAAAATTTGAATCCTACCCCTGGAAATAACCTATATTGTCTGAGGGTGTTCGTATAAACTGGGACTCTGGAAAATCAGGATCCTCAATTGTTGAAGAGCCTCTATGCACGCAGGGAGTTTTTATGGCAAATAGTTTGGGAAGAAATGAGAATAAAGGAGGAACTCCTGAACCATTCTCATAAGAGATGTGGGCTAGAACTTGCTTAAAACTTTCCTCTTCGAATATATTTGGCAGTTAACGATGTTGTATGATGTTGGCGTTTCAGATGATTATTTTTTTAAAATTGAAATGTTAAATTATTGCCTATTATCTAATGCTGTTTCCAATATGCCAGTAAAAGCATTTTTTCTCCACATATCCACATTTTTAATTGCTCTGAATACAATGTTCGAACATCATATTTTTTTAAAAAAATATTATTTTAAAATTCATTTAACTTGTTATAACAATAAATATCATAGTCTTATAATTTTTTTAAAAAAAATCAAGAAATTAGGGGTCCTTGGTGCACTGATGACACTACCTAGTTTGGATAATGAAACATCTGCAAGAAAACAACCAACCTCAGAGAGCAACTAAGACCCGTCATTTCAACCCAGAGCTACAAATAATCCTTAATTGGAATCAAGAAATTAAAAATCAGATGGGCCAGTACCATAGGACAAGTTTTGAAGTGATTCAGAGAGAGCACTTGGTACAAATTGTGTTAACAGCCTTACTGAGGTTCCTTTTCCAGGTACCAACCATGGGATTAATAAATCTCTAGTGAATTTGGGCCCAAACACTTCCTAGTTTTCATAGAATCCAAATTGACGCAAAACCCAGGCCATCCTAATTAGACCAATCTTCCTGCAGAGGTGATTCAATCATAACAGGAAAACCTGATGTTTTCCCACTTATGGAATACTTCTCTGATAAAAACAAATTTATTGATAAGATAATATTTTATGTTGGCCCTGTTCCCAACTGCGAAGATGTGCATTGCCACACCTCAAACAAACCAATTCCAAAGTGGATATTAACATTCCATGAACATCATAACCCTAGAGGTCTCCAGCACTAACTTCAAAGCCAGGAGAGCTTTTAGCTCAATCAGGTATTCCATTACATAAGTGTAGAGCTGATAGAAAAACAAAATCCCAAATCTATCTCCAGCTGTACAACCTCAGTATGAACCAGGTCTCTCACAAGCACCCTGATAAACTTTATGAATCATAATCACACCATTTCCCTGAATGTATCTGCTAGAAAAATCTAGTAAACTTTCTCATCCACCATCAAATCATAGATGACTTCTGCTTTATTTTGTACCAACCTGACATTGCAGAGGAGCAAAATTGAATTCTTCAAAGTAACAGATTATACTCAAATCTGCATACATTTGTGCATAGATGCAAACACACAAAGAAATCTCTTAGGCCAGCATCAAAGTAAGAAAACAATTAGGAATGTTTCTTTTGCCACTTACCAGCCAGATTGGCTAGATCTTCTAAAGCAGTGGTCCCCAACCTTTGCAGGTTGGTGGCCCAGCTATGGAGAGAGAAGGGAATCGGGCCGCACAAGTGGCTGGCTGGTGCACATGCACATGCATCTCAACTGCAAGTGGAGCTATGTGCACGCCAGGCCACCACTCCTGAGAAGCTGTACACACATGTCTGTGCACTGGGTCCATGGCCTGGTTGAGAATAGGCCACAGCCCAGTAGTGGGCCACAGCCTGGGGGTTGAAGACCCTGGTTGCAAAGCAACAAGTAAGGCTTCACTTTGGCTACTTTATCTGCCACCAAGAAGTCAAGTGGAATTTGAACCCCTTCTCCTGTCCCAGCTGTTTCTGGCTTCGTCCTGGACTTGATCCTATTTCTACATTCACAAACATGTATACCAACATCTTTCAACCCTCAAAGCATCTTCCCTGAATCCACAAGGATAGGATCCTCAAGATATTGTCAATGGATTAATAAACTACTTTGAATGATTATTTGCATAATTTTCCCCAAAAAACTCACATGCCTGCAAATAAGAACACAATTCAGTAGGATTTATTAGACGGTAAAACTTGTGAAGGCAGGTTACCCTAATGACATCTATTACTATCTCTCTCAAGCAAACAAAAAAATTCATTTCAGCTAAAATCTTTTAAACTATTGTCTGTGGCAACATACATGGAATAAAATGGGCTAAAGTGATTCATCCTCAGCATAATGTACTTCCTTTGGAATAGGGTGCGACAGAAAGGTTGCCATTCCCAGTAGAGAATTAATTTTATAAATGTGATGTAATGCCTTATATAGTAGGTAATTAATTTATAATACATAGTATCAATTATTTTTTATATTCCTTTTTTAAATATATAGTTTCTGATTTGTAAGTGTATATACAGATAGTCCTTGTTTAACAAGTAACAAGGTCCTGGCAACTTGGCTGTTAAACAGTGCGGTTGTTAACTGAATATCACATGACTACAACTGAGCTTATGATTTTACTTCAGCTTTTCTTTGCATTACATCACCAGACATTATAATGACCCCATATAGTTGGATGCACCCAAATGGTGAAGGTGGTTTATGGAATTCATTAAAAATCTTATATTTCTTTTTCCTCGGTACCCATTCTTTGGAAAGCTTACCCTGGCATTGGAATAATTAGCAAGAAGAGAACTAATGTTTGTCTTTACATTCAAAGGTGAAAAGTGGATTACAAGAGAACAAGCAGATACACAGCAGAGAATACATGTGGAAAGGAACGCACTTGCACCAGCTGTTATGGTTGGGTTGTGAGATCAAGCTGCTTGGGAAGCAAAGAAAATACTTTATGTGAAACTGATTGGGGTCTTGTCAGTGTCAGGCAACAGCATGAGCTGGCAGAGAGATTTAATCAAATGAAGTCACAAAGTGAGGCTTCTTAACTTTCAGATCTCACTTTTTAGGGACATAATGTCTTGTGGATCAGAAGGAGATAGCTTGTTTGGGCACTCTGCGGGGTTGGGGAAGAACATATGGAGGGAAAAAAACACCAGGTCAGACTTAGGAAAATGGGTGCTAGCTGACAAATGGCAAACAATGAACTGAGGGAGATATGCTGTGAAAGTAATAAATGTGGGGATTTTTTATCATTGTAACAGCTGTCCAAGGCAATCAATAAATTGACTTGCAACCATTCATTTAGAGACCTTTCAAAGTTACAACGGCACTGAAAAAAATGACTTAAAACAGCTCCTTGCACTTGTGATCATCACTGCATCCTCATAGTCGTGATCAAAATTCAGGTGCTTGGCAATCAGCATGTATTTTATGACCATTGCAGTGTCCCGCAGTCATGTGATCTTCATTTGCAACATTCCCAGCCAGCTTTTGACAAGACATTCAATGGGTGAAGCCAGAATTGCATAATGACCACATGTTCTTTTAATAACTACTTTGTTTCTCATATAATAAGGCCAGGTCTTATTTTTTTTTGAGCCCCGAAAAAATGGCTAGGCCGTCTTTTCGGGGGTGACTTAATTCCCCCCCTTGCATCTTAGGGCGGGCGGCGATGGCTTGGATGTTGACCTCGGCGTTGGTGGGGCAGTTTGTATCAGGGTCAACGCAGGCAGCACCGTATCGGGGTGTGCAACAAAAGTAGTTCCTAACAGCAGCCCCCCCCCCCCCGCCATTTCCTCCCCATTTCGCATGTTTTAATATAGACCTTAATTTGGGGGGAGGGGCTTAATTTCATTTCATGCCTATAAAACATGCTGGGACTTCCTATTGGGGGAGGCCGTATTGTTGGAGAAACAGGGTACGATGATTTGCTTAACAACCATGGCAAAAAAGTTCATAAAATTGTGCATGATTCACAATTGCCTTGCTTAGCAATAGAAATTCTGGTCTCAATTGTGGTCAAAAGTCAAACACTATCTGTAGCTGTATACCCACAGCCACAACTATATGTGTTTATGTGTAGATCTTTTTAGGGAAAATAACTGTCTTCAATAGTTTGATAATCTTAGTTGACAAGGTAAAAAAAGGCAGACCATGTATCTGATTTTCAGTTTATTTTAAGACTTTTTCTGACTTTTTTTTCAGGAAAAGAAGTTCATTGTCAACTCATAAAATATTTCTATGGTCTTTTTAGAGTTGCCAATAGAAAGGGCAGTGGGTAGCTTGTTCCATAAATGTTTTCAAAGATAGTTTCTAGGTGACCGAAGTTTCTGCCGTGCAAAATTCTAACTGGAGGGTTTGATTGATGACTCTTGGCTATGGATGTGTCCCATTGGAGAATATGAATTATAATACACCCAGGGGGTGGGGAAAAATCAGGGTCAAGGGTGACAATGAATGATGTGTCTCAGAGTCGGCTACACCAGGGGTGGGATTCAAATTTCTTAACAACTGGTTCTGTGGGCATGGCCTAATTTGTGGGTGTGGCTTGGTGGTCACATGACTGGGTGGGTCAAAAGGTAGAAACTCACTTTAACAATGCTCTTGGAGCAGGGTTGGACTAGATGATCTCTGAGGTCCCTTCCAGCCTTTGTTTGCTGTGCTGTTTCAAAGCATTCTCTGAAGCTGCATCTGGTTTGTGGTCCTTCCTCTCCTTTTTCTTTCCCCACCTCTCTCCCTCTATCCATCCATTCATCCATCCATCCATATCTCATTCACATTCCTTTCCCTTCCCTCTTTCTCCCTTCCCTCCCTTTCTTTCTCCCATCCCTCCCTCTTTCTTTTTCTTCTTTCTTTTAAGAGAAAGAAAGAAAGAAAGAAAGAAAGAAAGAAAGAAAGAAAGAAAGAAAGAAAGAAAGAAAGAAAGAAAGAAAGAAAGAAAGAAAGAAAGAAAAGAGAGCTACCATGCATCTCTATGCTATTCATGGTATATTTTCAGCTGGAACTTCTTTCTACTTAAACCAGGGATCCCCAGACTTGGCAACTTTAAGACTTTTAAGTATAGCTGGTTGGAGAATTCTGGGAGTTGAAGTCCACAAGTCTTAAAGTTGCCAAGTTTGAAGACCTCTTAAACCTTAGTACTTAAACCTTAGTACAACACCCAGATATTTAAAGCCATTAAACATCTTGGATTAATCTTGAAACTTTTTGCATACTTGTACTTAAACAGAAAGAATTTTGTCTTAACACATATGGCTTCAATTCCAAAGCTATTTTTATGAAGACCAAGTCAAGAAAAGGAGATTGGAAACAAAGCAAAGGTTAACCTTCTCATTCTTTTTAACCCGTTCTAAATGGCAAGTAGAGCCTTTCTACTTGCTATTTTATTACCAAAAATTTACCACCATCTTCAAATTAAAGAGTTGCCTTCCAACAACAAAAAACACAAGTGTGCAAACTGCATGAATAGTAATATACCACATAATTTTGTATGTTAAATATCAAACCACAAAGTGGAAGAAGGAAAATATTTGTGAGAAATATTTACTGTGGTTTTTGCTTGTCAAATTTAAAAGGCCATTGGACTCCATAAAGGTTGTGACAGCAATAGAAGTAATGAAGCAGCAGCTAGGCAAACTGCTGAATAGTCTGAATTATGCTTTGGAAATTGTGTAATGTATGCTCTGAAATTGAGCCAGTGAATGAGACCTAAAGGTAAGCTGTTCTCTACAAAATCCACTCTGAACTTACCACACTAAGCCTGGCATGAAAAAGCAGAGCAACTAACTTGTTTTGAAGAGGAGGATATGGAATAAAGACAGGAAGATTGGCTCCAACATTCCCAAGGCAGTAATCAATACTGTATTAGCTCCAAATGTTCTTTTGGCTAAACACTGAATCCAGGCATATTGGATGGCTGGAGGAGGAGGAGGCTGCAGGAAGGTCTAGGCCGAAAATGGGCCTAGCAAGCCTCCCTGGAGCCTCCTAGGAACAAAAGCAGGGTAGGGGGCCGGCAGCAGACACCCCCCCACTTGCTGTTTTTGCTCCCAGGAGGCTATCGTACACTTACCTGAGAGCCAGATGGGCCTTGTGGGTACTCCTGGAAGGAGAGGGGAGGGGTGGGTGGGGCCAGCTGTTCTGCAGAAGTACCGGTTCGCCAAACTGGATGTAAAATTAACATCTGGTTCTCCCGAACCGGTAGAATCCCACCCCTGGGCTACACCCAGGCAGTGCCAGCATGTTTACTCCTAATAAATCTTTAAGTTTTGGAAGTTCGGCTTGAGACTCATGATTTAAATGGGGGTAACTGCCGGAGCCCTGACATTCATCTTATATCTAAGGTTGCCTTTCTTTTGTTTAAATAAAGTTGTTTCATTTCAATAAGTTTCTTGCCTGACCACACAGAAAGCAGTATTCTGATGGCTTTATATGCATATTTCTGCTGATTGCTGTGGACATTTCTTTTTTGCATTGTCTCTGGCAATTTCAAACACACACTTAAAGAATTGATTGTATTAATGTACGTATCACTTTATATTTATTTGCTCAGATTTAAAGTTTGCCAAGCAATATAATTTCCCAATTTTAATGAGAGCAATTTTTTGTTCAAATTTGTATTGGAATTTAGATGAATATATATACATTTAAAAGCGGTTACTTTGCAAGCGACCCGGGATAAGCCCCCCACCACCACGGAACGCCCCAGAAACCCGGGGCTGCGCGGCAGGGGAGTGCCAGGGGCGTGGGAGAGCAGGAGGCTGCAGCTGGGGCGAGGCGGGGAGAAGCGCGCGGGGCCAGGAGCCGAGGCCGCGCCCAACCCGGTGGATACGGGCACCCCCCTTGGGGCGTGGCAAGTTCGGTATTTCTCTCTAATTTTGTTTGTTCAAGGGGAAAATATTAAATGTTGAGGTGATAAAATTGTTAAGAATCAAAGAAAAAATCTTTGCTATTTCACCAAGAAACTAGCCCTCACAGGGCTGCCTTTTCATTAGTTGTTCTGCATATGACCACAACTGATTCACTTGGCAGGAATATTTCCACAATTTCTCATTTCCCATGCCATATTTCTCTCCCACAACTGACCACTTTTGGGGGGCTTTTACATTTGCACCTAAGGACCTAACTTGACAACATCTTTTTGGTAGTGTGATCCTGTGACATTATTTTAATCTGATCCTCAACTCATAAGTGAGTTGAGTTTAAGTTAATTTTAACTTGTGTAGAAGTCTTATTCTGACACGGTTTTGTGAGGTTTTGTTACCCATTATTTTGGAAGGAATTGACAGCAATACCTGGAAGCAGAAGTAGAATAGGAGAGGGGTCAGAAATTCTATCACAGTATAGATCAGCAGATAGCAGTAGCACCTAAAGCTATCATATCTTTATCTGGAAGATTATACCAACTGATGCAGTGAAGTAAGTGATGGCCTTAGCTGTTGCTTTAAAACAAATGCTGATGTGACTTAGGCACATGTCTATGATATGCCTAGTAACATTTAAAATGTCTGCTGATTACATCTTAAATGATAGCCTGGCTGTTAAATTGATTAGGAACAGTGCCAGCAGCATTTTTTGTAACAATTTAATGCTCTTCTAGAAATACAGTATATTTGTTACATGATTATTTTTCTCCATAAAGTACACTCCGATCATATAATGTACCATGATATCCATAGAAAAACTCTCTATTAAACTGGAAGATGATACTTCAAAATACTGTGAATAAATGGAGACAATTATCTATTTTAATAGCTATTTAAAAAAAAATTAAATAGCTAGTATGAACTTTAAAATAGAGCAGACAAAGGACTGCGCTTTCAGCAATCAGTTGGTTGCAGAAGACAAGGGATTTGTCTTTCTGGAGACCCTTATAAGCACTGTACTAATAGACCTAATTTGTAAGATTAACAAGAACACATTGGAAATTCCAGTTTTTGAAAATTCTACTTCCAAATTTCTAGACTGCAGTGTAGTTCCAAGCTTAATTTGACGAAAAATGGAATGATGGCATATAAAGCAGAACATGAAATGAAAAAAAGGTGTAAGAAGACAGAGATGTATGAGAAATTCGGTAAGCAGATGTGTCCAGAATGTAAGGACCTAAGAAAGTATGCTTTTTTTGAAACCTTTATTTAAACATTTTAACTGCAAATTTAATCCTAACATTACAGTACGTTATACTGTCACATTTCTGTAAGTTTTTGAAAACTAAATTGTTTTGGAAAATCTATGGAGATAATAACATTAGTTTATTATTGTTATATTTGCTTTCACTGCACAATTTTTAATTTTATATTATGGATTTTTATTCTACATTTACTATATAGCTGTTCTTAATTCTTGAGAATATAAATAACAATATAAAATTAAAGGCAAATCCCCACTTTTGAAAAGCACCACTTTATTACTTTATTAAAAAGGATGGCAAAGAAGAATGTATTTTTTGAAACAAACATAGTGGAATGGTCTAGTGCAGCGGTCGCCAACTGGTGGGCCGTGGCCCACTGGTGGGTGGTGAGAAAATTTTGATGGGCCACAGAGAAATCACACTCCCAGAGCACCCCCCCAAAGCAATTAATCAAGGCTGCGCCACCCACATGGCCCGCGGAAACCCTCCCCGCCCACTCACTCGTTAACTGGCAAATTTGCCTGCTAAATTGCTATTTTTCCTTTTTCCGACCATCATTTGTTCTGCTGTGCTGGGAGATTTAGATTAGCTAGGAAGCAGGAAATGGTTGGATTTCTTGTTTTCTAGCTAGTCTTTAGATCTTCGTCTCTGCTTTTAAGCACAGCCAAACCTCCCTTAGGACTGAAGGTTCTATTATTCAGTGCAGACTCATGGCAAGCAAATTTGAGAAACTGAGCAACTCAATCTGCCTGCCTGCTTTGCCTGATTTTGGGTAAAAGTTGCTCTTTTTTAAATAAAAAATTCAATATTTACATGCATGGTGTGTTGTGAGTTAATTTTGTGAATTTGCTTGCAAGCAAATTTTATGTGACAGACTGAGCTAGCCAATGGCAGATAGATAGATCTCTGAATGAATCTGTGATTCTGTGAGCAACTCAATCCGCCCGCCTGCTTTGCCTGATTTTGGGTAAAAGTGGCTCTTTTTTAAATAAAAAATTCAATATTTATATAAATATTTATAATATTTACATACAAGCCATGCCCAGCCAGTCACATGACCACCAAGCCACACCCACAAATTAGGCCACACCCACAGGACCGGTTAGTGGTCCCTGGGATTTAAAATTATGAGTTTGAAGTCTGTACTATGGTCCCTGAAGACCCCCTGTAAAGAGAGATTAAATGCAAGGAAAATAGAGTGTTTTAACTAGTGGTATTGGTGGTTCAGATACTGGCTAATTACATGGTTTTGATTCCATGAAAATACATAATGAACTTTAATAGAAAAAGACTGGATGGATTTATCTAAACTAGATCTGTAAAATCTGACTTGCCAAGCCAAACATATGATATTCAACCAATTATTTTCTACATGAGGGGGGGAAATGAAGCTGAGAGATTACAGTCTCAGAAGCAAAACATAATGTTGTCAAACTACATTAAGCTAAATGACCATCATTAAACACAATTTCCTGTAAACGTAGTGAATTAATATGCACATAGAAAACAGATTTAGGGAAGGGCAATGAGGATGATCAGAAAACTAGCAACTAGGTTGTTGAAAAAAAGATTGAAAGACCTGGATATGCTTAGCCTTCAGAAAAGAAAATTGAATGTGGCAGCACCCTTCAAATCCCTGACACGAAGACACACAGAAATGATGAAGACTTGTTCTCTATTGTTCCAGAGTACAAGATATATATTTGGTTTAGCTTACACATTTCAATCAAATGTTAGGAAAAAAATTCCTACCATTGGATCCAATTACTGGGTCAGATGATGGACTTCCTACATTGGATGTGTTCAAGCAGAGAGTACATAGCCATTTATTCAGGAATATGAATTCCTGAACTGAGCAGGGGGTTGGACTCACTGGCTTAAGTGGGCCATTTCACATTATGTGTCCAAAGAATTTAAGTTTTAGCTTTATTGGTGCTTTCAGTGAGCAGTCTGGTTTTACTGCTCAAAGCAAATATTGCAGTCCAAGATATTCTTAACAATTTTAACAACTTTTCTCCAGCAACAGAATTCAATTTTGCTTCAATGGTTCTGACTTCCACAATTATGTGTTACAATTGGAAGAATCTGCCTTTGACAGTACTATGTGTGTGATGTCTATTTTCAAAAGTTTTGCTTTCTGAAAATGATTAAGATAGACCCCTTCAAACTGAGCACAAATATACTTTCAGAATTACTTTTAATGGTTATAATATATTTAAATGCTTGATTCTGACATGCTGCATGAGTTCAACTGGACAAAAAGTGTTTGGCTGGTGATTTTCATTTGTAATTAATCTCACTGCAGTGTTGAACAATTGTCAGTCAGCATTGATGATTCCAGTTGCCTTTGAATTGTTTTTCCATTGTGGCAATGTCCTGGTGAAAACTTTTACCATGTTCATCTGTAAACAGTTCCTCCCTCCACACTTGGCTGAGAACACAGTTGTAGCTCTCTAGCTAATATTACCCTGTTGGAGTATGACATGCAGTTTGGTCTACAATCCACCAGGTGGAGAAATTAATGTTCGGCATCACTTCAAGTTTGTTGCTTTCTTGCTTGCTTTCTTCACTGCAGTGTATTACTTTCTTTTTCCTGCTTCCACATACACACAAGTTTCTTATGAAATATGATATTATTATAATATAATGAATTGTGTTTTTGAGGTATTTCTGAGGATACATTGTAGAAGCAGGTGTGGGAAATTAGGGGCGGGGAAATGGTGATATGTGGCAAGAAATTTGCTGCACAGGATATAGATACATGTTATTCTGATTATTTTCTGCTTATAGATGTGTAAATAAATCTTGTCCAACATTGCAAAAATATCAGAAATCTTTAGTGCTATTTTTCTTCTTTATGGAAGCCAGCTCTCCTTTTAATACTTCCCTGAGAGAAGTGAGATATATGCAAAGCTATGAGGAATGTGAGAATGGACCAATATATGAAGATAGAATGGCCAAAAACAAAGCAAAACAAAAGTGATATTTTATGAAGAAAATTTGTCTTTAAATGAGATTACAAGAGAGATTATTCTTCCCATGCAAAATCAGTCAGAATGTTTCTTTAATTTTACATCCAAATATTCCCTTATGTTTTCTCTGATGAATCTCAGGGTGCAAGCCAATTTTTAATTACATGGCTGCTAGTTAAGTGATTTTCATGTGGTGGGTTTGGCCTTCAATCTCTGGAAAGGTGCAATATTTTGCTTTATGGTTCACCAATTTTTCATGATGAACTTCTGCATTTCATAGTTATTTTTTTATAAGTGGGAAGGATTACCAGTTCCTAACTTATGAGTGCTTTCACAAATCTTTCATTCATAACCAACCTAAATTGGGTTAGGTAAAAAAACAACAATCATACAAAAAGGTGTGTTCAAATGCACATTTTTTATGTATAGTAACTAAACTCTATAATTTCTTTAACAAGTTAGCAAAATAATATAGTTGAAGATGCTGGTTGGGACATCAGACATCTTGAAATGAGTAGAGTATGAAAATAAAAATGAGCAGTTTTGCTCGCAAAGCTTTTTAAGGAAGTTCCAGATGTTAGTATAAGATATGGCTTAAGCCTTTTATATATGAATAGAAAGTTAAACTTCCCTAAAATAGTAAGTTGGAACTACATCAGTTATGCATTGTAAAAATACAGTCAGTGAGAAGTAAACTTAACCTTGTGCTAAATTGAAATTAATACATCAAAGACTCAGACTGAAGCTACAGGATTAGCAGCAAAATGGTTCAAACCAAAAAAAAGAAAAGAAGTCAGTTGCCAGGACTCAACTTCCATGCATCAAAGGTAATAAATAGTAATTTACAATGAAATTGAGTTTATTCTAGAGGACTGAAAGAGAATAACTACTGAAACATAGTGATTCTGTGTTAAACCAACCTGAACATTTTTCAGGTAGAATACTTGAATAACATCTCCTGTGTATAATCAAGCCTATTATTTTTATTGTGATTAATTTGTTATAGAACCATCAGTGCTATGGCATTACATACGGCAAGAGAATCATTGCCTTGATATGTTTACCAACTAATATTTAACAGAAAAAATAGATATACATTTATTTCACAGGAGGCCAGTTGAAAGCATACAGAATATGATGATAATACCTGCCCATTTGCAGTTCTGTAATATGTGATTCTAAGGCTTTAAAAAAGTGTGCATGGCAAGTGTGAAATTGCCATGACTAAAAATTCCGATATATCGGCAAATCACACAGAAGAGAGATTTAAAATCCAGTGTCACCAATCAAACCCTGAAAATTCTGTGTTGGAACTGAGTAATGAGAGCTTTCAATGATCTATAGCTTTTTTTAAAAAAATATTCTTCCTTTTAGCTCTGAAAGGGCAGAGATACTATTCAAAATATAACACATAAACCTTAACAATCACATGGTTGGTATAGCAAGATCCCAGTGAGTAGGTGATGAAATCAAATAAATTCTGGCTGGAAAGAAAATTAAAATAAAACAGCTTAAAATCAGAACTCATAACAGGAAAATACTTTAAGGCAGATTAAAAGCAAGATCAAAAAGCCATCCTGGACTAGATGTGAGAGCATCGTATTTTGATTGCATGAGTACCTGCTATAGCAGAAATCACTGGCACTGGATTCTCAGATACGTTCAAAGGGACAAAAGGAAGTAATGATCTCACAGATTACATCATTTACTGGAAATTCAGGTAGGGGAAAGGGTATTTCAATTCATTTTGGAGTTTTTTCTATATTGGATTTCTACCTGTCACAATTAAAAAATCTCTCTCAAGAGTTTGGTTATCAAATAATGTAACTGTCAGTGGGAAAATAATAATTTTAATAATATATTGATAATATAATTACAGTGTATTTCAAACCATTTTGAAGAACAGAGGAAACAAAACACTTTATATAAAAGGTGGTAGATCTTACTACTCTTAGCATGTCTTTGCTTGACATGTCACAGGAAGTTTTTCCTTGATCCATTTCAATCCTTTAGGATAAAGATCAGACTGTACAACTGCAGCTAAAAAAAGACCTCCTTGTGCTACTAAACCTTAAACAAAGAGATGTGTGGCATCTTGCTTCTTCCTCAGAAGTTGCCCAAGAGACCATCATTTCCTTTTCCTGGGTAATGTGGTTTGCGCAAAGCTGTTTCTGGAGGGCAGAAATGTTCTTTTGATCTAAGTGTTGCATGCCAGTTTCCAGTTAAACCTGAGCTTGCTTACAGATCATCTGATTCTTAAGTTTTCATTTTGAAATATAGTGGATTTGCCTTAACAGTTCTCTTCTCTGAGAATTGAAAAGTGCCTAAATGTCAAATTGATAAAACTGGCATAATGTGTCAATAGAAGTTATCACACTGAGATGAAAAGTGTCAAAATGAATTCCAGATGTAGCACAATAACAATTTGCAAGCATGCACACTGCACTGGGACACTTCTTCCTTACCAGAATAAAGCCAGTACTAATTTCTATCAGGGAGGGGAGTGATAAAAACGGAGAATCCAAACCTGATTTATTTATGAATTTAAGACTTTTTTTACAGCACCTGTTCAAAATAAAGGTTTCTTAATAGATAAGAAACAAGAAATTGTTTGTTTTAAAGCCTAAGCATAATGAGGGCTGAGATCAAAAACGAATCTTAATGAGATCAGTGTAGCAGCTGTGTCACATCTGGATTCCAGAGTGCTGTTGAAAGGAATAGAAAAGAGACACAAGCAAGTACTCAGGAACTGTTTCTCTTTGACAGAGGTAATATGGAAAACGCAAGTCCATTGTACTATAAATTTCCATTTTATTAAAGACAAGTTCGGTCCAAAGCATAGGAAGATCTGTTTCAAATAGATTTTCAACTCTTTTTCAAGTGTTTCCAATGTGGCTTAAATCTGAGATATTACGGCAAATAAGAAACAATAATGTAGATACATTTATTTTGGCAACTAAGGGCAAAGATATCAAGTATAGTTGTTCATTTGTCAAAGTTAGGCTTGTGACTTTTTAAAAATGTTTTTGCTAATCAGACTTTACTGACAGGAAATTATCTAAACCACAGCTCTGGGTGAGCTGACGAGTATGCTGTCAAAAGGAATATTCCTGGTTGAGACAGAAAGCAAGCAACAAGAAAGTTGGAGAGATTATATTTCAGGATTGTAATACATAATTTTAGAATGTAGTAGCATATAAAAAATAGTTTTCGTTTCCAAAATTTAGAAATTGGATTAATCTGCAAATTCTGACAAGATGTTACCCAAGTTTCTCTAGAGATGCAATATATTGAGTAATAGTACTAATTATTCTAAAAGACTGGACACTTGGATATATAATTAATGTCTGAAATATAGTATCAGCCTTCACATGGTATAATCCCGGGCAATATGTTATGAATATCTGAAAGTTCAGTGAATGTTGGGCCATATACAGTTGTCACATTCGCCACAGAATGTAGAAAATCACATTAAGTTTTCTCAATTTTTATAACAAATAAGTCTTAAGAATTTCCCCATTGGTGACTTGCTTCTTCTTCGCTGTATCACTGGCCATCTTCTGGAAGACTTGTGGCAAGAAAGAGCCCTGTTGACAACTTGATGGATGGGAGGAGCTCAGGCTGCGTGTTAAGATATCTATTATTTGTTTAATTACAAGTCTAGCCATCTTCAAGAAAAATGTCCATAAAGAGCATGAACAATGTCTGGGTACTGCTTTGTAAACTGCACGAAGGCATGGCATGGACAGGCCGCTAGGTCTGATTCCTAGTTTCTCTTGCAATACAAGCCAAACTGATCCAGCAAGACAAGGACTAGTGATTAGATGGTGCACGCTGGTAACAGGCTCCGCTGGCCAATAAAAGGTCAGCACAGGCCCACTGCTGACAGCAATATCATTTTTTAAATTTGACTGTTGTGAGTTGCCTAGAACAGTGGTCGCCAACCAGTGGGCTGGGACCACTGGTGGTCCATGAGAAAATTTTGGTGGTCCGCAGAGAAATATCACCCCCAAAGCACACACCCCCAAAGCAATTAATCCAGGTTGCGTGGGAACACAAGGCTGCGCTGCTCACATGGCCCACAGGAACACAAGGCTTGCATTGCTTGCATTGCAAACAACATGAGGTAGTGAGGGGAGGGAGGAAAGGGTGGAGGGGGGGGAACTTGCCCCACTCGCCCCACACACCTCGCCTGGCACCGGGCTGCTGCTTTCTGCTTCTTTCTTCTTCTGCTTTTGGCTGTATGCAAGGAAAGCAGCAAAAGTCTTTCTTTCTCTCCCCCAAACTCCGCCAGAAATGAGTCTTTGGGACCCTGCAAGGCATCCTGCTCCAAGAGGCTGTGCCAGTGCAACAAGTCTCACAAAGATTCATTTCTGGCAGTTTGGGGGGGGGAGAAAGAAAGACTTCTGCTGCTTCTGCTGCTTTCCTTGCATGAAGCCAAGTCTCTCTCTCTCTCTCTCTCTCTCTCTCCCTCTCTCTCTCTCTCTCTCATTCCCTGAAAACGGAGCTGGAGACAGTGTCCTGTGATCCCAAATAAAGAATGATTGATCAGTAGGAGAACAGGGTGGGGAATTTTCCTGCAGACTTTTTTGGGAATTTTCCCAGGGTCTCTAGTCTGCAGGATTTAAAATTATGAGTTTGGTGGTCCCTGAGGTCCAAAAGGTTGGCAACCCCTGGCCTAGAACCTTTGAGTGGCAGAAAGCATATCGGTTTAATAAATTATATCATGATTATGACTATGATTGTGAATAAGGTTATCACTAATAATTTATTTGCCAAGGCTCATGGAAGATGGAAAGCACTGTTTTAAAATGGGATAGCTAATGACAAATACACACACACACACACTTTGCCACCCAGTAAAGGTTGCTGTGTCATGAAAACGTGTCCTGTAAAAACAGATAATAGGATGCCTCTGAGCCACAATTAACTGCAGTAAAATTCACAGAAGCAATATAAGTTGCTAATGGGGAAATAACTTCTTAAGACTAAGAAATTTATATGATTTTTTAAAAAATTGTTCCTTAATTACTTTTTGTTTTATTGAACACTTGATGCTGTACATGTATGCTATAACATAGTGCTTCTCAGTTTCAGCAACAAGATGTGTTGACTTCAACTCTTTGAATTTTTCACCCAGCATGCTGGCTGGGAAATTCTGGGTGCTGCAGTCCACATATCTTAAAATTGCTGAGACTGAGTAATAATGTTATAATTGTGGGTTGGAACAATGAATTATATTAATTAAAAACAAACAAATTACATACCTTATAGGCTACTGCCAATTTCATCTGATTACAAAATACAGATAAAACCAATGCCATAATAAATCAATATAATTACAGGGCGCCACAATTAACTGATGTTAATATAGAGTGTGTATGTGTGTATTACATATTGTATAGTATAATTAATGTAATGTAACATATTTCTGGCACAAATCATGTTTGTACAAAAGTTTGGTGTTCAGGTCAGTGTTGATGTAGATATGTCTAGCTCCTATTGGCCACTTTCAACTGCTGAAGACTTGCCTCTTACTCCTAGTCACTGAAATAGTTGACATGGCTTCAATTGAATTAGATACCTGGTTTCTACAGAAGCTGCAAAAAGGTTAAAATTATTTTTATTGGGATTATATAAACCACTATAAAAGCAGAAACTTGGAATTCTGATTATAGTGTATCTCCCTCTCCTTAACAAAAAATTAGGAAGATGTGACTAAGCTGCTTCTGATTGTTATGTGGATGTTCAGGGTTTAAAAAAAAGTTCTCTTTTGACTAGGCAAGAGGTTCTGCAACTCTCTACCAAGGTCATCTTCCTTACTCTTACATCAGCCACCATAATGTGTGATAGGTTTCACAAAAACCTGTCTGTCTGACCTGAGAGGTAGCTAGCACTCCTCGCAGTACAAACTGGCACTTGGGAAACTCCCTCCCCCCCAACATATCTAGCAGCCTTGTGCATATTTAAAAATGGTTCTAATAGTGGACAGCTTGAGTGGTTAAGCACCACTGGTTCAGGCAGAAGGGACTTCTACACATGTGTTGGAAGAAGTTCCTCCAGCTATAGGAATCACTTGCGCTGCAATTCAATGTGTGAATAAGATTGAGCACTGAGTGCAGCACGCAATATGCTGGCAAGATTTGGTGCTGCTTCAGGGAGTAGAGCCAAGCCCATCAGGATCTAAAGGAAAGTTTCTCTTTGATAAGAGAAGGTTCTTTCAAGAGGAAAAGATGGAATATACATTTAATCAATTCCATTCTTGTGTAACCCTCGGAAACATATAGACTCAGATCTGGTTCAGATAGATGAATAAACTGAAAAGAATGGAGGGGGTGCAGGAATTGTCAAAAAAAATGCACACATCTCAATTTTTCTACAATAATTTATGAAGTCAAACAGGATTCTTCACCATAGAAATAAATTATTTATTAATACACTGAATGGATAGAAATACACTTGATGGTAATATAATATTGTATATACTTACATTGCCTTTTAATTGCATAATAGTTTGAATTTCCTTGGTTCCATACTTCAAAATCAAATGTAGAAGTCATTTCTTGAATGGTTTCCTTTATCCAGCCCACTCTGCCAATGTACTGTTATTTAAGAATTAAGAAATGTGATATTGGCTATATGATGACAAGCAAATCAGGTCGAGTTATTTGAAGAAAGAAATCTGATACAGCCAGAGAAAGAACCAGGCATGACCTTGATTTCCTCTCCTTTCCAAAGCTGTTACCCAATTTGGGTCTTGGGTTTGTTTTGATTATGTCGCATAATCCTTTTGCCTGAGAAAGAGGAAAAACAGGGTTTTAAATAGATTCTTCTATACAATGCAAAGCTGAAAGACCACTTACAAAATGCAATGTTTTGTTATAAAAAGTATAATAGTTCTTCACTGATTTATAATGTCATTCATACCTGAAAATATGGTTTCAAAATGCATATAGTACAGGTCATCCTCGACTTAGAACCACAATTGAGCCCAAAATTTATGTTGTTGAATGAGACATTTGTTAAATGAATTTTACCCCATTTTATGATCTTTCTAGCCACAATTGTTAAGTGAATCAGGCTTCCCCTTGGCTTTGCCTGTCAGAAGGTTGCAAAAGCTGTTCACATGACCCCAGGACATTGCAACCATCATAAATATGAACCAGTTGTCAACCATTCAAATATTGATCACATGACCATGGGGAATGCCATAATGGTTGTGTGAAAAAAGGTCATAAGTCACTTTTTCCAGTGCTGTTTTAACTTTGAACGATCATTAAATAAACTGTTGTAGACTGTGGACTAGCTGTACTACATTGGTAATGCAAAACAACACTTACTGTGGAAGTGCAGTGGTTAGAATGTAGTACAGCAGGCTAACTCACTGCTCACTTCCAGGAGTTCGATTCTCACCTGCTCAGGATTGACTTAGCCTTCCATCCTTCTGAGGTCGATAAAATGAGGACCCAGATTGTTGGGGAAAACTTTGTAAACAGCTTAGAAAGGGCTGTAAAGCACTAGGAAGCAGGATATAAGTCTAAGTGCTATTGCTATACTGCTAACTTACATCACTGAGCCAACTTTAAGCTTTGCTTTAAGTTTCAATCAATAGTATCTTTCAGGGGTCTCTCTCTCTCTCTCTCCATTTAAGTTTTGTACAAAGTAGAATTGTTGCATGTTTTAACTCATTCTTAACTTTCTAAAATGTTAAATGGAGAATCAAATGCTTTAAACAAACAAATCTCATTCTTCAGTAAGGACCTGATCTAAAAAACAGGAGACAAATAGCAAAAATATGCACATACATTTTGTTTGGCTCATTTCCTCTTTTCAAAGTTTTTTTTTTTTAAAAAAAAATAGACAAAGGGAATTGTTGGTCTTTCAGAAATTAAGACTAGAGGTCCCATAGTCTCTGGCCGCTGCTCATCCTGAAATAAAAGGTGTTTAGCATGGAAATTGTCTTTGGGGATACTTGGCAGACATTATAGGCTTGGCCTATAAAGCAATATAGCAGTAAAGAAATAAAGCAAATATCTCAAATGGATCATTTCTGTGTTATGTGGTGTTGCATCTGTGTTCCTCCTCCAATCATAGGCTAGGACTATAAAATGGGTTTTACAGACGCCTTCTAAAGAAGAAAATAATTTCCCCATGTTCTGAAAACATCCACACCGATAATCTATAGAATTTTAAGATGGCCTTATATACTCATAAGTTTGTAAGTAAATGATCTGAAAATATTAAGTACTGCTTATCACAGTATGACTTTACAAGTCAGCACCTTAGTTTTCTTTATTATGTAATTTTTCATATTCTTGAAAAACAGAATTACATAGCCTAAAATCTAAAATATTGCTATAAACTTTGTACTGTCTATACAAAATACTACTGTTCTTTTGAATAGTAATAGCAAATATATAATAGCACATAGAAACAGCACTTGGGGAGAATCAACTTTGACATCATGTATTATTTTCTTGCAAAGAAAAAAAAATACAGACTCCCTCCTTGGCCTGTGCTGATAAAGTGATTGAAAAGTTCTCTCCTTACCTTGTCACATTTCTACATAGGACATAGTCTGTGTGAGGATGGAAATGGAGGGAGGCCCACAGCAACAGTCCTCTTCTCCACATATGGAAGGGAACTTGAAAGTATCTTACAGCCTTTTGCAAGATCATTATAGAAGAGCAATAAGAACACAAGGTAACATGTATGCACAATGCACAAGAATGTGGGTTATGCACATACACATACACACACAGCACAAAACCACATCTGCTTTAAGTGTCTGTAAAATAACTGGGGCTACAAGAATAAATAAAGCCTTTAAAAAAATAAAGGGAGGAAATGTAGTTTGAAACAAAAAAAAAAAATTCAAAAGCCTGTGTGCAGCTGTGACAGGAAGGCAAACAAGAAATGCTCTGCTTCAAAGCAAACATTTCCTTTCAGAGCAAAATATTAAAAGTTCCTTCAGCACAACTAAGCACAAATAAATTGTAGCAAACTGTATTTTACCAGTAATTCAAGAATAATCAGAGGTGAGATACAAAGGTTATCCTCGACTTACAACTGTTCATTTAGTGACTATTTGAAGTGACAAAGCCACTGAAAACATGACCTATGACCATTTTTCAAACTTGACAGTTGCAACATCCCCATAATCGCCTGATCAAAATTCAGACGCTTGGTAACGGATTCATATTTATGATGGTTACAGTGTTGGTGTGTGTGTGTGTGTGTGTGTGTCATGTGATAACCTTTTGTGACTTTCTGACAGCAAAGTCAATGGGAAAGCCAGATTCACTTCACAACCTTATTACTTACTTAACAACTGCAGCGATTCACTTAACAACTTTGGCAAAAAAGACAATAAAATGGGACAAAACTCACTTAACGAATGTCTCTTAGTAACAGAAATTCGTCTCACTTAACGAATGTCTCACTTAGCAACAGAAATTTTGGGCTCGGTTGCGGTTGTAGCTCGAGGACTACCTGTCTAGAAGTTTTATTATACAAACACCTCCGTCTACATTGGCATCTGCTGGTGGGGACACGGGGAGCAAATACCATCATAGCACAAGTTCTGATAACTTTGTATCATACTGGTAGTCCTCAACTTATGACCACAGTTAGATCCTGAATTTCCATTGCTAAGCAATGAGAGCAAGATGCCACATGACTGCAGCACTTGACAATGGCAATCCTGTCATTTTTGGTTGCTGTTGTTAACCATGAATTTTGGGTCGTTAAGCAAATACCCATTCCAATCCAGGCTTGGTCTCTCCTAGCATTGAACCTCAGTAAAAAGTAAGGGGCTGCCTCCAACTTCCCCACTGACGTATCTCCCCCCCCTGCCTTCTGGGGCAGCAAGCAGATCCAGATCTGCACAACTCGAGGGCTGCTTGCCATGCTCCAGAAAGAATGCAGTTACCCCAGTCCAGTCCCAGCCATATCTGCCCTTGCTACGCTGCACTCTGAGACCCCTGGCTGTCCTGCTGCCTCGGATGATTTTACAGTCCTCTTACTCCCATTGCTGGACTGAGGCTGCAAAAAAGTCTTGGCTGGACTTCATGTTGCAAAAAAAAAAAAAACTTTTTGATGTAACAGTACTGATGCTTCTTATTTGATGGTTTCTGCTTCTTATGGTGCCCCAAGATGGGTCTGGGCAGAAGAAAGGAAGCAAGAAGCAACCGCAGACTTACACAGCAGGCCTTCTTTGCATGAAGGGCCAGGCCAGGCCAAGCCAGGCCTGCCTCAGGAGCAAGATCTCAAAAGTCTGCTGGGATGGCGGAGGACACGGCAGCAGAGCCAAAAGGCATGGGGGGGCGGGGCAGGGTAGACAGCCAGGTGGTGGAATTTAACCACTGTTGTGGTTGTAAGAATGAGCAGGTTGCAATTTTGATCATGTCAGATTGGGGGAATTGCAACAGCTGTAACTTTGGGCATGAATGATAATTCCCTTTGTTCAATACTACCATAACTTCAAACTGTTGAACAAATAGTCATATGTTGAGGACTACTTCACTATGTATGTGCATCAAGATATTGCATACATGTACATAAGGAACAGAGCTTGCATTACATCATTTCATTTGTCATTTTGCTGAAACTGATTATTTCTATATTCCATATTCTTATGGATGTTTCCTTGAAATATAAAAATCAAATTTCCACTCCCAGTACCTGTGAGAGAACTTTAAAGCAGAATATCCAAGATGTTTAAATACACTCTTACATTTCTTTTGCAATAATTTTATTTGCAATAGTGGCAAATATCTGTAGCTCAGGTGTAGAATGAGGGTGAAGGTTCGTTCTCCGAGCTTATGGGTTGGTTTCTGAACATTTCGTTACCAAGCTAGGTAACATCTTCAGCTGAGTTTTGGGGATAATTTTATGCCAAGTTATTTTTCTTACAAATACATGAAAAATATCATTGTAGCTTGTTAGTCAAGAATGTTTTTGGATGAGCTCAAATATGATTATTTTCAACTCTCCTAAATTCACAAAAATGCAATAACATATATAAACAAATATTGCCTTTCTGTGCTTTGCTGGTTTAGTACAAGTTTATTAAGAAATTAAATTCCAGACATTGCTGAGGTAAAGTTGCTCTAACCAGAAGTTGACCTGCTACACTTTTTATTGAAAACATGTAGAAACTCATGCCAGCACAGATGCTCCTGAGGACTATAAAATACTTAAGCAAACAGGCTTCCCTTCTAATCTTTCCACCATTGTCAACCCTAGTAATTCTGCAATATATAAAAATCATTTGTGGAAGTCATTTAAGTTAAACTTGTTCTTGGAGCAAAGTGAAGCATTGCTTCATTGAGCAATTGCCTGGGGCAGCAGTGGAAACCTCCCAACTATTCCTTCTGCATTCTCTGGGCATCCTCTGCTGAATGATTGGACAACGTGTGAGATACTATAGATTGGCAAGAGTGTCAAACTTGATCTTGTCACAGGCCAGATCGTGACGTATTATGACGTTTTTTCCCACTTGCGGAGCCAGGGTGGGCATGGCCTGTGTGTGACGTATCTGGCCCGTGGGCCACCAGTTTGACAGGTCTCCATAAAGGATATTAACTTATCACTGTTGCTAAAAGGTTCAGCTGCTACTCCTATTGTTTTCTGTACACAGAAGAGTAAGCACACCATACACCCAGCATAGAATCTTACCTAGTTCTAATTTCTGTTTATTTATTAAATATTTCCTAGGCATCTCAAAGACTCTTGAAAACTTACAAAGTACAATTTTAAATAATCATATTAAAAAGGACCATAAAGATGGCAAAAGAAAACAGGAAGAGGCTCTCTGAAACAACTTGGTCTTCAAGAGCTTTGGAAAGATCAGTTATGACTATTGCAATACTGCATAATTTTTGTTGATCTAAATTTTGGGCCAGTATTTTTTTCATTTGGAATTAGGTTGTATAGTTTTCAGTTATGCTTCCTACTAAACAGTTTCAGAAGGTAGGTTCAGGTTTTTTTAAAAAAGTTTTTTTTTAAAATATAAGCATTCCATCTTCCATTAAGCAGTGTGTCATCTGGGTACAAATGTCTCTGTGCAATTAGAATCAAAATATACAACAGTATAAATTAAATTGATATTGATTTTCTAATCTTACAATAATAATATTGTACATAATAAACCTATTCATTTCTCCCTCTTAACATGTATTCTAATAAGAATATGATAATATTAAACATAATAATCCTAAGTCATAACAGTCATCATATTGTTTATATCTCTAGCATAACATATTTTCTACATTTCACTGGTCTTTTATTTCTAACTTCCATTTTTTTTCTCTAACCATCCATAAAATTATTCCCATGTCATATAATATTCAGTTTGTTCTTTCTCCTTAATTGCAAGTGTTAATCTGTTCATCTCTGCACATTCTAATATTTTCCTAATCACATTCTCATCAGTAGGAATCTCTTCACTTTTCCAGTATGCATTCCCTTTACTGTAAGTTTCAGGTAAGATCCCCAACAAAAATATTTCTGGTTTATCATCTTTTCCAGCCACATATGTATTTTTGTCCAATATTTGTTTGCTTCTATGCAAGTCCACCACATATGATAATAAGACCCAGGTATCTGGTGGCACTTCCAACATTTAGCTGACTTATCTTTAAACATCTTTGCCAATCTCGCCGGTGCAAAGTGCCATCTATAAAACATCATGTACAAATTTTCTTTATATGCAGTTGACATTGTTAATTTAGTTTATTTTAGTTTATTGTCACTGTATCTCGTACAACTAAGTCAAACACCATCTTCAGCACACATCATGACCATGAAAATAAACACAAACACACATCCTTCACCCTCCACACATTGAACCAAAAACCCCCGACACTGCAATAACACTGCTGCACTATACAGCAGAATTCAAAAGAGCTACTGCCCTGGGATAGAAGCTGTTTTTCAGCCTATTTGTCCTTGTTTTTATTATTCTGTACAGTCTGCCAGATGGTAATAATTCAAAAAAGGGTGCCCAGGATGAGATGGTTCTTTGAGAATGTTTTGAACTTTCTTAAGGCAGCGGGAGCTATAAAGCTCTTCAAAGAGGGGAGAGGGCAACCAATGATCTTCTGGGCAACGATGTTAACCCTCTGGAGTGCTTTCCTATCTGCCACTGTGCAATTGGCAAACCATACAGAGGTGCAGTAAGTTAAAATGCTCTCTATGGTGCAGTGGTAGAAGGTCACCAGCAGTTTTTCATTCAATTGTTGTTTTCTGAGAAGTCTCAGGTCGTATAATCTCTGCTGGGCCCTTTTGACCAGGGCTGCAATGTGAACACCCCAGGTCAGGTCCTTTCATGGTAACACCCAGAAATTTAAAACTGGCCACTTGCTCCACTTGGTCTCCATTGATAAGCAAGGACTGGATGTCTGATCTGTTCCTTCTATAATCTACTATAAGCTCCTTGGTCTTATTGATGTTGAGGACCAAGTTATTGTCTCCACACCACGAAAGCAACTGGTCCACCTCATCTCAGTCGGCAGACTCATCCCCCCTGGAGATGAGTCCCACCACTGTTGTATCATCTGCAAATTTAGCAATAGTATTACTAGCGTGAGTGGGAATGTAGTCATGCACACAAAGAGTATAGAGTAAGGGACTCAACCCACAACCCTGTGGTGTACCAGTGTTAAGAATAAGGACTGAAAAGGTATGATTACCTAATCTGACCTCCTGTGAGCGGCCAGACAGGAAATCCATAATCCAAAAACAGATTGAATTAGAAAGTGCAAGGTCCAGAAGTTTAGACACTAGTCTATGTGGAAGAATTGTGTTAAACGCAGAACTAAAATCCACAAAAAGCATCCTCACATAGCCGCCCCCCCTCCCGCTGTTCTAGATGAGTCAGAGCAGATATAAAAATATAAAAAGCAAATATAAAAAACATTTATAGTTCCTGTCCCACAATTTCTGCCATTTATTTAGTTCTATTGTGTAACCATTTTTTTTTGCCCATGCTATCGTCTCCTTCACTTGTTCCTCTTCCAATTTAATGCCCAGTAAGTAGCTGTACAATTTATCAGTCTTTCTTCTGTCCCTGTTAATATCTTATCTAATTCTGTTAATTCTTTATAGAAACCATATAGTTTAGCACTTGCTCATATCTAGAATTTATCTGCACTTGTGAATACCATGCCATGTTGATCCCTTGATCACTCAATTCTTGTTTAGTTTTGAGCTCTCCCTTTTCATTCAAAATATCTTTCCCATTTTAATAACATTTGGGTGAATCAGTGCTTCCATTGTTGAAAGCCAAACTGATATCTTCAAATAGTATTGTTCTCTAGTTTTCTCCCATACTAACAACAGCGCGTACCTTATGTGAGATCTTTGAAAATAACCACATATCTTACTTTTCCCATACCACAAGAAAGCATGCCAGCCTTAAAGTTCTTTCAAGTGTGTACTGACTCTTGCCTGAATAAGTACTGCAATTTTCTTGACAAAGTGTTTTAGAAACTGTTGGTCAATATCTTCCTCCTACGGCTGAGAGTGTGTGGGAACTGGTCTAAGGTCACCTAACTGGCTTTGGCTCAGTCTCCAGGTTTTTAGCCTAATGCCTTAATCCCTGCACCAAACTGGGTCTCATTAGGTCTCCAAACTTGGCAACTTTAAGACTTGTGGACTTCAACTCAAGTTGTCAAGTTTGGGGACCCCTGGCTACATTTAAATAAAACGCTACACCAGGTTTTAAAAATCACGATTGGTAAAGTCACAGTGGCTGTGTTCGCATGTGTCCCAACGGCATTCGTGCATCCCACAAAAGACTTGCTTTACAACATTTTCAGAATTAATCACGATTGCCTGCCTACCCGCAAAAATAAATCAGTTTCTGAATTCACACGTTCCGCTTTCATTGGGTTTTCGGTTGAGCACACTCTGAGAATAAAAAGCGGAACCTTTCACCGTTATCTGCTCTCAGTTTGTACTCTGATCCTCCGCGATCCCTGCATGTCCTCGGATCGGCGGCGACAGAAACAAGGGGACTCGTTTATTGTCTTTAACGCGCTCGGCCAACCGAAGAGGCGCAAGCACCCGCACCCACTTCAGCCACAGAGCCTTCCTTGTTTATTTCCCTCGAGTGAACGATGTCATTGGCTAAACCGGAGGCACAACTGGTGCGAAACTCGGCGGGATGAGAGGGAGGAACGCGCCACCGACTTGCAACCAATCAGTGAGCACTAAGAGCGATTCAAACGCTTTGCCTTGCCCAATGGCGGCGGTTGGCGCCTCGGCCTTCGCGCCTCCCAGCAGGACTGGGGGGAGGGATTTGGAACGTCGCCGTGGCCTCCCGCCTGTAACCGTCGCTAAAAGCGGTTAGTTCGTCTCGCTGTTGAGCTCTACGCTCCCTTTTTGTCTCCGAGGACTCCCGCTCTCAGTATCCAACTACCAGGGAGGCTAGTAGCCGCCAGGTGAGGGCGCGTACATATTTTGCGGGCCGGGACACACCCCTTCAAGCGCCTTTCCCAAGGTGGGAGGGCACCGGGCGGTCGCCGCCTCCTTTGCCTCTTGCGGTTCCTTCTCCCCCCCCCCCCTTTCTCCTCCATTTTCTTAGGCCTCGGCGAACTTCATGTAATCGTCCTCGGGCTCTTTTCTCCTTAAGCGCCGCTCTTCTCGCTCCTCCCGGCACTTTCACTCCCGCTGACGTTAATTTTCGCCCGAATTTAATCCTGGAAGTTCAAGTTAGGGAGCGTTTTTGAACGAAACCTTAGAATCGTTCCAGTGGGGACCGCGAGGGGGCGCCGCCCAGCCCGTTGAAAGGAGCCGTATTCTCTGGATGAGGTCGATGACCGCTCACTCCCTTCGGAGGCGCGAAGGGCGTGAGGGACTTAGAGGCAATTAGGGAGGATAATCCCATCAAAGTTTATATTCATTTCGAAATTAATATGCTTGGGAAAGTTTCGTCCTGGAAATGTGGATGTGTTTTATTGCGTCGTATGCATTCATCCGTTTAGCATTGTAATACATTCGGATAGTTTTATTGCTTCAAACGAGGAGCAAATAAAAGGCAACCTTTTACAAGTTCCTATTTCAAACAATCAACCTTCAGATCCTGAAGAGGTTGTCAGAACGGTTTCTGAAAAATAAAAATAGTGGAATAATAGAAGTTTTATTACAGTTTTTAACTTTGATCAGTATCTGTTAATACATTCCAGTACAGTAAATAATATGGAACAAATACATCTGAACAAACACGTTGTTCAAAGTGACTTAATTACTATAAAATCCAATAATAAAAACATTTTTATAATAAAACATCTCCAAAGAGGTGTGAGGTGGCACCAAAATAAACTGAAAACTAGGTGGAGGTAATTTATAATTTGATGTCACAACTAGAAAAGCCACTTAAGTTTGTTGACTATGGCATTGATGTGAGTAAGCATAACTTATTGTTTCACTTATTGTTTTGCAGTGGTCTTAATTAACATTTGGGCAGCATATAATAGGGATTTGGCCATTCTGTAAGAAGAGCATGAAATAATGTATCAAATTATAAAAAAATATTTTGTATCTCTGAATGAATGTATCAAATTATAACAAAAATAGATACTTTGTCACTGAACACAAGTTGTGAAACTAAGAGAAAGAGGAAGGACATAGAGGAAGAATTAATGGCTGGTTGTACAGAAGTAAAGATAGAGCTTTAATTAGGAACAAAAGAGCTAAAATATGAACTGGTATCATGTAGAGTATTATTGAGTGCATATGAAAATGAATGTCCATATGCTATCAATAATTGCAGTATACTTTCCAATGAATGCTGATAATAAAAATACCAAAAATGATTTTGGGGAAAAATAAAGTTTCAAATAAATGCCATCTGGTGGAGAAAATTAGTCTGTCAGGTAATACTGATGGGTGGTAACAAGACAAGAAGAAACAGAATTAGTGAATAAAGTATTCAGAGACCAAAAAATAAAACAGAATAGTGACTGATGAATATCTGCTTAGAAAAAGTTGTTTGTTTTGAATAAACACACACACACACACACATGGAAAAGGTGTATCAATCAAAATGCATGATTGATTTTATAATTAAAGTGAAACATTGAAGGACCATAACTGGAAAGATCGGAAAGGGTAGTTGAGAATTTACTCTTAAGAAATGGCTAAGTCTTAACTATTATAGCTAAGTGATGCTTTCTAGGCGCTCTTCATACCATATATATAACATGAACAATACAAGTAGTCCTTGAGATACAACCATAATGAAGCCTAACCATTATGGTCACATGTCACGGCAGTCATTAGGTGAAATGTCACCCAATGACATCCCCATCCCTGCTCTCCCCAATGAAATGTTAAATGAATGTGCGGGTCATTAAACGGAGTGTGGAGTGCCTTCTGGGTGGGGAAGCTTTTGGAGGCCTAGGTCTGTTAGTTCTGGTCCTCCCAAGGTGTCCCCCATTTTCAAGATATCCCATGGTCACTTCACGTGCCTTCAATCAATCAGAATAGAGCTGGAGGGAACCTTGGAGGTCTTCTACCGTGTTTCTCATAAAATAAGGCCGGGTCTTATATTTTTCTGAGCCCCGAAAAAACGGCTAGGCCGTCTTTTCGGGGGTGATTTAATTCCCCCCCCCTTGCATCCTCATCTAGAGCGCCCCGCGGGCAGCCTCGCCTCCAGCCGCTCCTAACGGGTGATCATGGCGAAGCGCAGAAAGCTCCCTACTCCCACCAAACACCTTTGCTGCAGACCCAAGACCTTTGGCACCCGCCGCTGTTGCTTTCCCTTCTGCTCATTCCGCCACAACGTTTGGAGCTGACGCTTCCATGTTTGGAGTGCCGCTGCCATTTGGAGTGCCGCCACCATTTGGAGCACCGCCGTCATGTTTGGAGCTGCCACTTCCGCGTTTGGAACTGCCGCCGTGTTTGGAGTGGCGGCGGCGCTCCAAATGGCGGTGGTGCTCCAAACAGCGGCAGTGCTCCAAACGCGGAAGCGGCAGCTCCAAATGCAGAAGCAGCAGCTCCAAACAGCAGCAGTGCTCCAAACAGCAGTGGTGCTCCAAACGTGGAAGTGGCAGCTCCAAACGCAGCGGCGGCATGGGCAGAAAAGAAATCAACAGCGGTGGGCGCTGAAGGTCTTGGGTCTGCCACAAAGGTGCTTGGCAGGAGTAGGGAGCTCTCCGCGCTCTGCCATGATCGCCCGTTAGGAGCAGCTGGTGGCGAGGAATTGCTGCCCGCGGGGCGCTCCTAATGGCAAGTCCCCCGCCCTTCCCCCCATTTTGCATGTTTTAAAATAGGCCTAAATTTGGGGGGAGGGGCTTAATTTGATTTTATGCCTAGAAAACATGCTGGGTCTTCCTTTTGGGGAAGGTCGTATTGTTGGAGAAACACGGTAGTCTAACCCCCTGCTCAAGAAGGAGACCATGTACCTTTTCAGATAGGTGGCTATGAAGTCTTCTTAAAAACTTTAAGTGATGAAGCCCCTACAACTTCTGAAGACAAGCTGTTCCATTGGTTAATTGTCCTCACTGCTAGGAAGTTTTTCTTTAATTTCAGGTTGCTTCTCTGTGATTAGTTTCATACATTGTTTCTTGTCTTGCCTTCTGGTGCTTTGGAAAATAAGATGACTCCCTCTTCTTTGTGGCAGCCCTTGAAATACTGCTATCATGTCACCCCAGTCCTTCTTTTTTCCAGACTGGCCATACCCAATTCTTGCAACTGTTCTTCATATGTTTTTGTCTCCAGGCCCTTAATCATTTGCTCTGTTTTGTACTTTTTCCAAAGTCTCAACATCATTTTTGTAATGTTATAACTAAAACTGGATGCAGTATTCCAGGTTGGTCTTACTAAGGATTTATAAAATGGTACTAGTGCTTCATGACAGTGAGAACTGGACACGGAACCACTGATTGGTTCAAAATTGAGAAAGGAGATTGGCAAGGCTGTATACTGCCTATTTAACTTATATGCAGGGCACATCATGACAAAGGCGGGGCTACATGAATCACAAATTGGAATTAAGATTGCTGGGAGAAATATCAACAACCTCAGATATGCAGATGATACCACTCTAATGGCAGAAAGTGAAGAGGAACTTAATAGCCTCTTGATGCGGGTGAAGAAGGAGAGTGCAAAAATTAGCTTGAAATTCAACATTAAGAAAACTAAGATCATGGCATCCGGCCCTCTCAATTTCTGGCAAATAGATGGGGAAGAAATGGAGGTAGTGACAGATTGTATTTTCCTGGGCTCCAAGATCACTGCAGATGGGGACTACAACCAAATAATTAAAAGACACTTGCTCCCGGGGAGGAAAGCTATGGCAAATCTAGGCAGCATACTATAAAGCAGAGATATCACCCTGTCAACAAAAGTGTGTATACTCAAGGCAATGGATTTTCCAGTTGCAATGTATGGCTGTGAAAGTTGGACCATAAGGAAGGCTGAGCGCCAAAGAATTGAGGCCTTTGAACTATGGTACTGGAGAAGAGGTTTCCTCATCTGTATTTGTACCCTTGGTTTTTCCTGCCTAGGTGTAAATCCTTGCTTTTCTCCACATTATATTTCATGTTGTTGGATAGGGCCCATTGTTCAAGTCTGTCAAGATCTTTTTGTATCCTGAGCTTGTTTTCTGGAATGTTGGCTATTCCTGACAGCTTAGTGTTGTCCGCAGATTTGATGAGTTCCCCTTCTATTCCTCATCTAAGTCATTTATTAAGATATTGAAGGATACTTGGCCTAAGACGGAACCTTGTGGTACCCCACTGCTTATTTCCCTCCATATAGATTTAGATGCCTTGAGTCCCAACAGGCATTTCCTCACTCCCACCTGGTGCCCCCCAGGCCATAGGACTGATTCCAACTCCACCAGGTCAAACATCCTTCTCCTCACTTACAGTTTGAAGATGACCTTTGAAGTTAAATTTTTTGCTTATATTTTGTAGCTTAAGAACTATTTTAAATGTGATGTCCCGTTTGGGGAAAAAACATTTCAAATATTTATAGAGTGCAGATCTCAAGCTGGTCAGTTAAAATGTGATTCTGACAGATGACATGTTTGTATGGCAAACTGATTGTGATGATAAGTTTGTTCTTTCTTCAAGATCCCATTGCATCCCAAAACTGAACTAAAGACACTAGAACTAAGAGGCCTTTCACTTATTACTTATACTACTACATAAAGCACATGGTGAAGAAAGCAGGTTTCTGCATATACCCTTTGCATCAAGAAAAACTGACTTACATGGAACATAATAAAAAGGTCTTTCAAAAATCACTTATATTAAGCAGAGGAGTCGTGAATATTTTTTGCAATACACTCTGAAAATAAGATTTGCAAAGCTATTATGGGATAAGATTCTGCCCATTGAAACTAGGTAGTTCTACAGAGGAAAATTCTTGGTGATATGAAGTTCTATCCATTTCACTATAAATAGTGATTGAACAAAATTTTGCAATAAATTTACATATGCTGTCTCTAACTTGGGTTATGTAGCAATATGTAGTTATATTAAATTAATTTGAATACAGCAAGCAGGGAGAAAGATCTTTTATTAATTATCTAAGGGGGGCATGACTCCACATTATAGTGGTAGTAATGTAAATTCTTAGTTTATTACAACATATAGTCTAAATTAGCATTCCCCAACTTTTCTTGGTTGGCAGCTTGGTGCGGGAAGGGGAAGAGGGAATGGTTTTGTACAAGGGCAGGCATGCGCGCATATACACAGCTTCACTTGTGTGAGTACTTGTGCGAGTAGGGCTGCATGCGTACATGTGCTCATCTGCTACTGGTGCGGCCCGGGTCTGAATGTGGCTGCAGCCCAGGGGTTGGGGACCCCTGATATAGATTGTTTGATCTGATGATTTTTTTTTTGTTCTAAATGATGGTATGTTGCTGTTTTATTGTACTACATTGCTATATCTTAGTCTTTATAGTTTTCATACCAATAATTAGTAATTCTTTAATTCTTATATGATTTTTACAGAATTTTGTTAGTAGTCTCTATAATTTTGCTATTAAGCTGTTAATTACCTTAAAATTTTGTTCCCAGGGTGACTGTAATCTTAGTCAACAACTAAAACAAAGATTGATGGTGATAAGTTTAGTGTATGTCTTGAATTGCTATGATTTTGGAATAAATTCTAACATAATCAAATGAAGAATTTTGTAATTTCAGTTTCAGGTTATTATATAGATCAGAGTGTGCACATTGTGTTTAATTTCATAATTTCACATGGTTATTTGAAGTAGGAACAATGGAATCCACATCCAATCCTTTAATTGCTCTACACCTTACCAGTTAATCTGACCAGTATTCAAGTGTCTGTTTCGTTCCCCTCATTCAACTGGAGGGAATAATGATTTATTTATTTGCTTGATTTTTAGGTGCCTGTTCTGTTCAAAATGTAACTTTATTTTCCCAATGTACCAAACAGAAGTTAAAATAGAACTTGAACGTCCACAGTTTTTAAAAGAGAAACGTAATTTATTACTCCATGCACACATATAACTTTTTTCTTTTTAGAATTGGTTGAAAAATGGCCAGAAGAAAGTTTGCGGATGAAGAAGTGGTAATGGGCCGATGGCCTGGAAGTGTGTTATACTATGAAGTAAAAGTAATAAGTTATGATGAACATACACGTCTTTATACAGTTAAATATGAAGATGGAACTGAACTTAATCTGAAAGAAAATGATATGAGGGTAAGCAACCTTTGGAATCAGTAAATATATAAAGTTTTGGTTAGCTTTCTTGTGAAGCTTTTGTCAATGATAAACAATTTTGCATACATTTCCCAAAATTAATTTTATTATATATAATTCAAATCATTAGCCACGGTGGTGCAGTGATTAGAGTGCAGTACTATGGGCTACTTCTGACTATTGGCTGCCTGCAATTTGGCAGTTCAAATCTCACCAGGCTCAAGGTTGACTCAGCCTTCCAACCTTCCGAGGTGGGTAAAAAGAGGACCCAAATTGTTGGGGGCAATATGCTGATTCTGGACACTTAGAGAGGGCTGTAAAGCACTGTGAAGCGGAAGGTGCTATTGTTATTATCTTTCCCTGTTTATGATAATGCTCCCAAAGCAGCTAAGAAGCCATAAAATACAATAAATTTTGATACATTTCTAGAATCAGTCCAACAAAGCAGTTAGTAGTTATGGCCCTATGTGCAAGGAAAGAAGAGTCGTGGTGAGAGAGCTTCTCTGATTGTTGCCTGCTGTCTTCCTTCTGTCCAAGTTTAAACTCATCAGAATTTCTTCTAATACTAACCCACACATACATTTTTCTGGGAAGCATTATTTCTTTAAAGTATCACAATGTTAAAAGTGTTTCTTTTTTGTGAAGCAAAATGTGGGCAAGTTCTGATTCTATAGATAATATTGTGTTCTATCAGTTTGTCCAAAGTCATATATGATGGGAGTTAATCTCTGTATTTGAAAGGTTACAAATGTTCAGTTGCCTTATTTATTGAGTTTATATTGCCGCCTATTCGGTGGCTTGAGGCAGCTTACAGAATGTAAAACCATATTTAAAATAAAAACAGTAAAAACAAACAAAAAGAATCAAATAAATTAATAAAGTACAATAGAACAAAATCTGGAAAAAAAAAAAAAAAAAATCACCCCCAACTCCCACCCCTGCCCCGGCGAAAGCAGATCATATGAAGCATTTGATGGGCTCCACCCTGCTCTTGGTTCTCCAGGCCCACTGGCAGAACCAGGTCTTCAGTGCTTTCTGGAAGAGTATTAGAGATGGGAGCATTCTAATCTCTGGGGAATGATGTTCCAGAGAGATGGAGCCACCACAGAGAAGGCCCTTCTTCTGGGTCCCACCAGGTGAATCTTTCTCAGGGATGGGACCCACAGCATTACTCCCTGCTCTAATGGGGTAAATTATCTGGGTAAATCTGATGCACATCATTTTGGGATTAGTTCAGTTGCTTTCCAGAGGCATTTTAAAATCTGCAGATGTCCAGTAATCGTTATACATAGGTTTTCTGACTTTGCATTTGATTCTTGCAAAGTTTTGAAGCACCTTTTCCCCCAAATGGACCATACTCTCTGAATTAGTATCACAAAATTGATGAACTAAAGAATTTCACTTGGGAAGAAACCTTATGGCTACTTTTGCTTTTGAATCTACTTTGCAACTCCAAGGAAATTAAATTTAATGATCTAATCAGTTCTATTTTTGTATATAAGAATTTTAGCTGTTCAGTATAGCAAAACCTAGATTTAACAACCTAATAGAGAAAATGGTATCTATTCAAGTTAAATGTTTCTAACATATCAAATCAAATATTTGATTTAAAAACATGTTTTGTATATGAGAGGAAAAAATTGATCCGGTAGCTGGTAAAGTTGATGTACCAAAGAAATGTCAGAGCTAAGGAGCCAAATGAAAACTAGTTTCTAAGCCGAGGAGGAGCTTCAGAGCTAGAACAGTCAGCCAACCTAATAGATTAGGCCAATCTACAAATCAGAGGATCTCCTGGAGACAGTAAACAGACCAACTGACTAGGGCCACATGACATCAAATGTAACAGCTATCCAGATGTTAGGTTTTGTCTATAAAATCCAAAGTCTGTTCAATTGTGGTTCATTAAATAAAGAGATTGCGGTATATTCATGTGTACCAGCTCTTTATTAAATATTGGAATCACATAGTGAAGTGTGAAAATATAAAACTTTGTTTAAGCAATATAAATAAAATTTGAACTCATGGAATATATACATACCGATACATATAAACATTCACAATTACATTGAATTGTACTTGTATTGTACACTGAATGGTTCATCTACAGATAAGATAACCCTCAATTTTTTAAAACAAAGTACTATGAAAAATACTCCACCATTGATCTTGAAAATTTTTCTGTTTTCACAATTCACTATTTAATTATATTCATCAATTATTATCATTCATTTTCCTGTGTTTTCTTTTCTAATTGCCATATATTGTTTATTTCAAACAAACATAAAATAATGTATAATAAAAATGAACAATTTTCCATACACAAAAAAACAATAGTGAGAAATATTGCACAATAAAATGCATGACAAGAACAGAAAAATCTCTGCTTATAACCTGAATTCACCTGATTGTATAAATCTTTTTTAAAACAATAAACCCCCTAATCTTTCAATGTTGCCCTAAACTTTCCAATAATATTTTCCAAAGAGAAAGATAATGTGATATTTTCTAATTAACCAAACATATAATTTTCTTAGAACTGCTAAATCCTACATTTTCTGAAATCCAGTCTTTAGGTGCTTTTTCATCTCATAAGAACTATTCTTTTTGGTATTATTGGAGCATGAAAAGTTTTTTTTTAAACCATAATTACATTTTAAGTAGTCTGTATATAATGTAATTCAGCAGAATACTCATATATTTAAAAGCCATAATTTTTCTCAATTTTGTCAATGTACGATTTAATAATCAAAAAATAGCATTAGGAAGAAGATGACAATAGAAGATAAGCTCAATTTGACTAAAATATTGTTTTGGAATAAAGATTGTTTATTTATATATCAAACTTTGTAACCACCCATTTACCTCATGGATGGTTGTTGCTTCTGCAATACACACAATCCTAGAAGTTATATTCATTTCAATTATATTTATTATGCCCCAACAAGTCAAAGATATCATAAAGCCAGCTGGGTGATTTTGGGCCAGTCATGCTCTCTCAGCCTAACCCACCTCATAGAGTTGTTGCTAGGAAAATAGAAGGAAGGAGTTCACCAATTGAATTATTCATAAAAAATAAAAAAGGTGGAGTAAAAGTATGTGTAAAATTACAGTACAGTAGATGTATTAATTTGGATAAATTTTAAAATATTTTTAGGAATATAAATCTCTAAATGTTTAATAAAATTAGTAAAACTCACAAATCCTATGTATGTATCATTATTCTGGTGTGACATTTGACGCGAAAGGAAATAAATTACATTTACCCCAAATAATCTTTTATCTAGAATAAAAATAATGACCGAATTTCATTCATTAGTAATTGTAACGGGGAAGTACAATTACTAAGCATAATGAACATATTAATGGCAAAAAGAAAAATCTTGTATTTAAGAATCAACCTTTATTTCATCTTAATGGGAAGATATTGATCTTCCCATACAGATGAAGTTGTATCTCTAATCGTTTTAAGAGTAAATTAAAAAGTACAGGAGAAAATGGGCATCCCTGGGCAAATACCATGTTTCTGAACAGTCTTTAATAAAATTCATATTATTTTTTGAAGGTTATGATTGGGTATGGATTTCCTACATACTTTTATAGATGGGTATCAATATATTATTCGTATATTGCCAGAGTTATTAGAAATCATGTTTTCTGAATCAGTTGTTGCATTTTCCTCTCAGTTTATTATATTAACCCTTTTAAATGATGTTTCTGGAACTTAAGTTATTTAAAATAATGTTCCGCTTTTAAATGAAAAAATAGATATCAATACTTACTGCTAGCAAGTTAAGCTGTAATAAAATAATTTTATTTGGTTTTTTTCTAGACTGTGTCATCTTTTCGATTTAGAAAAAGCAGCTCTTCTTCAGGTTCTCCATCGAGACGCAGTGGTAGCAGATCTAGATCGGGCTCTAGATCTCGTTCACCTGGTCGACCAGCAAAACACAAACGTCGTTCTTCCTCACGAAGCAGAGAAACAAAAAATGAAAATAATATTGGGGAACCTAATCTGACTCCTTTGGTATTTGATTTGATCTCTCCTGACTCTTGTGATGGGGGGAGTTGTATTACAAAGCTATATTAATATTTTGTTTTCTATTGCTTTGAATTCCTTTAGATTTTATTAAATTGTTCATCAATGTGATCTAAAAGTTATGTTCATTAGTTATTTATATGTTGCTAAACTTAGGTATTATAATGAAGTAGGAGCTTTACCTAGGTACACTTCTTTCCAAATCAAGATGAAATAATAGGATATGGGAGAGAACAGTAATTTTAGTAATCTGTTGGCAGTAAAATCTATTTGTCATAAAGCATGCAGCTTTAAGAATACCTTTCAAATCAGTTTAATTGTTTAAAAATTATTCAGACAAAGGCTCTTAAGACCAATACAGATTGGAATCTGTAACCACATTGACTTTCAGTATTTTTCAAATGTCCTGATGTAGTTTTTGATTGAAAATACTTATTTTGAAAGTAAATATGGTAAACATATTTAACAATCTTGGATGGATTTATGTAATTTCTTTACATTTCAATTTAATGCACGAAAGGGTTGGAATGAATTGGAATAGAGCATGCATCCATGAAAATAATAAGAACTACTTGATAGTTTTCCAAGGGAGATAAGATATTACTTCAGGAACTTACAGTTTCCTGCAACTTCTCAATTGCATGTTGAAAAGTTGCATGTGCTTGTTACAAGACAATCCTTGCTCCATAGTTATAGCTATTGTTATACCTAATGAATACTAACAATAGCTGTAAATTATGCTTACTAAAATTTGATACTTAAGTTACTTTGGTGATTTCTATGTGATTTGTTCTTTGTTAAACCAAAGAACCAATGCATGATAAGATTCAATAAGAACTTGGGATATACAGAGCCTCCCATTCATGAAAACTGCCTAATGACTCCTGGAATGGCATGGGTTAGAAAAGATTACTTCAGAACTTTCCAGAATGTTTCATTCCTGAAATGATAGATTTTGTGCATACCTATGAAGAACTCAAGTACTTTGTCGCAGTTCACTAGTACCTGAAAAGTCCATCAAAGTGAGAGTAGGATGATGGAGTTTAGTACAGCATGTTGCTGAACATCAAAGTATGTATTTGTATTTCATTATATTTAGACATTGTCCAACTACCATTGACATTAATGAGAAGAAAATATGGCTCAGTAGTAGCTATGCTTCAGTTTAGGGCTTTTTGGCTGAAGAATCTTCAAGCATTGTTGCAATAAAAGGATGTTCAATGTTCTAATTTATATTAGAATGCTGCATTATCTAGAGTGAGGCAAGAGAATGTTTAGCATTATTGGTCTTTGTAACTGTGATAAAGATTTGATTTAAGCATTATGTAGCAACTTTCTAACAAATAAAAATCTTGGGAAAAAAGATTGTTTCTAAAGGGAATGAATTCAAATGTATTGGTAGAATAACCACCTGCCTTGGTGTATTTTCTCTTCTCAAAAATATTTAGCTGTATTTGCAGAAATGTTGGCTACATACCATATGCTTCTTTTAGTCAGAAACAAATGCTTCTCCAGGGAACTGAATTGGACAGAACCTAAGCAGATTAGATGGCTTATCTCTCCATCACTTAAGATCAGTAGCAACCTGCTTCATCTGGAGTACTAAAATTGAGTTAGGCATATAATTCTGGAAAAGCCCCCCAATGAAGTTGGAGCTTTACTTTTTAAGTTTGGGAAGAATCAAAAGTTAATTCCAATGGTTTCCATCCTGGTAGCAAAAATCCTGGAAATTACCCATTTCCCCTTTTGGCTTTAGCATTACTGTTTAGTTCAGTTTTACAGATAAGCATTATGTACTATAAGTGTCACAGGTTTTCAACCTCTAAGTATTCTTCCCCAACCTTTATGATTACAATAGCATTATTCCTCTGTCTCTTAAAAACAAATCCACTGTTTTGTCCTTCTAGAGCACCAGTCTGCTTAGTTTTCATGTCCCACAATCATTTTGTGATGGTTCAGCCTCCCTCATTCCTCTAAGCAGAAAGAAAGAAAGTGACCGGTCTAGGAGGAGATTGACAATTGACCAGATACAATTATACAGTTCGAAAATGCTGGTTTTCTTTCTTCAAAATAAAGCTCAAGTCATTAAGGCAGCCTAGGATTTTCTGTTTTCCTTTTTGGAATTTTTTTGTGAACTATTAATATTTGAATGATCCAATTCTTTAGTTCTATGCATTTTCCTGTTGAAAGCCCTTGATTTTCTCAGGTTCCCTTAATAAACACTCTCTTAGCATTCCTAGCGTCTACAGCAAATTTATTAAGGATGCAGAAGATATTTCAAAACATTCAGATGACAGCTGGTCATCTGATGATAGCATTCTCAGAAAAGCTTGGTGATAGCTTTCTCAGAAAAGTTTCTGCAGGAGATAACAGCAGCTATACCACCTCTTTTGCCAGGTTTTCATTCTATACAGCTGTTTGATTTCATTTTTGGTGAGATAGATAAAGAATCAATAATTAGGAAAAGGCTGCAGTCCTCAGGCTGATTCTAGCTTAGGTAGTATTCAATTTACAGCTAGAGGTTTGTATGTCCTAGCCAGGAGATAATATAATTTAAGAATTAGAATGTCAATTGTGTCATAGGTTGCCTTTGATCAGGGAAAAGTCTTTTCAGAGCATGTGAAACTTTAATTGAAAACAAGTTGTGCTTCTATATCAGAGACAAATTCCTTGTGTATTTAACCATACTTGGCCAAATAAATTGCTTTGTTTTGTTCTGCTCTGCTCTATTGAAAACCTCCAAGAAGGTTGCATTTATCCCTATTTGTCCCCAGACCTGAACTTAAGTTTTTGAGGGTTTAAAAAGCATTTAAGCAAATGCAGGTTTCACTGCAAAAGACTCGATTACATGCCAGGGATCCCTACCAATCGTCAACATAGGGAAGAGATGTACCATCAATGACAGCATCATATTCTAGGAAGAAATTGAATGTCCTCATGCTATTGAGACTAAACCACATTGGATTTCTGGCATTGACTTCTAACCAAAGCAGCAATGTATTTAGCTAAGTATCACTCTTTGATACCAGTACAATATTTTTATCTTAAAAACCTTTTAATTGACCCAGTTTCAACCAGAAAATTCATTTTGATTAGCAGAGATGGTTTACAGATAGTCCTTAATTGGGACCAGAATTTCCATCATTAAGTGGTTTGGAGAGAAATAGAATGCTCTGGAATTTTCTAAATGGCTTAGCCCTGGATTGCCAATGTTGTACACACTCTGTTATCACATAACTTTAAAGATAATTTTATAGTACTTTTTGATATTAATAAGCTTAAGACTTTGATCATGTTTATTAAGATTAAAGAATTAAATGTGTTGATGACAATAGAGAAGGGCAAAAAACTTATGATTCCTTCAGATTTTAGCTGTAAATCTTCAAGATACATATCAGGCACATACAATATAGAATAGAATAGAATAGAATAGAATAGAATAGAATACCTTTGTTGTCATTGCATTCTACAAATACAATGAAATTTGAAAGCTACTCCAGCACAGTGCCCCAACAACCACATCACAATCACACTACAGAGTATTAAAATTAATAATAATAATAATAATAATAATAATAATAATAATAATAATAATAATAATACCTGGACTAAAACCTATCTAAAACATATAGTAAGTTAGATAGTTTAAAAATGCCACTATATACACAGGCCTAAATCACATATGCATTGTTTGATTCAAGACAATTATTGCCTTGGAAAAGAAACTGTTTCTCAGTCTATTAGTCCTCATTTTAAGACACCTATAGTGTCTCCCTGATGGTAACAGTTTGAAATGTGAATGACCAGGATGAGAACAGTCTGAAGATTTTTTGTGCTCTAGAGAGGAGTCTGGTCTTCGCAATCTCTTCCAGAGAAGAAAGAGAGCAACCAATGATTTTTTGTGCTGTGTTTATAACTCTCTGGAGTGTCTTCTTATCCACTACAGACCATACAGCATACCACACCGTTACACAGTATGCCAAAATGCTCTCGATGGTAGAACGGTAAAAAGTAACCAGCAACTTCTCACCCAGACCATTCTTTTTCAGCAGCCTTAGAAAGTGCAGGTGCTGTTGGGCCTTCTTTGCAGTGGCCATAGTGTGGACCGACCAAGTAAGATTGTCGGAAATATGAGTTCCTAGAAATTTAAAACTATGAACTCTTTCCACACAATCTCCATTGATATATAGTGGGAGAGGCTCTGCTTTGCATCGTCTGAAGTCTACAATCAATTCTTTGGTCTTTTTGATGTTCAGGGTGAGGTTATGACTCTTGTGCCACAAGACCAGTCTGAGAACCTCTGACCTATAGGCCGTCTCGTCTTCTCCTGATATGAGTCCCACCAACGTGGTGTCGCCTGCAAATTTTATTATAGAGTTAGTGGGACAAGAGGGAGTGCAGTCGTAGGTGTAGAGTGAATAGAAAAGGGGGCTCAGCACACAACCCTGTGGAGAGCCAGTGCTGAGAGCAAGAGTGGATATAGGCAGAGAAACTAAACAAAACACCAGCTCAGATCAATCGATAGAGTAAAGAATGTTCTGAGAGTGGTTTGAAGTTCCTGGAAGTATATCCTCAGAAATGGAATTGGATCAAAGTGTTTTGGACATGTTTCTGATGAAATAGGCTTGTTTCAGGGTTAGAACATTAACAGAATGCTTCAAGTTCCTTCCAGTTTTGAGGATTTACTTGCAGAAATTGCAGAACCATTCCCATGGGAAAAGCATCTTGGTATCTAAGACATTTTAAAACAAACTACAAACTAAAGAGTGTTATAGAAGATTTGGATTTTATGTTTTGTCAATAAATTGAATGTTAATTTGTGTTTTTGCATATGTTAGTAATGTTACAAACTAAAGGCTAATCGGATTTATTATTAGTGCATTTTTGAGTACTTTCTGTAATTGTTAGTACAAAAAAAGCATAATATAAAATTACTACGGTATATAATGTGATTCAAATCTTTATTCATTGTCCATAAATTTGATTTTTTTCATTTCTATACCTAATATCTATTATATTTATATAATATAAATGGTTATAACTACAAAGTTTAATTGTAACTATTAATAAAATAATTTCTCTTTAAAATATCCTGTTTTTTCAATCCAGAGGCTGCATGAAAATAATACAAATCAGTATAATGGAGAGCCAGATATCACAGAAGTGAATTATTCTACTCATGCCACTTTAGAGGTATGAAATATGAAATTTTTTGACTGACAGGGTCTGCAGTATGCCTTTTCTGACAGCATGGGTGAGGTTGGTCAGTCCCATTGAACGGTTCCTCAGACAGCCTGGGCCTATACCATGAAGGTCTTTAAAAGCTATAGCCAACACCTTGAATTGTACCCAGAAGCAAATTGGCAGCAATGATATAACATGGATACACACACTCCATGGGCCTCAAAAACTGACCTTGCACCGCATGTTGCACCAGTTTTAGCTTCCAAATACTCTTCAAGAGTAGCTCCATGTAGGGGGCATGAGATGACCAGGGCTTGAGTGTCTGAGTGCAGGGACTGCCAATCCAGGAAATGGACTATTGGAAATAATGGCTATAGATAGCCAACAACAAAAACAAACAAGAACTTTAAGAGCCATTATACTTGACCTGAGGAGGGTTCTTTAGTATGTACTAGTGGATGATAGCAATTTGTGTCCGTCCCCCCCCTTTTATGCTGTTTGTGTGTAGCGGCAAAGAATTGAGTCTGAGCGAAGAAGAGAACGCATTCTGGAACGATATAGTTTGCATCCTAGAAAGGAGCAGAAGAGAAGACAGGAGATGTATGCAGAAGAGAAAAATTTTGAAACACCAAAAAGTATTGAAAAAATATGCTGGAAGACAAAAGAACTTGCATTTGGAGGAAAAATCGGTATGCTAGTTTTGAAAGTCATAAATTATAGTGGTATAATAGTCTGGAGCCTTTGATTCATAACTGAAGTTTTAAACTTTCCATTCATATCAATAGAGAAAATGATTTTGAAGTAACTGGAAACAGCTACTATTTTAGTTGATACCAGTTATCTTTCTTACTTTCTGGATGGTTTCCTTGGAATTGAATTGATTCTAATACTTGTATACCTTTTTTTAAGGTGCCTTCTTTATGATATTTCTTCTACCTGGAACTGTGTTCTGCTTGTTGCTAATGTGCTCACAGAAAGACCCCAGTCTTCTGAATTTTCCTCCTCCACTACCAGCTTTCCAAAATTTATGGGAGACAAGAGTATTTGGTGTCTTTCTTCTTTGGTTCTTTCTCCAAGCCCTATTTTACTTACTGCCGATAGGAAAGGTAAAACTTCTGGAAGTAGAAATTTGATTTTTTAAAAATCTAATTTATATAACAGCATTGTAATTTCATATTTCTAAACTAGCATTTTTAAAAATCCTGTTTTATGTAGTATAAATGTTATTTCAACTCTCCCATTATAAAATGGTTACAGTTAATGTCTCAGTTTCCAATGGTATATGTTGGTAGTGGGTTCTTGTTTTAATTTTGCCTTTCTTATTTAATAAGCGTTTTATAGATTGCTTTTGTAACACATTTTCCTCCAGGGTAATGATTCCTCTTGTGAAATATTGACTAGAATTCTACAAATCATCCAATGTATAGAATGGATGTCAGGGATTTTGAACTAGCTGAAGGAAAAGGGAGTTGGCAAGGCTTTCATGCTTTTCTACTAAATTCTGGTTGGAATTCTATTTGGGGACACTCTAGAGCAGAGGTGTCAAACGGAAGGCCTGGGGGCCGGATTTGGCCCCCAGGGTGCTTAGATCTGGCCCATGGAGCTACCCTGGAAACAGCAAAGGACTGGCCCATGGTACCTTTGACAGTGAAAACGGAGCTTGGGAGGGAGCTCCATTTTTGCTGGCAAAGGGTTGCAGGAGGCCGTCACAGCCAAAAATGGAGCTTGCGAGTGTCGGATGCAGCTCTTCTGATCCCCATTTTCATTGGCAGAGCGCTCAGGCCAGCACAGGCCTCCCGGCATGTGACATCAAGCTGGCTGCACCTCCCCTGGTCCCCCAAAGATCAAATACAACCCTGATGTGGCCCTCAATGAAATTGAGAATAAAACCTAGATTCAAGGGATTGGATGCTAAACAAAATGCCATTCTTCCTTAAGATAATACATTGTGATGGATACAATAGTTCTAGTCTTTTTCCAGATGGTCTTTGTAACTGAATGGAAAGATCTAGTTCAGGTAGTGCTCAATTTACTTATTTGTTTAGGTAGGAACTGTTTGAAGTTACAACAGCAATAGAAAAGTGACTTGTGACCTTTTTTTTTCATAAATATGACCATTGCAGCATTCCCATGGTCACATAATCAGAATTCAGGTGCTTGGCAACTGGCATGTATATATGACAGTTGCACTGTCCCAGCAGACTTCTGATAAGCAAAGTCAGAGGGAGAAGCCAGATTTGCTTAATGACTGCATGATTCACTTAACAACTGCAGTGATTTGTTAACTGTGGCAAAAATGGTTGTAAAATGAGGCACAACTCACTTAACTTACTTAGCAACAAAAATTGTCTGCTCAGTTGTCGTGGGAGAATGGGTGAGTGTTAAAAATCCTATTTCTTTTACTATTGCATGATCTATGAAAATGTGAATATTTTAAGTGAAATATCTTTTTTTTCAGATTGTAGAAGGGGTACCACTTTGGAATGGAATTAGGTTGGAGTATAGAATAAATGGTAAATATGTATTTACAGTTTCTTTAGAATTTACTAATCCGATGTTGATACAATTAGTACCTGTTATATATTGCAATTTTTACTCTCGAGCTTCTGATCTCAACTCAACATTCTCGTATTAAATAACAAAACCCTGCCTTGCTTAGGATCAGAATATCTTAACAGCTTTATATCCTGTATCATTTAATTACCCACACGTTAAATGAATTAAGCCATACCTTATGAGGGGTTAGTGCTTTTTAATAAAATTTGTTCATCTGAAAAGATGCTACCAGAATATCTTACAGAATATTTCCATGTTTTACTATTCATATCTAAAATCATCTTTAGAACTTTTATTCTGAGTTTTCTCCCATGCTGAGGTATAACAAATAGTTATCCAGGGATGGGCCTTTTCAGTTATAATCTCCCAATTCTGAAATGGTATCCCTGGTGAAGTATGTGTGGCCAACTGTGTTGCTTTTTGATGACAGGCAGATATATTTTTAATCATTTATTTTAATTTATTTATTTTCATGTACTGTTAAAAAGTTAATTATTGTGGCTATTAGCACTTGCGCAACTTCTGCTCAACTTTGACATTGATTCCCAATGGAAAGCCAAATGAATGTCCAGATATAGGAGGACATATAAATAACCCCATGCAAAAGGTGCCAGGCTTTGTACTTGCAGAGCAGCAATGGACAATCCTGAATAGAATTTGCACCTCATTTGTTGTATGCTGGGACTCAATGGGGCACAGTATCTTCTCCTTAGTGTGATTGTGTCCCACGTCAAACTGTAGATCAAACTGTAGATGTAAACGGAGTGTTATATCTATCTAGTGTCTGATTTTTCTCATATAAACAATATTGCACTTCGATGGTTAGATTGCCTAGGCATTGGTATCTAAATATATATCTATTTAACATTCATATTTTATTGTGCGTTTTTAAAAACTAGGTGAAATGTTAATATATATTGCAAGTCCATGCATGATATGCCATATGCTAAATAAATAGATATTTTGTGGCTATTTATTTTATTATTTATCACATTATTTTGATATTAGTGAGCCATAAATTTCCTCATAAAATCTAATTTAAAAGATGGTACTCAAACTGTTAATTATTTTTTTAAAATATTTTATTTTTTTCCTGCAACTGCAGAATGAATAATCTCTATTCAGTCACAGAGGGCATGTTAATATGTATTGATGGTGGTGGAAGTGTCTAGGATGTTTCTGGTAGGCTGCAATGCATCCTGCAATGATAATCCATTGTCTCTGATTTAAGTGAGAAATGATTGGTTGAGTCCTATTGCTATTCCAAACCATTGTTTGGGAAATTGGTTTATACAAGTCCTGTTTCAGCTTGTTTACTGTAGTCATAATCACAACAGGGATAGATAATGATTGCTTTTTGGATATCTTGCTTGAACTGAGATGTATGAGCAACCATGTTTCTTCATTTCTCCAGCCATGCATTTCTTATTTCTCCTAGCCAGTTACAAAGAATCATGTCATTTCAGATATGACACTATGTCACAGGTGGACAATGGATTTCATAAAGTTCCAAGCATATTTTGGAAATGTTCTGATTCCCCCATATCAAAATTGCTGTAGAAAATTTGATGGCAAGCTATTAGATCATAGTACCTGTCCTATTATTTTTGAAAAAGTGTGTCTCATTTGTTGTTTCTTTTCTTTTTTTAAGGAATCTACGCTTTTATCCTAACAGCCATAGCTGTTGGAATTTCTCTATATTTTGAAATGGAGCTTTATTATTTATATGACCACTTCCTGCAATTTGCTATCTGTGCTACAATTTTTAGTTTATTATTGAGCATTTATCTCTATGCCCGTTCTCTGAAAGCACCTGAGCAAGATTTATCCCCTGGAGGAAATTCTGGTAAGTGAAAATAATATTGGCAAATAATATTTCAGGATAAAATAACCCCAATTATTTATGTTATTCCTCTGTTGTTTTATAATCTGTTATGGGGCTATCGGCAGAAAATTTATAGGAACCATGCATATATTCTTATTTGTAGGGAGTATATTTTATGATTTCTTTATGGGACGTGAATTAAATCCTCGCATTGGAAATTTTGATCTGAAATACTTTTGTGAGTTACGACCAGGGCTAATTGGTTGGGTGAGTATTAATCTTTTGTTGCACATTCTGCAATAATAAGTAAAATAAAAAATGAGATAAGGAAGAAATGAGCTAAGAAGTGGAAAATGTGTTATCATGGTAGCATTATAGCTGCAACAAGGGTAAAAATGTATAATTTTGGAAGTTTTCCTAGATAAGCTAACGACAAATGGGCATGTAATACATAATATTGTATTAAAATATAATTGACTTGTTTTCTGTGAAGAGGAGGGTGTCATTTGAAATATTTTATTCAGTTTACATTATATGATATTGGCTGAATTAGATTATTGTAGTAGACTTTTAAGGATAAAAGTGGGTAATATGCAATTTAATTTTTCCAAAGGCTGTTATTAATTTGGCCATGCTTTTCACTGAGATGAAAGTGCAAGATCGGAACATGCCTTCTCCGTCAATGATACTTGTTAATAGTTTCCAGCTCATCTATGTGGTGGATGCCCTTTGGAATGAGGTAACTAGCAACTGATAGTTCTTGAATGAATTATTGGTAATTTTTAAAACTGTGGTTGTAAGATTTTATATCTTTCCTCCAGAAACTCAAGATGATATGCAAGCTTGTAAAGTAGATAGTAATTAATGTAGAATCTTTCAACAAACTTCTATAGATGAATATGGGCTTAAATTTCATCTTCCTTATTGTAGTCCAACCATTTAACTGCTATTCCACACAAACTAACAAAGAAGAAAAGGGGTAATAATTTCCTCTTCCTTCTACAACTTGATTAATAATCTATTCCATAGATACCCCAAGTCCCACAAATGGATTTGAAGGCCACAAGGAAGTAAAAAATTAGTGAAAAGCTTGAAGTGACACTGAGTTTTACTATAATTTAACCCCTGAAGAATTAGTATGCACTTACCCATATTTTATATACGTGCTGTTCTTTATAAACCCTTATAGAGTTTCATTTTTAACTAGATGGATCAAATTGGGCAAAATCTTTGGGCAAGGTGGCCATAATTTAGAATCTAAAAGATGTGATGAATATATTCAAGTTTTAGGAATTCAGTTTAAAAATTATGTTAGACCTTTGCAATGCATTCAGAGGAAATATTCCACAATAAGCCAGAGCACAGATATGAAGCACCTTTTTTCAAACTGCAAAGCAGGCTGCTTTAAAAATCACTCCCATTTATTTCTACTGTAGGTACATGTCATGTACAATAACTTCACTTGGAGGTAAATTTCTGTGGCATCCAGAAAGCACTGAAGATGTTTCCTGTTCATTAGCCAGGGATGGACAACTCAGAGACAATATGTTCCATTACTAGTTCCTATAGGAGTTTTGAGTTTGCATTGCTGAAATTCATAGGCAAATGAATGATGATGGCAGGGTTTTTGTTTTAAGGAGGGAAAGTTTAGTTTCTATTTGGGGTTGTTGTTGTTTTATTATTTTAAACAGGTGTGAACGAGAAAACAAGCCTTTATGAGTTAATCCATATCCATTCCCATACTGACATATGCACAGCGATGCCCAAACCAAGCTAATTAAGCAGAGTGGCTGAATTTCAACAGCATTATTTTGGAGTCACATTTGTGAAAACAATGATGGGAATAGGAGATTATGGCTTCTAAGAAATGAATGTTTACCATTCTTCCTTTTATCTCCTTCATAACCCGGAACCATTTAAAAAGTGATATTTTCTGCTGTACCATTTTGGGGACTTGCATTCATCATTGGAAAGCTGCCCAATTGCTGACCATCTTTGTTTAGGAAGTTTAAAAACTTTACTTTCCAGACATCTCAAAAATAATTGAAACTTACTGAAATATTCCTTTTATTTGCTAATTAGCAATTTTGTCTCAAATTTCTACATTAAATCCTCTGAGTTCACTATTAGAATAATTGAATCTACAAGAAAAGACTATATTTTATCTTTTAAAAGTTACATGGTCAAAAAGTTGTTTTGCCATAGATAGATTGTAGACGAGACATATTTTTTTGGAAGGCAGTAATAACCTACTAAATGGGAACTATAAATAAATGTATTTATTTAGAGAAGTGTGAACTCACTATTCATCGGCATTTCTCAATGGCTTAATAACAATGGGGTATGTATTTAAAGAAGCAAAGTTGGTAATAGCTGCTTTGAAAGTTTCTTATCTAAATTCTAAGTAATTGAATATTCTTTTGTTAATATTTTAGGAAGCAATTTTAACGACAGTGGACATCACAAGTGAGGGGTTTGGATTCATGCTAGCATTTGGAGACTTGGTGTGGGTTCCCTTTCTTTACAGTTTACAAGCATTCTATTTAGTGAAAAATCCAAATGAGATTTCATGGCCTGCAGCTTCTGCCATTGTGACTCTAAATAGTAAGTTATGACTTAATGATAGGAATGTATTATTTTGTATTACTGCATAGAGCAGCACAAAAGATTTCAACTGAACATTTCTCCCTACTCAGCACTGAGCAGGAAATGGAATAATCACAATAATAATATACCCATGATGGCGAACCTATGCCATACGTGCCAGAAGTGGCACACAGAGCCACATCTCCGGGCATGACAGCCATCGCCCGCTGCTCTTCTGGGTTCCGGCGCACACATGCATGCCAGCCAGCTGGTCTTCGCACACGCAGGAGTGCTGGAAATCAGAAGAGCAGCTCCCTGGAGTGCATGCATGCACCGGCCAGCTGGTCTTCGCGCACGCATATATGTTAGAAACTGGAAGACCAGGTGCCTGGTGCGCATGTGCGCACCGGAAAGCTAAGCTTTTAGTTTCTGGCACACACACATTAGGTAGTTGCTCTTTCAGTTTCCGGTGCACGCACGCTCCCTTTTCGGCACTTGGTGCCAAAAAGATTAGCCATCACTGTACTATACAAAGCGTCAACAAGAGATGAAATATGAGATTGATGAAATTGTGAACTTGCAGATGATGATGTATCATGTCAGTTGTCAATTATTGTGGAAGTTACTGTATAATCCAACAAAAATAAAAGTAATTTAGATGAGGTTCCCCCCCCCCAAAAAATTCTGTGATTACAATATTCATATTTTTAATTATTATTTAGATTGATAGTGAAATATTATCACTAGTAGTATAACATTTGTCATAATAATTAGCTTGGAAATATACTCAATCCTAAAATGGGATATAATTGACATAATACAATAAACAATGTAGAAAGATGCAAGTATCCCATTATTGAAATTTTAACCTTTTAATACTTTTTTCATTCACTTCATTTTATGGTATAGAATTGCAATAGAAATTTTCAGTTCCTTCAGCTCTCATTATCCTCAAAATATTTCTAAACAAGGGAAGGGAAAGAAAAGAAAGGGAGGAAATGCAGTAAAGGGGGACCAGATATAGGGAAAACCAATATGGATTCCATATTTTGTATAAGTTAAGAATTGTGCATTGTATTATCTGCTAGGGTATGGTGTAGGGCATTGATGATGTATTAGTAATAGAATCTTGGTTTGCTAAAGTGAATTTAGTCCTAATAGAATTGAAAAATATATGCATCTATATAAATGTTACCCTTATCACTATTGTTGTGAATCTGTGCTACTGAATAAATCATCTTTATCTGAATAAATCATCTTATCAGTACTCTTATTTTTCCCCCCAAGTGATTGGGTATTACATTTTCCGTGCTGCCAACTCACAAAAGAATTTATTTAGAAGAAACCCAAAGGATCCAAAACTTGCTCGTAAGTACTGTTTAGACCTACTGGTTTGGTACCAATGCTCTACATACTATTTATTCATAGATATGTTTTCTACTGCATTCTATTTTATATATATATACATATATGTCTATTATACAGATTTGAAAGTTATTCCTACTGCAACGGGGAAAAACCTTCTTGTATCTGGCTGGTGGGGCTTTGTACGTCATCCTAATTATTTAGGTGATATCATTATGGCCCTGGCTTGGTCCCTACCTTGTGGTAAGTTAATAAAGTAATTTTATCTTATACTTTTCCTGTTTCGTTTAAATCTCTATTCTTTTGGTGGAGTGATAGTTACGATAATATTATATTAGTTAATATAATATTATATAATATATATAATATTATAATAGTTAATATAAAATTCTCATTACCAAAGATTTATATGTAATAAAATGCTTGAAAATAAGAGAATTTTCACAGAAAGAGAATATAATTGAAAAACAAAGAGATATACCACAGATAATGTGATTGTCTTTCATGGCAATATTCCTTTGCTATATTTTTATTAAACATAATATATCAAGAGAAATAATTTGCTTTTTAAATACATTTGTAAAGATTCAAACCTTCAATAATTAAAAAAATAGTAAAACCTATATTAATATTTATACTAATTATTTAATTAGTTTTTAATTAAAATTACAATTTTAATATTTCACATTACATTTTTGTATATATTTTTGCACTTAATTATATTATGACTGATGAGATGAGGAAAAAGTAATAATACTTTATATTTTTTTATAGGATTCAATCATATTTTACCATATTTCTATGTCATATATCTTACTGGTTTGCTTATTCACCGAAAAGCCCGTGATGAACACCATTGTAAGGAAAAATACGGTTTGGCATGGGAAAAATACTGCCAACGTGTACCGTACCGCATATTTCCATATATCTATTGAGCAACTCCCTGATGCAAGATACAGAGTTTCGGCAATGAAACCTTTGGTGTAGACATCATACCTCCTACCTTTGCACTTGGAATATATAATAATTGTACTGGATGTTCTTAAAAATACATTTTGATAGTGCATTTCCAATTTTTTTTACCAGCTATCTAATTGATGCAGCCTTATAACTTTTTAACCACTTGCCATTTTAAGTGACATATTTTTTTTATTAAGAAACAATAAACTAGTTGTATAGTGCATGAAAAATATTAAGTAATTTGTATGCTTTATAAACTGGTTATCTAATGAGTAATGTTCATTTTCTGTTCCGTAAGAAAGAAGACCAAATTTAGGGTTTAATTACCAATATTTTCTTTATAATTTTATTTTGTATTTTTAGCCTTTCATAGTACCTTGGTCAAAAAGCATCATATAAATTAGTAGTATACTAAGATCCAGTGGAAAGCAACTTTTACTATGTTCGTGCTTCCTAATTATATTTGTTTTCATTCAGACCTGATTCCCTTGGGGATTTGGGCAGGTAGAGGTTAGAACAGGATTAAAATATTTGACTCTTCTGCCTGATAAAAACAGATTCCACTAAAGTTCTAGACAAGATTCTAACGTACACGTGGAAGTCTGTAGTTGAGTGTTGTACATAGTGCAGTTGTAAGAGGATATATAAAAATGTCCCATAACACTCTCATGGAATGTCTCAGGTTTGAAAATATTAGTGGTAAAAAATATTAGAGCTTTATTTAGTGATAATAGAAAGTAGTGCAAGATGTGAAATATTGTACAAACTGGAAAAAAGTATTTTTCCCTATGAACCATTGCTTTACACTGCAGCTTTCCTTTATAACATTGAAAGAGTTTGTTTTACAATATTTGGCTGTAAAATTGAATTGTTTTTCAAAGTTTGGATTTTTTTAATTATAACCATTTGCATATTTTTGAAAAAAATGTAAAGTATTGTATTATTGTGAAACATTTCAAAAGCTAATGACTTCATTTAAATATAGTGATGCATTATGAAAAAAGAAACTAACTTTTACAACTTGGCATTACTACCTCAAAGTAGGTTATTTTGCCTTTTTATATTGTTAAGTAGAGAAAAGATGCCAATACTTCAAATTGCTTTTTAAATTAGCTTTTTAATAAGAAATGGAAATTAAAACCAACTAGATATGCACTAATGCATTTTTTATATTTTTGTATTCATATCTTTTAACTATAGCTATGGAATATAAGAAATTCATAGCTTTAACAATAGTAATTTTACTGTTAAAGTTTTTATTGAAATGGCTGTAATTGACAGAACAATTGCTATTTTAATATATAAAGTTTGAAGGCAGAGGTATTGAAATATTTTTTTCAAACCGTGGATTTCATAATTTTATAGCAGGCAGAAAAAGTAGCGATTTAATTATCTGTGTAAAGCACCCATACCATACATATATGAATATGTAGCATATTCTTTATAACTTTTGCTTTTAATACAGCTTATACTACTTTCAAAATATTGTGCAGCAATAATTACTGTGAAATATTACACAATATAGCAGAACATCTTTTCTTCCTCTTCCATCTACTATATTTTATGGATCTACTAGCTTTTGCTGGGCATTGTGTGCCTTTATGAAAAATGTGGATTTAGTCTATTTAACCTAATAAGTTGCCCAGTTTTGAAATAGAAGGAACTTAGCACATTTGAGTAGCATTTGGTAATCTTTACTCCTTATATATTTATAGGGGCTGCTTCAGTTCTGGACAGAACCATTTTTAAATTAGATTGTAGTAATTAAATTTGGGGTTTGGGAGCAGTAACTATTACATACATGATAATGGCATTTTTGATTCTGTGATGATTAGGCTCCCACCCCCAAACACTCTCCAAAACTTTGGAACTACATTTATTTCTGTTGGCCAGACTGACTAGATTTGATGATGGCTGTGGCCCTGAACACTTTTAACAGGGCTGGTGTCTATAAGCAACAGGTAGTATAGACATTCTATGATTTTCAGGTATTCTACACAAACTTTCTGAAGAAAATATTTTTTAAGATAACTATATTGCCCAAGGTGTATAGTTCCAATTAAAATAAGCAGCAATTTGTCATGATTATTGTTTTTCTTTTTACATCTAGAGTGTACTTTTAGATTTCATTTCATGAAAAATAACTTGCATATTAAAAATTAGTCCAAAAATTGCACCGCTTTTTTGACAGACTTCTAATATTTATTTGTTAATTAAATGGATGTTTGCTGTTCTTTTTTATCAAAAAGTAATTTGCATAATCTTAAATTTCAATAGAAACTAAATTATGGCCACATTTGGTTATATGCATGCTGGCTTGATAGTGATATTCTTCTCCTTTCATACTCTTCACTGAAATCAGTTAAAAATGTGTTCCCTATTCTCTTCCCTGCTTTATCTTAAGAAGTGGACAAAAATAGGTATCTACAATCTTCTTAGTTAGACTTGACATAGTTAAGAAAAGCCATTGCTTTGTTTAGCATATTAGATTATCAACTGCATTGGCAAAGTTTCTAAACTTGTACACAGTTTAGAAGTATCCACAAGGGAATGAACTACTGACTATTTCTTACATTTTTAAGAGAGGGAACAGTGTAGTCTGCAAAAACAGAGGAGGGGAGTGTCGTCTTTGTGAAATTTCTCTAATGACCCGGTGCATGGTTATAATACTAGCTAAAGCGAATAAAAATAACTGCTTTCACTTAATTTTTTGCCCTCCCCTTGAATACTTCTGTGGCAAATGCCTTATTGGATGCCACTTAAAGCCTACATTTTGATATATGCCTTGTTCAGTGACATTCTTTTGAGATGGAGTAGCTAGCAATTCTCAAGGGTTGCAGCAGGATGGGATATTAGGGAGATAGAAGAGAAAATGGCATAATTTCTGTAATAAAAATTATGCTTCATTTTTCCCATTTCATAATTTCTCTAAGAAAATGAATTATAGACTAAACTACTATTTGAAAATATTTGAAAATATTCAACTATTTCAAATTACTATTTTAAGTAGTAAAACTGCTTAATAAAGGAGAAAAGCATGTCTGCTAAAATTATAGTATTTTTTCCTAGAAAATTTAAGTCAATAATAAGGAAGATAGGTATATCGTGGAAGTGCAGTCTGTGTATTCAATAGGAATTTATCAGTTTCTCAGAATTATAGTATCAACATAGAATCAACATAGTATGACAGACTTGCGGGCCTAGAGTGTTGTGCAACAAGGTCACATAGGGTAATAAGATTGGGTCTGGGTTAGGGACGTCTGTCCTCACTGAGTTGTGTTGGGGGTGCACAAAGGGAGGCTCAGCCAATCTCATTGTACACATATTGTACTCTGACAATAAAGGTAATAAAAAATTTGGCTTTGAAATCTGAAAAAAACAACAACTGGAAAATCTCAAAGATGTGAGCGAGCCACAATTCTTCATTAGTAGCAAATCTCTGTTGTGTCAAAGCTAATTTGAGTAACATAACATAACATACTTGCATCCAACAATAACTGTTTAAGCCAATGCCCATAATTTGTCAGTATTACAAAATAGATTTCTTCCATCCCTACAGTGTTAACTCTCCCATCTTACAAGATGTGAGAATTGAATGTGATAAAAAGTATTGGCTCAGTGCCAAAGGGGTTCATTGCATAATTCAATCTCCCTTAACATTTCTGAATTTGTCATACTGCATTCCTTCTTCAATGGCACAAAAGATACCTGTTTACAAGAGAAGCTAAAAGGTGTGAAAAAGGCTTTTTTGCAATAGCCATAAGAAAGGAAAAAAATAGGATGGAGCTACTTACAGAAATTTGTTAGGATGGTAATAAATAATGGAAAGCTGGCAGATATCCAGTATTCACAAAGTCATGGATGGTGTCTATAAGGCCAGAGAAATCTAGACAGAAGGACATTTTAAGTTCCTTTTTGTGAGCATTTAGAAAATTTTCTGCTTGGCAGGAACCATAATGAGTTACCAAAAATAAGTCATGCTAGACCAGTACATTAGAATGGGAATTACTGTTTTGCTTTTCTCAATCTCTCCTGGGACCAATACAATTGTCCTGTTACTACAAGTGCACAGAATTAGAGAGAGAAATCAGCTGACGTGGGTACATAACTTAAAGGATGATTACCTAGAATCACTTGGAAAAGCAATGACATCCTTCTCTTGGTGTTGGAGAAGACTCCTGAGAATATAATGGACAGCCAAGAACAAATCAATGGGTATAAAATCAACCTATAGTTCTCAGGTACAAGTGGCCAGGCTCAAATTCGCCTACCCTGGATACATGTGAAGATCTAACTCTAGACTCTAGAGTCTAGAGAATGCTTTTATGCTGGGAAAGATGGTGTGATGGCTCGGGGTGTGGTACAAAGGCAACACAATCGGTTAAGCAGATAAGTCCCTTTATTTTGAGAATATACAAGTCCTATTATAAAATTACTCCTAGTAGCTTGCCCATTCATTTATTAAAATAGTAATAGTGGGAAATTAATTAGGAAGCGCAAATGTACCAGAGAGTTATCTGTCAACTGCTTTTAACCTTGCTTAAATTTTACATTCCAAGCACTATCCAAATACACTGGGCTGCAGCCATCAATCATTAATATTTTTAAAGGAGGATTGAACTTATTTGGGATGCAGAACATTCTTAGAAATAAAAATCTCTAGACAAAATGCCAATTTACAAATCACTGCACACACTCATTTTAATTAATGTATAATGATTGAATAAAGGCAAAAAACAAAACCATAATCTAAAATGAGTTTGCATATATTGCATGGGAAACAAGTTTATTGATTAAAGCATTAAAATTAAAATTAAGTTGCATCTGATCCTAGACTGAAACAGTAAAATATTCATTTCAAATAAGGGACAATAATATTTTATATTTCCTAATCGTCCAGTTGACATAACAGTGCAACTCCTCTCATTATCCAGTGGCTAGGAGTTACCAGACTTGGCAGATTAACTTCAGTTACAAAATTTATAGATTCACCCATAGAAGACAGTATTCCTGTTCTTTGAGGTGTCTTGTATAAAGGACATTTGTATAAAAGCTGGTCTTCTTCACCACAGTAACTTGGACTGAAGGTAATCTAAAAATAATTAATTAAAATATTAATAATCTCAATTTCTACATATTAAATAGTTGTACAACTAAGGACCAGTAAAGAAGCAAATCACAGTGGTCATCTGGGACCAGCATGTGTAATAATAAAGGAACAATTTAAATATATATTGCTTTTTGAGAGATGGGGTTCAAACAAGGTTTTTGCAAGAACTTTGGAACATCCTGTAAATCAGTTTATGCTCCCATTATAAATACAGTATATTTTAAAAAGCAGCCACTGTACCAAGTTTAATTATTCCAAAACACAGAACAATAGTATAAAATATTGATACTATTGATACTAGGCCCAACACAGCATGGCATCAAATAGTCATTCACGCCTTAGTAATATAAATGGATGTCTGTAATGTACTCTAACATAGGACTGCTCTCAAGGCAATTCAGCTAGTCCAAAAAATGACAACATGGGCAGTGCCAAATTTCCATGTGACCCCCCCCCGTTCCATGAGATGCAGTAAATCAAGGTGCTGGTTATCATCTATAAAGCCCTTTTTGGCATTATACCAGTTTCTGGCTTTTTCTGTCTATCTGGTATGATCTGGCTGAATAGAGATCTTACAAATCCCAATAATGACATAACGTCATCCAACAGGACCCAGAAAGTGTGCCTTTTCAAAATTATTGCAGGGTCTGACCTCAGAAATCCAGAAGCTATTGTAGACCTGGATAGTCTCCTAGACTTTGAGGCAGGCTGCAGATGGAGCCCTTGCTGAATGAATTTGTTTCATTCAGGTTATCATTTCTCCCCCTTCTTTGGCATTGTCCTCACTGGAAGAGAAGTTGTTCTCGTATGGTCTGGAAAACTATAGATAGATTTCCTTCTTAGTCAAAGCTAAATTTAATTTTTGGTGTTCCTGAATAAATCTTGTCATAAATCCAAACAGCACCCGCCCCTAAAATGCCCTTGCTTTTATAAAATTGCTTCTGTAAATTAGGGAAGAGGCTTCTTGTTGTACTAATGTATCAAGGTGAGACATTTTTACATAGCCAAAATATGCTGACTGTAGAAGAGGAAGAGAACAGTAGTTGAGATAACCCCCTTTTCCCCAAGTCAAGTTAATTTGTATTTGATGCGGTTGACTAATTGAATAGAATTTAACAGTGGAAAACTGAAGGCATAATAGAGTTAATATGTGATGAGCATATCCACATATTCATTCATATTAGTGAATGAAATATAGGAAATTTCCAAGAAAAAAGAATTTATCACAGCTGGCCAGTGAAATTAAAGCCAGGAAGAAACCAAAAGTTAATCTGACAGAAGACAACCTACAATTCCATTTATTGGTGATACCATAGCAAAGTAAAGATTAAAGAAGGCCAAAAATGTAGTAAATCAGAGCCATAAATTGCTTGCATGATTCTTAAATAAGAAAACAGTGGGACAGTGACAGAAAATTGTAAAAGATCACACTACATCTATATTCCAAATACTGATAATAGGCATTTACTTCAGGAATTGAAAATACTTGATGAAGAGAGCAATAGCAATACCACTTAAACTTATATGCTGTTTCACAGTGCTTTATAGCTCTCTAAGCCAGGGGTGTCAAACTTGCTGCCCGTGGGCTGGATGCGTCATGCGTTGGCTACGCCCACCCTGGTTTAAAGAAGGGGGAAAAGTCACGATATGTCACGTGACGATACTGTGATGCTGCGACTTTGAGTGGTTTACAGAGTCAGCAAACTACTGTCAATCAGCAGTCAGCAGAAGTAACTTGCAATATTGTATTCTTACCACTGCATCATCACAGCTCCAGATGCTTGATACCAGAATATTTTACAATTAGAAAAAAAGATAGATCTACCTCTAAATCTGCTTAAAATAAGCAGATTATTAAAAATCAGCAAAAGCATAAAAGAAAAACTGATGCTGAGAATACTTTTGCTTCTGAATCAAATTACTACTTTAAGAGTATAAGAAAAAATAAAGATAAAATAAAAATATTAAAAAAATAATAATAATAAAGAGTACATTTGCAGAACCTCTGTTCCAGGCTACAAAAGAATAACATAAGTACCATGGAAACCTGGAAAACGTTCTACCTTGCCCTCATATCCTATAACCACAAAGATACTTTTAGCTCTTGATTTCAGAATTCAAATATGGACAATATATTTGTGCTACTAAATAAAGATAACAATGACATCGTAGGGGGTAGTTGGAAATAATGTATGCAAAATATGTCATTTTAATTAAAACAAAAAGGGTTAATTAAACCTGAATAATCAAAATAGAAAAATGTCATACCAAGATAGTGAAACTATGCTACTCACACTTTGTGGTAAAAATTGGATATCTGGTAGTGGATAATATCTTCTATGAAGTTCAGGTTCATCCAATGCCTGTGTATTGGGATTCCAGCCTGCACCATCTATGTACAAGCCGTAAATTTTAACTCCAGTTTCATACTGAGAATGTTCCTAAAAGATAGATACTGTTGTGGAACGAGTTGAAGATTTAACCAAAAAAAATAAAACCTGGTCTTTTTCAGAGAGCTACATGTGAAGATGACTAAGCTCATTGCATCTATTAATTGTGTGTTAAGGAGATAGCCATATAAATTCCAGTAATAAATAAGCAAATATATAAGCCAATATAACCAGGGGTGGGATTCTACCAGTTCGCACCTATTTGCTAGAACTGGTTGTTAACATTCTAAGCAGTTTGGAGAACCGGTTGTTAGAAGAAATTACTGGCCTAATCCTGTAAGAAAGGCAGGAAGGAAACATTCTGGTGTTGCTTACACAAACTGCCTGTTAACCCTTATTACATTCTTGGCAGGACTAGAATTCCTGTCTCAGGAATGTCTCTGGAGTTTTTTTCCCCTTCTTTGCTGGTACTTTGCTTGTGTGGAGTGACCATTCAAAGTTACAATGGCACTGAAAAAAGTGACTTATGATCATTTTTCACACTTATGACTGTTGCAGCATCCCCACAGTCATGAGAGGCCAGGCGAGGAGATGGTGCCTCGATGTGAGTGATATTGAGTTGGCCACGCCCAGCCAATAACATGACCACCAAGCCACGTCCACCCAGTCACATGACCACCAAGCCATGCCCAACTAAGCCACGCCCACAGAACTGGTTGTTAAAAAAATAGAATCCCAATCCTGAATATAACCCTTTTAAAATAAACCGTATTACTTCATAAAATAATGATTTGCTTTAGAGAAATGGTATGTTAAATCCATTTCCTATCTGAGTTTACCTGCCTATAATTTTCCTTGCAATATCTTTATCTGATTTCATCGTACATAATTTCATAAATATATTCCAGATGTTTATATATATACTTTTGATATGTAGCCAAAGTTTAGGCATATATAAAACTATCATACATGATATTCGTATGAATGCCTGCATTTTGGCTACATTACAAAAGATATTCCATATATTCAACAGTCAATCAGAATAAAGAAACTTGGTTCCAATCCCATTCTTACCTTAAAAGCTTTGTTTAATATGCTTTCCTTTCTATTGAAGCTGAAATCTTCATCTTGAGTTAAAGGAAGCACTTTATGTGTAAAAGTAAGTGAATCCACTGTTACTTTATTCAATCGAGCATAATTCTGACACACAGCAATAAGAAATCCTTCAAGAACAAAATACACAGATTGTGCACTTTACTTGTAACCACTATTAAGAAGTTAATTAAATTACTCTTTAATTACTTGATCATTTTATTCTTTGCAAATAGTGAATGAATTTGTTATTGGATATTCCCCCTACAAGAAAGATGGGCAGTTAAGAAACAGGAAATATAAATAAAAAATATAGTTTCTTATTTAGTCATCAAATTATTAATATAGTAAAAGTAATACAAGATTTCCCTCATTTGTAATGACATCCATACCACTTCAAAACACAGCTGCAGGAATTATGTGGACAAGAAAAACTGAAGTGGGAATGAGGGAGATCAAGAAAAATATGGAAAAAGGGAAGCAGTAATAGCATTACCTGGGTTATGTCATATTGTAACCATTTACATCATATGAGCATCAGAGGTATCTATCATAGGAGATAATTTATAAAGCTCTAAGCATACTTAATACACTTGGAAACATATTTCTCATTTAAACTGGAAAATCTTCTATGGATTCTGTAGACTATCTAGAGCAGGGGTGTCAAACTCGATTTCATTGAGGGTTAGAGTTGTGTTTGCATCAGGGTTGTGTTTGTCCTGGGGGGGGTTAGGGTGGGCATGGCCAAGGTGGGCATGGTCAGCTGAACGTCCCTCATGTCGGGGGCACCTGTGGTGGCCCGAGTGATCTGCCAGTGAAAGCAGGCTCCAGGGCTCTGTTTTTGGCTGAGACGGCCTCCTGCAACCCTCTGCTAATGAAAATGGAGCTTGGGAGGGCCATATGCGGCCCTACCAAGCTCCATTTTTGCTGGCAGAGGCTCCATAGGCTGGTCCTTTGCTGTTTCCAAGGTGGCCCCATAGGCCAGAACTAAGCACTCCACAGGCTGAATCCAGCCCATGGGCCTTGAGTTTGATACCAATTATCTAGAGTCTAGATATTCTTTATAATTTAATGAAAAACAAGTAGACTTCAGTTAATGATCATAATTGAAACTGACAATGCCTTTACTAAGCAAAAAAAGTGAAAAATCATGTCACCATGCCAACTTATGACGACAGTTCCAACAATAATGATGTCATATGAAGACAATACTTCCTGCCAGATTCCCATTAACTTTGCTTGTCCAAAGCTATGACTATTGTAATTGCATGTCAGTTACCAAGTGTCCAAATCATGATCACATGACTGCAGGGATGTTATAGTAGCTGCAACTTCAAGGACTTGTAAGTCTCCTTGTTCAGCATTGTTGTAACTTTGAACATTGAATGAGTGATCGCTAGGCAGGGACTACCTGTAATATAAAAGCTACAGCACTACAAACAGAGGTGATATTCAGCAGGTTCTGACCAGTTCTGGAGAACTGGTAGCAAAAATTTTGAGTAGTCTGGAGAACCAGCAAATACCACCTCTGACTGGCTCTGCCCCCATCTATTCTCTGCCTCCTGGGTCCCAGTTGATTGGCTGGGTCTTCTTTTGTTTCCCTGCACAGGAGAACGGAGCCAGAAAGCAGGTTGGTGGGGTGGAGAGAAAATGGGATTTGTAGTAACCTTCCCCCAGGAGTGGGGAAGGAATGGGGATTTTACAGTATCCTTCCCCCGCCATGCCCACCAAGACAAGCCTGACAAGCCAAGACATGCCCACCAAGACACACCCACAGAACTGGTAGTAAAAATTTTTGAATCCCACCACTGACTGCAAACTATGTCCAGCATGTGAAGCACAAATTAAAGAAAATTCAAATAGATAATGGATAAATGTCTATGAAAAAAATAAATAACACAATTATGTACCATGTGGAAAAAAGAAACCTGGAAGCCAAAAACAGCTAGGATGTCCTTGATAACTGGCATGAAAGTCAGGATATTCATCAAGATGTTGTGGTATTTTGCTTTGTCTCTGAAGCACCAGTAAATCATTAAACCTGAACAAAACATTAGTAAATTATTACATTTCTCATTACCTAAATGAAATTAATGTATTATTGTATGTTTCTAAGTAGCTAATCAAATAATCCAGTAATTTTTATACAATTCAACTGTGTAATTTCTTCTAGCAATTTTTGGCTCTCTAGGGAGACAATGGAGTTCTCAGTTTCACAAAAACTGACCTTCTCATTTAACTGCAACATGCAACTGATTCCTACATTGCAACGTGGCTCATAATCTCAAAGCCTGGACTGGAAGAATCAGAAAACCTCCAGCCCAACAGTTACAATTTTCATTCCACAGAGAAGATTGCAGTTGCACGTTTCACATCTTACTGTGATGGCTGAAAGGAGTGAGAGTGGTGTGTGTATGTGTGTGTGTGTGAGAGAGAGAGAGAGAGAGAGAGAGGGAGGGAGGGAGAGAGAGAGAATTTAAATCTGAGATGGAGAAGGTAAAGATCCAAGTGACGACCTGCCTATCCTTATAATCCCCAATATCAATTCTCCTATTATATGTAGCGTACATTCATTGAATTCTACTAAATAAATGGAAACTAGTTATAAAATTAAATGCAAAATTAATACAATCAATTTAAAAGCATACTTATACATTTTGGATTTTAACATCCAAAATGATAAGCTGATTACCAGAGAAAAATAAATGATTAAAATGGTATAACTTGCAACCAGCTTCTAAATGAATGCAGTCACATGTGGATTAGCACTTGTGCCTTGGACACAGTAAAAATCTGCTGCTGCAATCAAGATAATATCTATGGTTCTATCATATTAAGGCAGGATCCAAATGTCTGAGAATGCCATCCAATTTGTAGAACATTCTAACAGATATGTGTAGAAAATTCATTTTGCAAATGCCAATTTTTATATAACATTTTGCTATCATTTTAACAGTTCTACTCCTGAAATCAAATGCAGGATAACTTAGGCCAGATTGCAATGGTTAAGATGAATAAGATCTGGAAAAGCAAAGCTATTGACATAACTACAAAAAGCTAGCCAATTGGAGCAATAATCTTCCCTATAATGATGCTTGGGTGGGAGAGTTGGACATTAAGAATGGCTGATCAAAGAATTGACACCTTTGAACTGTGGTGCTGGCATAAATTATTGTCTATAATCTTGATGGCAACCTATGGCACATGTGGGCATGTGCGCTGCCGCCAGCTGATCTTCTGGTTTCCGGCACACGCATGCGCATCAGCCAGCTGGTCTTCGGGTTTCTGGTGCTCCAGTGTGTGTGCACACGTGTTTTCCGGTTTGGGCACTCAGTGCCAAAAAGTTTCACCATCACTGGATAGCCAGAGTAACACCAACCATAGCATCAATTGTGCCTACCGTCCCTGTCCTATTGTTTTTTTATTTTTCTTATAAGTATCTATCTCATGTATTCAAAATTATATTTATTCTTATACCTGTATCTTGTAAGCGATTGACAAATCAAATAAATACTAAAAATAAATACTAAAAAAAACCTAACAGGCAGATGCTAAATCATATAAAACCAGACACATTACTAGAAGCTAAAACGACAAGACTACATTCGATTTAGTTTGGTCATGTCATGCATGCAAATTCATTGGAGAAGTCAGTGATGCAACAAGAAGAAGGGGCAAGCAAAGAATATTCTGGCTTGATAACATCAAAACTGATACAAAGTTGAACTTCTAACAACTGAAAGAAGCTGTGCTTGACAGAATAGCATGGAGAGCCCTTGCCTATAAAGTCACCAAGACTTAGACAAGACTGAATGATTAAACAAGCATCAGCTTTCTGGAGTTTTTAAGTTTAGCTGAAACCATTCCTGGAGACTTTACCCACAATAAATGTTGCGTAAGACATATGTATTTGTATGTGCACTGGCCAGAATCACATTTCAATAAAAGGCAGATACAAAAAAATTAATAATAATGATTAAAATTAATTATCTGTAAAACAGGCCATTCTCTGTATAAAATTTATTGTTCTATCGTTATGGATACACACATACACACAAACACACACCATCCTTACATAAAAATTCATAAACTTCGTTTCTTTTCTTCCACGAACAACAACAAAAAGAAAGAAAGAAAGAAAGAAAGAAAGAAAGAAAGAAAGAAAGAAAGAAAGAAAAAGAAAGAAAAAAAATGTAGGAAAAAATAGGGTGTTAATGATGCGCTGCACTGGGAAGGAAGAGGAGGAGGGAGAATAGTGAAACAATAACATCAGGAAACAAAGTAACTGAAAAAGAAAAGATGTTACTATGCATTTTATTATTTTTGAAATATAGCTTCCATTTAAAAGGCAAGATGCTCTTTTAGCTTGACGAAAACAAAGGATAACCCTCTCCATGTCTGAAAATCAGCTGAGATAGTTTTCTAAAGAGAAGGAGAAATATCCGTGAAAGCATGCAACAAAAAATTGTGGGTTCTATCGACTCATTCTTTTAGTATTTTCTGCTCCCCAACAAAGTTGCTGACTTTGCCTGAGGCAAAGTCCACTTCAAGGTAATGAATTTTGGGGGGAAGAAAACTGTCTTCATTTTAAGTAACTATAATGTCTTTGACACTGACACCCAAAGTTGAGTTATATTGTTATTATTACCTTGCTTGCATAAAGGTGATAATACGATCAGCCCACATGGCAAAGAAATTCACTTGTATAATGAGATCATCAATCCAGGATCCTAAAGGTTTATTTGTCTTAAAAGAACTTTGCTGTACAAATTTACAAAAGAATGTAATGAAAGATAAAGTATACTTGCATTTTTTTAAAAAAGTACATTAATATGCATACAAGACATAAACAATAGCAAATTGTTCTACTTCAATAACAGACAAACAGACATCATTGGATCAGATAACATTATTAATTTATGGTTGATACTCCTGTTAAACTGAGCACAGGAAAATATAAATTAGAATAATTTTTAGGAAAATTCTTTTATTTTATTTCATCATTCGTTTTATATGGCCATCCATCTCACTATTATTTCTCTAGCAAATTAGAAATAGAACCAACAACAAAAATAAAATATGTAAATGGCAGCCATGATAAAACAACTGAACATAACTATCTAATGAGCTCTAACTGAAAATTCACTTTGCAAGTTGCAGTCGTTGCCATTTTGCCACTAGATCCCACTCAAAATGCTGGTTGCTAGCTATAAAGGCCCATGTGGCACAGGGCCTGGTTTCTTGAGGCACCACTTATTTCCTATTGTATCTGCCTGACAATCCATCTGGCAAGATTGGTGTGCTTCAGGTTCCATCAATTAAACACAACCACATATTGGGACCCCTAAAGTGCACCTTCTGTGTAGTAGTGCCCACCATCTGGAATGAGATCCTCCCCAAAATTAAAATGATTTCCACCCTACTGATATTTTAAAAGGCATTAAAAACCTTCTCCAAGGCCTTTGGAGAAGACAATTGATGCCCCTTTTAGGCACGCACACCCCCAACTACCTCAATTCAAACTACAACTGTCCTTAAATGTAAGCTACTCAATGCAAGAAGCCTTGTAAATAAAATACCTGAATTTCTCCTCTTACTAAATACGGCTAAATTTGACATCATATTTGTCTGTGAAACATGGCTCAACACATCTCTCCCTGACTCCATTACCTCAGTAAGAGACTATCATGTTTACCAATCTGATCGTGAAATCCGTAGAGGAGGTGGTGTTGCGATCTTCTATAAAAAGTCCTTACATCTAAAAAACATCCAAGTTACCCAGGAGCATGCTATTCCTGAGACCATTATCTGTGAACTGACCTTAAATATCACATTTCGGTTCTTACTATGTTATAGAGCCCCTGATTATGACATCGAACATGTAAACAAGCTAAATACACTACTAACATGGGCAGCATCCTGCCCACATGCTTTTATCTTTCTTGGTGACTTCAATCTACCTCATATTAACTGGACCCTAAACAAATGTACAACTGAACCCATACATGCAACCTTCTACAATGCTGTAACAAATCTGGGACTGGAACAACTAGTAACCAACAATACTAGGCTTAACAACTGCCTCGATCTCATCTTCTGCAATAGTTTGAATTCAATTTACGGAATACAAATTAAAGAACCCTTTTCCAACGGTGACCACAACATTATTGACTTTTGTCTCAACATACGTCCACACAAAAATCATCACAATGACAAAATCCCCAATTATAACTTCAAAAAAGGCAACTATGATCTTATAATCAACTATCTCTCTTCCCTTGATTGGCAATTTCTATTCACTGGATGCAATACTGTTGAAGACCATTACAACATATTCTTACTAGAAATCAAAAGAGCCATCAAAATACTGTATATGTACCAATAACAACTCCCCAAACCAGGAAAAACAGATTACCCATAACAATAAGGAAGCTTCAATCCAAAAAGAGATCACTTTGGCGAAAAAACAAATCTGGTCACATTGCCAACTTCAAAAGCCGATACAAAAATCTATGCCACCAGATAAAAACTGAATGCACTAATTATCACATTAAAGAAGAGGAAAACCTTCTACGCACAAATTCCACCCATGCTTTCTACAATTTTGTAAACAACAAAGTAAAAGACTCAAGGTCCCTCTGAAAGGACCTAATAGCAAAGTCTGCAACGACAACACCATCAAAGCAAACATCTTTAACCCATTCTTTGGCTCAGTATTTGTAAACAGCAATGGATCAAGCCCAGTACTTCCTAGTTGAACCACAGACAACTACAATGATCTAATACATATCAATTTTACAGAAGACATTGTTGAAAAAGCACCGCACAATCTAAAACCATCCCTATCTATTGGACCGGATGGAATATGTGCCTACTTCTTAAAAAAGCTATCCACTGCCATAGCCAAACCTCTAAGCATAATCTTTGAAAAATCTTTCAGGACCAGCTCCTTGCCAAAACTATGGTCACAAGCCATGGTCATCCCCATCTTCAAAAAGGAAGACCCCAGCCTAGTTGAAAATTACAGACCAATCTCCTTATGCTGCGTCACCTGTAAAGTCATGGAATCAATTATTAACCAATCCATCACCCTCCACTTGAGACAAACAACCTACTCTCTAATAAATAATTTGGTTTCAGGAAAAAGCTATCATGTAATCTGCAACTCTTACACTGCAAAAACATATGGACTACACCAGGGGTCCCCAACCACCGGGCCCCGGACCAGTCCCGGTCCGTGGATCACTTTGTACCGGGCCGCAAAGAAATAAAAATAAAAATAAAATAAAAATGGCGGCTTTCTTCGCCTTCGGTGAATGCTGCTGGGATCAGGGATCAAGAACACAAAGGAGAGAAGGGGAGGGAGGAAGCAACCAAAGCCTGTCCTGCTCTCTGGCTCAGCGGCTTCGGTTTCTCCTGCCTCTTTCTCAGTCGCTCTTCCATCCTCCACCAGCCCAGGAAGAAACTGCTTCAAAGAAGCCGGCAGGGTGGCTTCCTGTCAGCGCAGCTCCTCCAGCGCTGCTCACCCCCACCCAGCCGCCCGCAGTTTAATCCAGTGCTCCGTTCACCTGCCTGCTGCTTGCCTGCCTTCATTTCTGGTTGTTTCGGAGCAGCTCGGCTGAGAATAATAACTATTCGCCTCTTTTCTCAGCCAAGCTGCTCCAAACAACCAGAAACGGGCAGGCAGGCAGGCAGAACGGAGCACTGGATTGAACTGCGGGTGGCTGTGTGGGGGTGAACAGGCGCTGGAGGAGCTGCGCTGACAGGAAGCCACTCCTGCCGGCTTCTTTGAAGCAGTTTCTTCCTGGGCTGGTGGAGGAGCGAGAGAGCGACTGAGAGAGGAACGAGGCAGACACCTGAGGGATGAGGCTGAGGGAGGGAGGGAGACACCTGAGGGATGAGGCTGAGGAAGGCAAGGCCGAGAGGCGGGCTTCTCAGCCATCCTGCAGGGACTTGTCCTGAGCCGCGGAGACAGCCGTGGGCCGCCACCGCCCAGCGCCAGTTTTGAAGGCGCTCCTCAGCCAGGCGCAGTTCCTGAATCTGCAGCTGAAACCCTCTGTTTTAAATGTCCCAATAGAAGAGAATATCTGTCGCTCAGGGTTGCAATGAGGAGGCATTGGCGCTCCCTGACTTGGAGTTTGCTGGCAGACGTTTTATTACCCGACTAGGTAACAACATCAGATGTTACCTAGTCAGGTAATGAAACGCCTGCAAGCAAACCACCAAACTCGACTCCCCTCCCCGGTCCTTGAAAAAGTGTTTCTGCGTGAAACTGGTCCCTGGTACAAAAAGGTTGGGGACCACTGGACTACACAACTCAATCAGGCAATAGACGCAATCTACATACACTTCTGTAAAGCCTTTGATTCAGTGGTACACGACAAACTACTCCTAAAACTAAAATCTTACAATATCTCTGGACACCTGCATAACTGGATAGAAGCATTCCTGTCAAACAGACAACAAATGGTCAAAATTGGGAGCGTCCTATCAAATTCTGTACCTGTCAACAGTGGTGTTCCCCAAGGCAGTGTTTATGACCAACTCTCTTCATACACTACATAAATGACCTCTGTGATCATATTAAGAGCAACTGTGTTCTCTTCGCTGATGATGTAAAGCTATTCAAAACCACAGACAATACTACTACCCTTCAAAAAGACCTTGACTATGTATCAGAATGGTCAAACAAATGGCAACTTCAAATCTCAACAAATAAATGCTCTGTCTTACATATTGGCAGAAAAAAATCAGAAAATAAAATACAAGCTAAATAGTCAAGACCTTATTGAGATTCCAAACTTTTTCAAGGACCTTGGAGTACTCATCTCAAATTATCTAAGTGCTAGAGCCCACTGTAACTACATAGCCAAAAAGGCATTAAGAGTTGTTAACCTAATCTTACGTAGCTTTTTCTTTGGTAATATCACACTACTAACTAGAGCAAACAAAACATTTGCTAGACCTATACTTGAATACAGCTCATCAGTCTGGAACCCATACCATGTATCTGATATTAACACAATTGAAAAAGTCCAGAAATATTTCACAAGAAGAGTTCTCCGCTCCTCTACTCATTGCAGAATACCTTATGCCACCAGACTTGAAATTCTAGAACTAGAAAACCTAGAACTACGTCGCCTCTGGTCCGATCTAAATATAGTATACAAAATCATACATTGCAATGTCCTACCTGTAAATGAATGCTTCAGCTTCAATCGTAACAATACAAGAGCACACAATAGATACAAACTCAAGGTTAACCGCACCAAACTTGACTGCAGAAAATATGACTTCAGCAACAGAGTGGTCAATGTTTGGAATACTCTACCTGACTGTGGTTTCTTCCCCAAACCCCCAAAACTTTAACCTTAGACTGTCTACTATTGACCTCACCCCCTTCCTAAGAGGCCTGTAGGGGGTGTGCATAAGCGCACCAATCGTGCCTACCGTCCCTGTCCTATTGTTTTTTATTTTTCTTATAAGAATCTATCTTATGTATTCAAAACTATATTTATTCTTATACCTGTATCTTGTAAGCGATTGACAAATCAAATAAATACTAAAAAAAAATATACTAAAAAAATACTTTTGCTTCCTCTTTGGGTTTATTTATTTATTTTCCATCATTGTTTTATGTTTTGCTGGTTTTGTGATTTTTGTAAGGCTAAACTGGTGGGTGTTTGGATATTGTTTTATGATTTTCTGTTATCTTCTTTCATGATTTATTTCAGTTTAGCGGTCTATCTTATAGTCTTGAAATTTCCTAGTGGTAATATTCCAACCAGATCTAATTCTTCTTACGCATTTTGAAATAAGAGTAAACTAAATACTGTATTTTTCAGAGTATAAGAAGCTCCGTTGTCGCCCTGACCTAACCATACAGCAACGTGCCCGCTCCCGTGTACTCCGCATTGAACTCAAAAACCGTCTAGACAATGGAGAGAAGGACCTGTACATTGACTACCATGCTGACTGTATCAAAAGTAAGCCACACAACCCAATACTCAGCTTTTACCCTCAACCACAACCCTACCTCAACCGATCCACCATCACCCAAGACTAGTCACGCACGCCCCAACTACCTCAATTCCAACTACTGCCGGCCTTAAATGCAAACTACTCAATGCAAGAAGCCTCGTGAATAAAATACCGTATTTGCCGGCGTATAAGACGACTTTTTGCCCTGAAAAAGATGCCTCCAATTGGGGGTCGCCTTATATGCCGGGTCGCCTTATACGCCGGCAAATAGTAATTGGGAAGCACTGCGGCTGCCGCGGCTGAGGCACTTTTGCGCACCGTGGAACGAATCCCATGAAGCCGAAAGAGCAGCCAGCCTTCTCCCAGCTCCCAAGGAAACGAGGCTCGCACCGCCCGAGCTCCGCTGAGGTATCTGGCTGGGGCTGTCAGGAGTTGTTACCACTGGCGCGGCTCCGCACGGCTCCAGTCCTGCGTTGCCTCGGGAAGGAAAGGCAAAACCAGGAGCCGCTGCTGCCATTGCAAAGCGCCGCCGCGGCTCTTCCTTTTGCCTTCCCTTCCCGAGGCAATGCGGGACTGGAGCCGCGTGGAGCCGCGCTGAGCCACGCCAGCGGTAACAACTCCTGACAGGCCCAGCCGGATACCTCAGCGGACCCCGGGCGGTGCGAGCCTCGTTTCCTTGGGAGCTGGGAGAAGGCTGGCTGCTCCTTTCAGCTTCACGGGATTCGCTTTCCACGGTAGACAAAAGTGCCTCAAAAAAAAAAGTGCAAAAGTGGAAGGCGTGCGGAAGAGGGGCGAGTATATAACAAACTATATTTTGAGTGGAAATGTTGGGGTCGTCTTATACGCCGGGTCGTCTTATACGCCGGCATATACGGTACCTGAATTTCTCATCCTACTAAATATGGCTAACTTCGACATTATATTTGTCTGTGAAACATGGCTCAATGCATCTCTCCCGACTCCATTACCACAGTAAGAGACTATCATGTTTACCGATCAGATCGTGAAAATCGTCAAGGAGGTGGTGTTGCTATCTTCTATAAAAATCCTTACATCTAAAAATATCCAAGTTACCCAGGAGCTTGCTCTTCCTGAGACCATCATCTGTGAACTATCCTTAAATATCACAATTCGATTCTTACTATGTTACAGAGCACCTGATTATGACATCGAACATGTAAACAAGCTAAATACATTACTAACATGGGCTGCATCCTGCCCATACCCTTTATCTTTCTTGGTGATTTCAATCTACCTCATATTGACTGGACCCTAAATGATTGTACAACTGAAATCACACACAACCTTCTACAATGCTATTACAAATCTGGGACTGGAACAACTAGTAACCAACAACACTAGACTAAACAACTGCCTCGATCTCATCTTCTGCAATAGTTTGAATTTAATTTACGGAATACAAACTAAAGAACCCTTTTCCAGTAGTGACCACAATATGATTGACTTTTTGTCTCAACATACGTCCACACAAAAATCACCACAATGATGTAATCCCCAATTGTAACTTCAAAAAGGCAACTATGATCTTATAGACAACGATCTCTCATCCCTTGATTGGCAATCTCTATTCACTGGATGCAATACTGTTGAAGACCATTACAACATATTTTTACTTGAAGTCAAAAGAGTCATCAAACTATATGTACCAACAACAACTCCCAAAACAAAACAAAAAGCAGATTACCCATAACAATAAGGAAACTTCAATCCAAAAAGAGATCACTCTGGCGGAAAAACAAATCTGGTCACGTTGCCAATTTCAAAACCGATACAAAAATTTATGCCACCAGATAAAGACCGAATGCACCAATTATCACATTAAACAAGAGGAAAACCTTCTAAGCACCAATTCCACCCGTGCTTTTTACAATTTTGTAAACAACAAACTAAAAGACTCAAGGTCCATCCTCCCATGATAGGACTTGATGGTAAAGACTGCAACGATGACACCATTAAAGCCAACATCTTTAACACATTCTTCGGCTCAGTATTTGTAAACAGCAATGGATCATGCCCAGTATTTCCTAGCCGCACCACAGATAACAACAATGATCTAATACATATCGATTTCACAGAAGACAATGTTGAAAAGCACTACGCAATCTAAAACCATCCCTATCTATTGGACCGGATGGAATATGTGCCTACTTCTTAAAAAGCTATCCACTGCCATAGCCAAACCTCTAAGCATAATCTTTGAAAAATCTTTCAGGACCAGCTCCTTGCCTAACCTATGGTCACAAGCCACAGTCATCCCCATCTTCAAAAAGGGAGACCCAAGCCTAGTTGAAAATTACAGGCCAATCTCCTTATGCTGCGTCACCTGTAAAGTCATGGAATCAATTATTAACCAATCCATCATCCTCCACTTAGAGACAAATAACCTACTCTCCAATAAACAATTTGGTTTCAGAAAAAACTATCCTGTAATCTGCAACTCTTACACTGCAAAAACATATGGACGACACAACTCGACCAGGGCAAAGCAATAGACACAATCTACATAGACTTCTGTAAAGCCTTTGATTCAGTGGTACACGACAAACTACTCCTAAAAATAAAATCCTATGGTATCTCTGGACAACTGAATAACTGGATAGAAGCATTCCTGTCAAACAGACAACAAATGGTCAAAATTGGGAGCGTCCTATCAAATCCAGTACCTGTCAATAGTGGTGTCCCCCAAGGCAGTGTTCTAGGACCAACTCTCTTCATACTCTACATAAATGACCTCTGTGATCATATTAAGAGCAATTGCGTTCTCTTCGCTGATGATGTAAAGCTGTTCAATACCACAGACAATACTGCTACCCTACAAAAAGATCTTGACTATGTATCAGAATGGTCAAACAAATGGCAACTTCAAATCTCAACAAATAAATGCTCTGTCTTACATATTGGCAGAAAAAAATCAGAAAATAAAATACAAGCTGAATAGTCAAGATCTTGTTGATGACCCAAGCTCTGTAAAGGACCTTGGAATACTCACCTCTAATGATCTAAGTGCTAGAGCCCACTGCAACTACATAGCCAAAAAGGCATTAAGAGTTGTTAACCTAATCCCACGTAGCTTTTTCTCTGGTAATATCACACTACTAACCAGAGCATACAAAACATTTGCTAGACCAATACTCGAATACAGTTCATCAGTCTGGAACCCACATTACGTATCTGATATTAGCACAATTGAGAAAGTCCAGAAATATTTCACAAGAAGAGTTCTCCACTCCTCTACTCGTTGTAGAATACCTTATGCCACCAGACTTGAAATTCTAGAACTAGAAAACCTTGAATTACGCCGTCTTCGGTCTGACTTAAACATGGTATATAAAATTATACATTGCAATGTCCTACCTGTCAATGAATACTTCAGCTTCAACCATAACAACACAAGAGCACACAATAGATACAAACTCAAAGTTAACCGCACCAAACTTGATTGCAGGAAATACGACTTCAGCAATAGAGTGGTCAATGTCTGGAATACTCTACCCGACTCTGTAGTTTCTTCCCCAAACCCCAAAAACTTTAACCTTAGACTGTCTACTATTGACCTCACCCCTTTCCTAAGAGGTCTGTAGGGGCGTGCATAAAGCGCACCAACGTGCCTACCGTCCCTGTCCTATTGTTTCTCTTATTCTTTTATGTTTCTTATATGTACCCATTTCATGTATTCACAACTATGTATACACTTATTATCTTGTAAACAATTGGCAAATAAAATAAATAAATAAATAAATAAATAAATAAATAAATAAATAAATAAGCACTCCCCCCCCCCCAAAAAAAATGAGGGTGAAAATTTGGCTGCGTCTTATGCAACGAATGTAGCCCCCCTGCTAGCCCCCACCTTTTGGCTTCTGCCTCCCAGCAATTTGCCTCATTGCAGCAAACAGCCTGTTTCAGTTTCAGCACAGCCTGATTAGCACAAGCAGCTGTTTGTCGGTTGGATCGTCCTCCCGACCATCAGTTGTTTCAGGTTGCAGGGATTGCCTTCGCCTATTGCCACGTCCACGGGTCCCATTTTCGGCCTCCGCATCCCATTTTTGGCCTCTGTGCACCCCATTTTTGACCTTCACATGCCCCATTTTCCGCCCATTCCAATCCCTGCCATCCAGAATGGGCGAAAAATGGCGCGCACAGAGGCTGAAAATGGGGTGTGTGGTGGCTGAAAATAGGATGCGAAGGCCAAAAAATGGGGCACGCGGAGGCGGCAATAGGCGAAGGCAATCCCTGTAGCCTGAAACAGCTGATCGTTGGGAGGTCAATCCAACCAACAATCAGTTGCTTGTACTAATCAGGCTGTGCTGAAACTGAAACTGAAACTAAAACAGGCTGTTTGCTGTTTGCTGCAAGGAGGCAAATTGCTGGGAGGCAGAGGCAGATTTTCTTGTTTTCCTCCCCAAAAGCTAGGTGCATCTTATACTTTGGAGCATCTTATACTCTGAAGATGTATTCCACATCTTCCCCAAATAGTTTATAACTTTCTTACATTAAATACATGAGAATTCAAATTTGTACATGAATATTACAGCATATACATTATTATTTTGATCCACAGTAATATATAGAGAGTAATTATATATAATTTACTAAATTTCATGTACATTTTTGGAGCAGTATTTTCTTAAAACTAATTAATAGCTGTTGTTATAGAAAAAATATTCTATAGAATCTTATCACATAAACAGAAAGACAAGACTAACACACACACACGTTTGAAACATAAAAATTCAAATCCATTTACTCCAAATACCCAGATAAACATAAACATGTTTTGTATTTGAAATTTCATAATTCCTTTTGTATTTCTATGCTTCATCATCCTTGCTATATTTTATTTTTATTGATTTTATTGAAATTCCTTGGTTTGATTTGATAAATTACTATGGTTTGTCAGTCAGCCAGATATTTAGATTGCATTTGGAATTTCTGTTCATCTATCAAACCTATTATTATTATTATTATTATTATTATTATTATTATTATTATTATTATTATTATTTAACAAGAGTACAATAAGAGATTGTTCACATACCTCCCACAGATCAGCTACTCTGCCTTTCAATATTGAATTATAAAGTTCTTCTAATCTTTTAGTGAAGATAATTTTTCCTTTGATTCCTTGCTGAAGTTCTTGTAATGACCGAATTATTAAGTATAGTAAATTATTACAACGGTCTATCTCTTGGCGCAAGACAGGTAGCAAAGGTGAACTGGTAATAGAATAAAAATCTATGGTGAAATTAAGAGAGGGGGAGGGAGGGAGGGAGCGAGAGAGAGAGAACAGGTTAACAAGGCTAAGGTTACAATGTAGGAATTCCAGCAAGTATGCCTACTTTCAAATAAGAATAATCTGTATAAGAGGCAGGCAATCTATGGTAGCAAAATTACCCATTTTCTCCTGCCCTTTCAATGTACTTGCTTCTTCCGGGGAGCAGGATAATCTATATCTGGTCATTGTTTTAGTAACTGCTTTTCCTTTTATCAGTTAAAAGAAATAACTTTCATGCCTTTAAATTTTTATCATCATAACAGACTTTCCTGTTAAGTAGAGAAAAAGCTGTATTTGTATAAAGCTGAGTTATGGAATACTACAGTAGTCTTGTTTAATGACAGTAATTGGAGCTGGAATTTAGTGGGTAAGCAATGCAGTTATGAAGTATGACATCATGTGATGGTATCACTTAGTAATGGAAACGTCTTCAATCCCTTCTGCTGTTGTTAAGTGAAGATTGTGGGTAGCTCCTTGTGACTTCCTGCTAGCTTCCAACAAGCAGAGTTAATGGAGAAGCCATCCAGAAGTTGTGAGTCCTCAGTGGCTCTCAAACAGGCTGGCAGGTGGATATATGGCTGCTGCAGCACAGGATATGGCTGGCTTGGGGTGGCTGCTCCCAAGGTGGGAAGGTGCATAAACATGGAGAAATCAGGGTCTCCAGTTATAACTGAAGTTAAATCAAGGTATCCAGATCAATCAGTTTAGGAAAAGGTGAAAGATGCTGGACGTTGTAGATCAGCAATATACAGAGAATTATAAATTTTCCACTGTATGCATAATGCTTCACAAATTTTATATTTTAATTACTATTTATTGATACTATTTGTTATTTTATTCCTTGTTATTTCAATAATTAATAGGATACAAGCACACAAATGTGCAAACACACACATAGACATATTTGTAAATTTACTATTAACTGCCTCAAACAAGCTACTGTAGAATGAAGGCCTCTTTATTGAAGGTTGTGAACTACATGCTGTTTAATGTCGGATCTAACAACCTGCATTGTGGCTGGCCTGAAAAGGAGTTTGAAATCTAAAACCTTCAACGAAGAAGCCTTTATTTGGTAATGGATTGATTTAGGCTAGTAATTATACATAATATGCATGCATGAACACACATTATTTGTTCTTGCTCTTTGTGTACAAATGTATAACTATTATATATATTATATAATACTACACAAAAATGCACAGATATCATTTTTTCTATATATAAGTAAATGATGATATGATATGAAAATTCTATGAAATGAAGTTCTGACCTTCTGTAGCTTTCACAAGTGCAGCCCAAATTGGTCCAGACATGAAACTTCTCAGGGTTACAATTTCTGTAGACACATATTCATTGGTAGATGCCCCTTCCATATTCTCTACGGTCAATGGGAGCCTTATTAGAATATCAGATACTATTCCCAGTACAATTTCATCCTGGCCCATTCTATCACTAAGACAATAGGGAGATCAAAAATAAACTTAAAATTATCTATGGGAAGTAACCAAGTTAATAACCCACTATTTATACAGGTAGTTCTCAACTTACAACAATTAGTTTAGTGAGTGTTCAAAGTTACAATGGCACTGAAAAATGTTACTTATGATCATTTTTCACAGTTATGACCTTTACAGCATCCCCATGATCAAAATTAAGATGCTTGGCAACTGGTTCATATTTATGACTGTTGCTGTGTCCCAAGGTCAGGTGATCACCTTTTGTGACCTTCTGATAAAGTCAATGGGGAAGCCAGATTCACTTAACAATCAGATTACTAATTGCAGTGATTCACTTAACAACTGTGGCAAGAAAGGTTGTAAAATGGGTCAAAACTCACTTAACAAATGTCTCACTTAACATCACAAATTTTGGGATCCATTGTGATCGTAAATCAAGGACTACCTTTACATCACTTTTTCCTCACTTTTTTTTCTGTTAAGGAGATGTTGTATTAGACTACCTTTCTGGATTTGTTTACTTGGTAAATATGTCACAGCACATATCCACAAGTTGGGTAATGTCAACATTCTGAATGAAGACAACTCAACTGCATTGCATGAATATAGTCTTTGATACTTTGATGTACATAGTCAAATGCAAACAATCACATGTAACTAATGGACAACATATGGTCATTCTGTCTCTCTTCCATATCTTTCATGCACACATTATCTACAAATGCCAGAAAATAATCTTTAAGGTTTGCATTTAATGGGATCATATCTACAAAATCCCTATACTTATTTTGTCCATTCTACAAATAGTCATTGGGAAAAGGAAGTTTTTTAACCTTTGTATAATTTTGTGGCAGATCATGAGGTGCTGAAGTTACTGATTCTATCTGGTTTATTCCACCAAGCTTATTTAATGTGGTACTTTCTCATTGCTCTTTGCAGTTGGAAAACAAACATTGAAATCAGTGAAAGTTTCTATATGTCCCTTGACACTTACATAGGTATATATTGATACTCTAGGCTTTAAGCAACTATTAATTGTTTTACTTGTGCTATATTAGAGGAAGTGGGGGAAGAAAGAGGAGGAGGAAATTTCAAATAATAACCTGATAATGTCTGTGCTATATGTTGGTTGGGTACTGACAATTGAATTGATAAATGATTCTGCCTGAGCTTTTAAATATTGTCTTTCAGCACAATGATGCATTCCAAAAATTTCTGGAGAATCCACTTCTGGAAGAGATTGTAGATAGGTTCTGCAGTCTTTTAAACTATCTACTTCAGATATTGGTCGATACACCTGAAAAAATTATTGTTAAATGCTTTATTGTCCCTGGCCATTCAAATACAATGTATGCTCAACATATATTTTCTTATATTATTAATGCAATCATCTTTCTACTTCTTCACTTCAAATTAGCATTTAAAATTGATCAAATATATTGAAGAATGCAAATCTGCTGAGAGCTAACAAATAAACTCATAATTTATGGTCAGATATTTTCTGAATACTGGATTTGATATTTTGTAGTCCTTAAGAGGTTTGAATTTTGGAAGATAAAGGATTCTAGAAGAAATAGTAGTTTCTATTCAGCTTCTTCATCTTCATTAACCAGGGTTTTCTAGTTAGCCCATTGGCTTACTCCAAAGGTAGTTTTTCCCTGCAAGTCCCTTCTCTCCATTTTTTGCTATCTTTCCCTAAATATGAAACATGGATATAAGCATTAAAACAAAAAAAATGGAAATCTGAAATAAAATTATTAGAATAGCTAAAATATGTATCATACATTTTGTAAGTCAAGTATACGTACTGTAGATCTACCTGACATTGCCAAAATCATAGTGAAAACCGCAGGGACCAGAAATCCAAGGTTTACATAATATTGTTGCTAGTATTGTATCATTATTTCTAGCAAGTGCATACACAGAGGGCGAGAAAAAAAGTCAAGATGGTGAATGCAATTCTGCAATTGAAGCCTCACTACTTTTTAACTTGTGTGTGATATGTATTATGCACATCATGCAGAACTTCAATCTTGTGGTTGAATTTTTCACTTTTTCTGTAGATGCCCCTGTTTCTTAAGAGTGAATTATGAATGGGATAAACACTGAACTGTCATAGAGTAAGAGGAGATAAAGCATGGGCTTAGAAAGCACATGTTGCTCACCTATAGTTTTGTTCTATGAATGGTTGTCTTTTCATTCACGAAGACAAATTTTTCTCACTTGCCAGACTTTCCCTGAATACTATAGAATTAAGCTGCATATTGGCAAGCCTGATGTTGCTCCTTCTGTACAAATTCTAATTACTTACTATTATTTACCTTTGTTAAAACAAGTGTAAGCCTCTGTGTGAGAGCTTACGTGATTTTGGCTCTGTTTGTGTGTGGGTATATTAAGTCATAGATGGCAATTTTTAAAATGTTATAAATAAACAACATAAGTTCTCAGCAGAAAAATCTGTTATGGGGTAATGAGTGAAACTAGCATCACACCATTGCAATGCAAGTTTAGTACCTTTTGTACATGCATTGCTTAGAATCATGGGTTCCTACTATAACTAGGGTAAAACTATAAATGCAATCACTGAGCTCAAACATGCCTTGGAGATTTCTATTCCAAGCCAATATTCAAGGAAGAATTTGGAAATTCAGCCTCCTTTTAATTTTATTCAAAAACCAATCTCTCCTGAAACACAAGGTTCCATCATTGAAAAAGTCAGATTTCTGGGAAGTTGTTTTATAATGTTTATTGGAAATTGTATCTTCCGAATGTCTATTTTTTATTTCCAACGTCTAGTTTTGATTTGTTCTCTATCTTCTGCATAAACACTCTACAAACAAATGTGTAGTAGCTAAGGTGCTGGACTAGGAGACTATACGTTCTAGATATGTCTTAGGCATGAAATCCAGCTAGGTGATTTTGAGCCAGTCATTCTCTTAGCTCATCTCATTTTATACGGTTGTGTATGGGGGAGAAATAGGAGGTAAGTTGAACTAAGAAAGAGTGACTGACTCAAAGCCATCCATCTGGATTTCATGCACTATACACTGCCTTGACTTGACAATAGATGACAGATAGATAGATAGATAGATAGATAGATAGATAGATAGATAGATAGACAGACAGACAGACAGACAGACAGACAGACAGATGATAGAGAGATAAATGCAGGACAAACCAAATAAATAATACAAATGGTTGAAGATTATTTTTATGACTGTTACATCTGTTCTTCAGAGTAAACCTACTTTGTGCACTCAGTTGTAAATCTGTGATATTAAAACAGCAACGTAATGAAAAATACTTCTCATACCTCATCAGCAGTATAAACAAAATCTTCTTGCAGTACAGAAGGATTATAAAAATTATCTAAAATGCTAAGCAAGCATCGACGGTCCCAATTATCAGTTACATGGCCTCCATATGTTACTTCTCCAGTCAAATAATGCAATCCTGTCCAAGGAATCCTTTGGTGCTTCTCAAGGAGCACTTCCAATATTTTGATAGAAAACTGAAAAAGAAAAGTTATCATTAGGAAATAATTTTTTAAAAAAATCTGGAGTCAAGGTTTGGAATTCAAAGAATCTATAATTAGTTGAATAAGCTGAATTGCACTTGGATTCATGAGGCTCTTACACAGAACTTTTATGGCTGCTCTGAGGAATCATTTTTATATATAGTAATATTTCCAAACTAATTAATAATTGGAAATGAAAGTGTGATATATAAAAAATTAAAATGTATTAAACAAGACTGAACGTTTAGACTTGTTCTTCTATAAAGAAGAGCAGATAGTCAACAGCATATCTGTGAGCATTAAGGTAAGAATTCACTAATTAAAAAGAGCTAACATGAATTTATACTGAATTTATATCATGCTAGAATAATTTGATTTGATTTGATGATAGGAGACTTCTGGGGAAGAAATAATGGACTGAAGACAAAAAAGCAGAGCTGAAAATTATGGCTAAGAACAAGGCATCAATTAATAAATTGGTTCTTCTGACTTTCTCTAGAAAAGGAGAGGATGAGATATTGCCCATATAGCTACCACATGCGGAGATTGCAAGCAGTGGTGTCCAGAAGGTGAGAGAACCAGGAGATGAGAGAAATTGCCATTATTGTTCCAGACACAGAACTTTTAAAGGACACTAATTTTGAAACTCCTTTGCCAACCACTTTTAGAAATTGCTATTAACTGCTTTAAAGAAGTTAGAGGAAATCACAATGCTGGAAATACTAGTTGGCATAAGAAAATGAAGCTGTATCTTTATAATGCTTAAGAATTCAAAATAAACAGCAAAAAATAAGACAAGGTTTGGATGTAGAAAGTTTTACATGGATTAAGGGGTCAGTAAACATTAGAATATTTGATTCTGAAAATTAAGGCTTTAAAACTGAATTTAAACAGTAAGTGCATTCATGGGAAGAAAAATTTTAATTTTGGAGACATAATAACAAAAGCTACTTATTATAATGATGCTTGGAGATATTTTTGAGGAATGGTACTTTGAATTAAAATTTGGTGGTATCTGGACTGGAAAAGAGTAAGCATTGGGTTTGCTTGAGTTGGGATAAATAACTAATATTATTTTAGGGTTCTTATACTTTTTTCTGAAACCTGGATTGGAAAAGACACTGCCCATTGAATTTTCCTATACCTAAGAGTTGAGTTATAGAATGAAGAGTTTTATATCTTTTAATTAAGAGGAGAAAAGATAGTGAAATTATTTAAACTTGTGATGAGAGCGGGAAGTTTCTTAGTTTATTTTTCTTCTATTTTTCTATTTTTTCCTTCCTTTTTTCCTTTCTTGTACCCTTTTTCTCGTATTTTCTTTTAAATTTCTATTACCTTTTATTATTGTAGTTAATATATAAATATATAATACATAAATATATAAAATATTATTTTAAAAAGTTATTATTTTATGATTATGAACCTGATAGATTGGGGAAATGTTATAGACATAGTATAGCTTGACTTCAGAAAGGTATTCAGCAAAGTTTCTCATAGTGTCCTTATTAATAAAATGATCAAATAAAGATTTCTCACCCTGTACATGTATACATCCAAACTAGACTATGTTGTTTCTCTGTGTCATATATGCGGGTATATGCATAATTTTGTATTCATTCATTCATTCATTCATTCATTCATTCATTCATGTTTATGTAGTGTATATTGGAGGGGGTGACCCTTTCAGAGCAGTAGATTCAGCAAAATACATTTTAATTTACAAATATAATTTTATATAACATTTTCTCTTGCCTCTAAATCTGAAGAATTAAAAGCATATGGAATATTCCAGCCCAAAACTCCATATTTCTTTCTTTCATGAATGACAGCATTGAAGAAACATAGGCTAAACAACAATCTTTTCCATGATGGCCCACAGTTGGTCTTATTAAATATAGTTTCTGTTACTACACTAGTGTCACTTAATCCAAAAGTTTGAAGTAATGTTCCTTTTAGTCCTTGTGGAGTTTCTATTACTATCTTGAAGAAATAAACAAACAAATTATGAGTAAAAATTCAGTGGGAAATTTATCAATAAAACAAATAAACACACAAAGAACTTTTATTGAGATTGTCTATAGTAACAGAATCTTTTAAATCCCATTGGCTTATACCTCCTCCTTCTTATAGTTCAATGAATTAGGGCAGTGTCTGCCTGAGATGCTTTTGAATCCTGTCTCTTCTGGACTTTGAAAATGCTTCAGCCGCCTAAGCCCTGGCAATAATTTCTTCATATGTTTGACAAGGCCATCTTATTTCTCTCTACATCAAGTGTGCTAAAATCAATTTTGGGCCAGCAGAAATACTCAATTTTCTTCTAAAACAACAGGATTCTGTCAATGTTTGATTACGTACATTATTTGTCTCTACATTTTCATTATCAGTTAACTTATTTACCATTGCTCAACTCATATTAGCTTATATTTCATCCTTTGTAAATAAAATAATGCTCTCAATTAGTAATTATATAAATTACTGAATAATAGATTGTTTGAAATCTTACCTTTAGCCCTCTTCTCAGTATAGGTATGGGTAAAGATGTATCTGGTGTTGAACTTAACCATAGTCTAAATCCTGGATTTATAGTTGTATCAGGTAGGACAAAGCTATGGAAGTAATCATTTTTATAACAATTTTACTACTTGAAACATGATACATGATAGTGCCCAATCATCATTTCTATTTTACCAAAAGAATGCATAAAAATTAGAAGAAATAATGTTAATGGCATAGGTGCTTTTCAAAAGGCAACTGTTTTTTCCTTAAAGACAGTTCCCTTTTCATTCAAAAAGCATTCTGACTGAATGGTAGGGACTGGAAGGATTTATATTCTTTTCTTTGGTCATCTAGTCATTAGCACTCTGACAATTGGTCACTGAGGCCACTTGGGGATTTATCTGTACGCTCAGGGTCACCTGAAACAGAGTGCAAATGGGTGTGGACCCTTCTTGGAACTGCTGAAGTTTCAGGAAGGTTCAATATCCATTTGCATTCCGAGTGCTAATGACAAGATGACTTCAAATAAAAGAATATAAATCCTTCCATTCCCCACCATTTAGTCAGAACCAAAGAAGCTTCTTCGATGAGAAGCGAAACATCTTAAAGGAAAAAACAAAGTCCAGTTGCCTTCTGAAAAGTACTTTTGGGACAATCATGACCTGGATGACTGAGAATCTCTATAGAAAAATAATGTTTAACGTCATTACTGTCTATTTTAGGTGTAGATATTTAATTATCTCTTTACAAGTTATTATTTAAGGATATAAAGAGATTTTGCCAGAGATCCTGCTGGGTTCAGGTGTGGGCTTTTTCTGCTAATATATTCATAGCAGGATAGAAGATGGCAGGAAGCAGAATTATTTATAATATACAATGTAAGGACTGTTATTATGATGTTGGATAGACAGATGAACCGCAAATATTTTGCATGAACACTAGTCAAAAAAGATGACAAAAACCTAACCTTGCAACACAAGGACAGGCTCAATCACAGTTTCAACTTGGATTCCCACCAAGACTAGTAGGCCAGTCAGCAAATTCCATTCTTTCACACACAACAATGATCTTTGTCTGATAATGAAACATCTCCAGAAAACAACCAAACTCAGAGACTACCAAGAACTAAACAGAACTAAAATTAGCCTAATCTGGTTCCTTTCCATCTGAGAATAAATGACATATAGAAATAAATTTAAAAACTGCTTACGAATCAACAATTTTGCACAATCTTGGCATAAATGAAGTTGCAAGATGGCAATTCTGAAGGAATACCCACTGTTCACCCAGTATTTGTGCTTTATATATAAATTCCTCTGCTTTGCTGGCTTGGCCACGTCCCAGAGATAGCATTTGCACATTTTGTGTACTTTTTATTTCTTGGGCAAAGCGCAAGACAACTGCTGTAATGTCTATCCCTATACAACATATAAAAGAATACCTTTTATTATTTTATGTGACAGTACATTTACTTAGAACAATGTTACTCTGACATATTGTGTCAGTGAAGCAATATATATTTATATCTTTTGTAACAGAATGAGAAAACATATGTTAGAAGAAAACTTTTTGGAAGGAAAACAGGATTCCTGTACTTTCATAATTTTATAAAAGAATGAGTGTCAACACATACCACATTTCCCCCCCTCCCCATTACATTACATCCCTGCAATACTGTAACAATTGCTCGATTAAATGATTTCGAAAAGAGCTTTTGCACAGTAATGGAGGAGGGGTGAATGTAAGGTGATCACTATGATATTTGAAGCTACAGGTTAGGAAACCGCCTACTTTTTTTTCTGTGTATTATAGAAAAGATTAAGTAGCAAGCTGTATCTAAAGGGAATTTTATTTATTTATTTAGCAAATGTATATAGCCATCCCTCTCACAAAATGTGATTCCGGTGGCATTCAAGCACAGTAACATTTAAAACAATTTAACAATCTTGAAACACTGAACCATGAATAAAAATGAAAATATAAATAAACCACGATTGCAGGAGATAGCAATTACCTAACATTCTACAACCACATTGCAAGCTCCCCATGAGATCCCTATGATCACTGAAAAAAACCATGTTTTGGGCCTTTGGGAAGGCTAATAGGAATGGGTCTAGCCTAACCTAAGATAAAATGATGATCCAGAAAATGGGAGCCATAGCAGAAAAGGCTTGATTTCTGGATTCCACCAGATGAAATTCTGTAGCAGACAGGATTCAGAACTTACTCTTCCTACTGGACCTGATGGGACAGGTAAATGCAATCAGGTAAAAGGTAATCCTTCAAATAATCTGGGAATAAAGCAGTCAGTCAGTGCAATATGGTTAAGAGCATTGCCTGATTATTTGGCTGCATTGACTAGAAAACGTGTGTCCTTTCTGTAATGTTGGATAAATATAAAAAGTTGGCACCAAGTGCAATCCAAGGACCATCTAGTGGAGGTATTCTCAGAGGAAAGCTAAAGAGATTGTTAATCAGTGGTTGGAATGTGAATGGCACACTTAGGAAAGAACAATCTAGGCCAGTGGTCCCCAACCTTTTTGTACCAGGGACCGGTTTCAAGCAGAAAATTTTGCAAGGACCGGGGAGAGAGAAGAGAAGGAGGGGGCTTTTCCTGTCGCCGCAGCTATTCCGAGCGCCCGTTTCACCCCCACCCCACCCCGGCCGCCAGCCGCACGCCGCTTCAATCCACAGTGTCCCGTTCTGCCTGCCTGCCTGCCTGCCTTAGTTTCTGGTTGTTTGGGAGCAGCTTCGGCTGAGAAAAATAACTATTCGCCTCTTTACTCAGCCGAAGCTGTTCCGATTCAACCATTAACGAAGGCAGGCAGGCAGGCAGAACGGAGCACTGGGTTGAACCCAGCAGCGCGCGCACTGCGCGTGGGCGGGCGAGTGGGCGGCGGGCGGACGGGGTGGGGGTGGGGAGAAACGGGCGCTTCGGGAAGCTGCGGCGACAGAAAAGCCCCGCTTCTTTGAAGCAGTTTCTTCCTGGGCTGGTGGAGGAGCGAGAGAGCGACTGAGAGAGCTGACCCAGAGAGAAGGACAGGCTTCGGTTGCTTCCTCCCTCCCCTTCTTTCATTTGTGTCCTTGATCCCCGATCCTAGCAGCATTCACCGAAGGTGAAAAGCCGCCATTTTTTTAAAAAAATTCTTTGCGGCCCGGTAGAGAGTGCTCCACGGCCCGGCACGGTCCGCGGCCCGGTGGTTGGGGACCCCTGATCTAGGCTATTTGTGGACAGGATGTATAACATTTCTGCAATGTACTCAGAACAGATTCACTATACTTATTTATTATTTATCTATTTAATTATTTAGCACAATTTCTATGCTGCCTCAGTCACAAAACTCTGTACAACTTACACATCCTAAAACAGCAACAATAACAACAAAACAAATGAAAGTACATATGATGAAGTAGGCTAAATAATCGTTATAACATACAGATGGATCAATGGGAAAATAAATATGTCACCAGAGAAATTGTCTAGAAACTATAAAGGCACTTCAAATTCATGTTGGAAATGTGAAAAAAATGAAGGGACATTTGATGCTTGGTGGATTCGGTGGAAAATTCTGGATTCAAACATACATATTGATTTGGAGAATTTTAAAGATTAATATACAATTGAGACCTAAACTAATTTCTGGAGGGATGATATTATACAAAGGTGGGCACTATGGAGGAATGGCTCTCCTACAAATCCCCACCAGCAGATAGATATTCATTGGCCAATGGTACCCACAGTATTCAACTCCTGCTGGATTGGATAAAATGGGTGGAAGCAATCAGAATGTGCTGATCTTACTAGTAATAAGTAGTCTTAGTTAGATGATCAATGTATTATTTGCACATATACAGTAAATATAAATAATAATTTATAAACGAATACATATATACACGTGTGCTGTACGCAGAGGAACACATACACGCTATAAAATGCTCACCATGAGTATGGATGAGAATTAGTGGAGTTGTAGATTCAGATTCCTCATACATTCCTTTTAAATTAATTCCTCCAGTCTGAAAATACCTAGTTCCCAATTTCTCAGTTACAAATATTTGTACTGCATGGTTTAACATTTCTGAACGGAGAACTTTTATCTAGCAAAAATGAAAGTTATAATGACAACATCTTGTTTTACAAAAAATGTTGTAGTGTTTAGTTCTGGGTCTTGCTTAAAGGAGAAACACAACACATAAATTTTGCCCCTCCCTTAACCCTCTTTTCAATCATGAAAACATCTAGCAAAAGACCTGAAAATTTCATCCTTTCCCACACTTGAGATGTCAAAACCATGCCCTCACAGTCCTCAGAAACAGCAGATGACAGTCTAGTCCCAAGCAAAAATGTTTGGCCCTCCCAATACAATACAGTTTCTGAAGTTTGTATGCCATTATCATTAACTGTCAGATATCTTTCAAATCAGCTAGAAACATGTTTCTTCTAGATGTCAAAATAGTTTAACCAGTAATATTTTCATTACTTGCCAAGATAAGTCTTTCAAATGGAGAAAGCTTCTCCCAAGGGAAAATTACAGGTATACTCTCCTCATCATCTTCACTTTCTCCTGCTAGCTGTGATTCTGAATCTGCTAACAGATTAAAGTAATTATTAAATAATTACTGAAATGTTGAAATGTTTAACAATTATACTGTATAAACATTGTAACAAATTGGTACTTCTTTCAGTATTATAACTTTATTTAATGTAATGTAATTAAACTTTTCAAGTGTATTGTCTTGATCAAAATTCTTGTCATAACTTTTAACTGGGCGAAATTGTACTTCATAGAAAACAATTTTTGAATCAAGGTACCTCAAATGGACTAACTTACAGAACATATAAAAAATATGGAACCTATATTTAAATTTGGGAACGTTATAGCTGCTTTATTTCTAGTGGCTGTTGTTGCTCTACCTGGCTGCTGCATATGATCTTTATTTTCCCACGTTTTGACAGTTTCCCAGACAGTCTCATAATCCCTTGCTCACCCACCTAGAACTAACCATTTATCTGCCTGCTGGGATGGGAGAGGGGAGGAGGAAATGTGGAAGGAAGGAAGGAAGTCATTTGCTTCCACTGCTTATTTGCCCCTCTTGGTCATTCTATTTATTTTTTATTTAGGTAAGGAAATATCTCTGAAACAACAACAACAACAACAACAACAATGACCCAATGAGGCATAGGTTGTCTGGTTATTTCTTAAGGTCATGCACAAAAAAGAAGACAATAAATCAGTACGCAAGTCAAGATGTTCTAGGATAGAGAAGTGAGCAATCAGTGTTTTAAAAGGCCATATAAGGAATAAAAAGTCCATAAAAAGTGCAAAAATAGATCAGGAAAAAGCATATAATGTGGAATATTTATAAGTTCCTGCAAGACAAACCAAACAATCATTGAATAAACTTTTACATTTAACTGTTATCCTCCTACTCATTGGTCAGCAAATCGTTTCACATTAATATGCAAATTCTATGGAAAATGTGATTTATGTGGAAAAGTATTCTGTCCTGTAGTAATTCAATTGATCTCTTGCCTTCAAAGGATCAGATAATATGACTAACATTGACTAATCTTTTAAAGTGGCTTCAAGATCTTCACCTTCCTTAATTTTAGTAATCTAAATATTTTAACTTTTTGAATTATTTTATTGTGAGTTATATTTTTATACTGTGGTATTTAGGGATATGCTTATTTTACAAAAACCAAAAACATTATTTAAATGTAATTATTTATTTAGACTATACATGATGTCTAGGGTTCATTAAAGGTGGAGTTGAAATGCCAATTTGAATATAAGAGTTATGGGAAATGATGACATAGAACAAATTATTAGTTTACTCTTAGGACATCAATAATCTAGACTTGGTTTGTATCATATGTAAGGCATGTTAGTATGTATATTACAGTGTTCTGTCTCGCCTTTCCTCTGTCCCAAAAGATGAAGGAGTACACACACACACAAACAAACACAGGCAGGCAAGCTGGCTCGGACTTCACAGAGTTAATTCTTTGGAATTGATAATATTCTTGGCATTCCACCACATCCTGCCTGCCAAGTCCGAACTGATAACAAATAAGTTTTACTCACAGAAAATCACAAGGCAGTCCACAAAAATAATCATTCACTGAGAAAATCTGAAGTAAGGTTAAACTTTGTCCTGTACAAAGTTTAAGGAGAAAACACACCCACTTTTATCCCCTGTGGGGTGTGGCTCAATGACTCAGCTCACTCTCTGACCCTCCAACGCCTCCTACGTTGCTGCTCACGTTTCTCCCTACGACGCTGCTTAGGGTCGAGCCAACACTCTTCCTCTTTACTCCCTGTCAGGGGCTGCTCCGACATGCCTTTCTCCTGATTAATCTCAGGCTGTTCCTCTCGGTTGTCTGATGGAACCTGAGGCATTACCAGGGAGGAAGGTCCTGGGGAGGAAGGCATTGCCAGAGAGGAAGGTCCTGGGGAGGAAGGCATTCCCAGTTCTTCCTCCTCATCTTCCAGGTCCTCTTCCTCTGACAGCATAGGCTCGGAAATCGGGGGGCCACAACATTACAGTTACATAAAGTACATAAAAGGCACAAGGCATACAACTTGCTGACTTTTGCACATCTATACATTTCCCATCTTCATTTAGATACATGATTTAATTAATTTATTTTTAACATCTAGTTAGAAAAAACAATTAGCTCCTCTTCCAGGTGGTTTTGGAAGAGGTAGAGGTAAAGGATGTACAGAAACTTCAAACTTGCATTTTTTTGAAATTGTATAAGCTCAGAAAAATCATTATATTTTAGCAGTTACCTTGCTTTTGTGATAATGGTCTATAACATGTACTAATTAAATCATACACATTCTCACTATCTAGAAAATCTTTCCACTGTTGAGGATATGTTGACAGAGAACTGCACAATAGGCTGAATGCAGGTATTTGAGTACTCATGCACTGACATTCTTTCCACATTATTTCATTTATCCAGTGGAATGGAGCCGTTTTGTTAAATACACATGAACCTAATAAAATAATATGAAACATTTAATTAGGACACATATAAGTATTCTGAATTTAATTCAATACATAAATTATAACCAAATTATTAATTTTGGCTGCAATATGTCCATGTTGTCATGATCATCCTGACTAGTGGATTGAAAAGCCAATCTGAGACGCAGTCAATTGACCAATCACGATCCTAGAAGTTGTGACTAAAAGTAATATATGTGCAGAAACTGTTGTCAGTTTCAGAACCACCCTAAAGGGGACTTTACACAGAAGATATTTAGAAGAGAATTTATCTTTAGACCTAACACATTCAAGATGCCCAGTTTTTCCTTTCCTTTCCTCTTCTCAGCCATTTTGTGGAATAAAGCTGTATCCTGTGGTAGTACTTAAACTTGGTTTAATCACCAGGAGGACACAATCAGTTTGCTGTGAGTTAACATTTCTTTGGCATTTTAAGAGATAGCTTGGGTAATGCCCAAGGGCGGGATTCTCCTGGTGCAACAAGCGGTTCGCTAATCGCATGCTCTAAGAAGCTGTGCGCGCGTGCATAGCTATCACAATTATTTACCTTCAATGTTACTTCAGGGAAGTAACACAGCTGAGGTGCACCAATCCGTTCTGCCACGCGAATCAGCTGAGCATATATAGATGAGTACTGCACAGGGACAGGTGGGCAGGCCCACATGATCGTTGGATCGAAACGGTTTGGATCGAACTGGTTCGGAGCATTGCAGCTAGGGATTCGCCCGAACTGGTCTGAACCAGGAGAATCTCACCCCTGCTAATGCCCCCTAAATTTAACAAAAGTCTAACACAACCCTCCTCTAGCATATCAATTATATATTGAACAAAAAGGAATGTTGTTCTGCCTAGACATGCATTTGATTGCTTTGTTAAAATAACTCATAAATGCATCTATATTTATAGTAATATAAAGTTTTCCTAATTTCTTCAATATATTGTTTTAACATATAAAACTTTATTTCTAAAGATATATTATGCTTATATGGTACTTCGTAGTGTGTTCTTCATGCACAATTGAATTGTATCAGGATAACCCAGAAAAGGGGATGCTAATTGTAACAATTGCAGAAAGTGTTGCATATCTTTACTAAGGCCAAAAGTGAAAAAGTTCAGCAAAGCAATTTTGCTCATGAATTCAAGATACCAATCCCTATAAAATCCTACAAAGAATGACATTACCAGGCATAATTTTTCTAGTCTATTCTATTGAATCCAAAGAACTTCAGAACTGTAAGTGATTCTTGGCACCATAATTTAAGAAGGAATCAAAGAAACTGGAATTAGTTCAGAAAAAGGCAACAAAGTTGACAAGGAATTAGAAACTAAGTCCTATAAAGAATGACTCTAAGAGTTGCATATCTTTAGTCTTAGAAGAAATTATGGAGAATAAGATATGACAGCACTCCTCAAATATCAGAAAGGATGTCACATGGAAAAAGATCAAGATAGTTTTTCTCAGATTCCAAAAGAAAGAATCAGGAATAATGGATTTAAATTATTGGAAGATAGATTCCTGTTGCATATTTTTTTAAAAAAATAGAAAAAACCTCCTAAAAATAAGAACAATCCTACATCAGAACAATTTACCAAGCAAAGTCATTTTCCCTTTACCCTTCATCAATGTGTTCAAGCAAAGATTAGATACTTACCTGTCTGATATGCTTCCATTAAGTGCTGAGAGTTGTCAAATAGGAAAAAATAATTTGGATTTTAGCACCCAACAGGTGCTTGGGAAGTGTGCTAAGCTATCTATAACTGTATCGAAGCAATATCTACTTGGAATTATAAATCTCTGTTAAAATATTGGTAGATAAGAAAATAATAAAGCAACTGAAGGAAAACAACATAATTAAGAGACAAGAGAAAAGGAATTTATACAAGTCCCTGTTCACTGGTAGCATGGGATTGGCCAGAAGAGCTAAATAAGCATATATCTGCTATGCTTAGGAAGAAACATCTGTAGGAATAGATATCTGATCTGAGAAATGTCAGGAAAAGAGAAAAAAAGTTTTCTTTTATTCATTTAATTGATTTTTTATTTCCATTTCCTCTTAAGTCATGTAACATAGTACAGGTAATTCTCAATTTACTATCTTTCATTTAGTGACTGTTCGAAGTGAACAAAGTGAACAGCACTGAAAAAAGTGACATGACCATATTTCACACTTATAAAACACTGTTAGGAATAACATAGGTTACCTAACGTAGTTTGGGTAAAATAATATATATAGACTATGATAGTGAGTTTAAGTGTGTGTCACTTTAACTGCAAAGCATGTAATTTTGGGTGCGGCTGTAAAGCGCCATAAGAGGGAGCAAGAGAACTTGATTGATTGCTGGCTTACTGGATTGCTTGCTGACGATGATGGATTGTTAACTGCGTGTTCTCTGCTGTTGCTGAAGGAAGAAAGGAGGTTTAACTTCTTCATATCTCTACTGCGAAGAGATATATTGCTGGACTGATATTTGTAAGTTTAATGACCTCTTTTTCGACACTGGACTTTGCAACTGGTTAATCCCCGGACGGACTGAACTAGTGTATGATATATGGACTGTTTGACTATGCTAAAAATCTTACTGGAATAAACTATTTAACTAGCACATTGTATCTGTTTTACTGAGTGTAAGCTACAACAACGTTTATCTCACATATTTGCCTGCCTGCCTGACTGCCGTGCAGGTTCTGCTAGGGTGTATATCCCTAACAAACACACACATAAGCACACATACATACATAGATATACAAACCCTTACACTTAGAAAATTAACTATTAATCAATGCCCGTAACATTAGAAATAACATATAAAGATTTGGCATATTTTTGATTAATTTTTCTCAGTATTCACATTTCTTATTTTGACAATTTTCAACCAACTTTATAATTGTTCACAAAAATTTTAGGGACAGCATTATAAAATCTAAAAGTAATTGCTTAGCTCAATTGAAATATGGTATGTTGATTACATAGTTTTCTATGGCCAATTCTTACTATAATTTACATGTATGTTACATATTTACTCAAGGATGACAAAATCCATTCCTGAGAGCACATTATATCTTTACACATGTTTTTATTGAAAATATTAATATTTTTTGTTTACCATTACAGTCAGAGATTGATGGTTGCTTAATATTTGCTATCATGCCAGAGTACAGGAAGAAATTCCACTCATTCTCTGATATAAATCCAAGCTTATTTGTGAATACATTTTCACCATAATTATTTTTCATGATTGCTGTGCAAAGCAGGAAAGCAAAGCATAGCTTATTTTTATTGAACACAGCTGAAGAAACTGTCTGCAAAATAAAAAAAAACATGTAACACATTAATATTTGCCACATTTGCCAAATACATATGCAAGTCCTATTGGATGAAAATAATGTATGTATTATGATATTTAAGTACCTCGTAGACATGATATGTTAGTGTCTCAATTATATCATCAATATGTATTTTGAAGTGATCTATCTCAGTCTCACTTTTCGTTAATGTTTCTTCACTTTGTACCTTATATTCACTTATTTTTGTACTTGAAAGAGGATCACTGAGAGAAATGTCACTTTTTTTCACATTATCTATAGAATCTACAAAGATCTTATGAAACCAATTCAGTGAAAACTGATAGACATGGTTGATGTGTACAAGTTCTGATATTACAAAGTAGAGCACAGCACCACGAGTTGCTATAGGAATATAGGCTTTACGCAATCCTTCTATGGTGACTTCTGTTGCTGCTGAATCTGCTACACGCTGAAAAATCTCTGACGAGGTAATTTTTGTTCGCTGCAAATTTTCAATGAGGGCTTGGTCATCTAAAAGGTGCCCTGTAAAAAAGTGTAATTGAATTGTAGAATAGAATAAATTAAATAATTTTATTTTGTAAATTAAATATTCACTTTATAAACCAGAAAGCAGTATAACAAGGGAGCCCTGTTAGCAAAGTTATGAAACTAGTACAATAGTTTTATATGACATTGTTAGGTATAACATTGATACCCAACAAGGTTTGGGTGGATAAATATATAAACTAAGGTATCATAGTTTAAGTGTTTGTAACTTTAAGCACCACACTGCATGTAATTAGTCAATTAAGGGTGCGGTTAGAAACTGCAATAAGAGGAAGCAGGAGAAAGCTTGCTGACTACTGCCTATTGACTTACTGCCTATTGCCTACTGCCTACTGTTTTACTGTTTACCGTTTGCTGTTTACTGCTGGATACAACTGTTTACTACTGTTTTACTGCGACTGTCTACTGTTTGATCGTTCTACGTTAGTGAGTCTTACTGAATGGATATATTGTGAATGACATACGGACTGATTGACAATGCTTAAACTCTAACTGGATTAAAAACTATTTAAACTACAAACAGTGTTTGTGTTCAGTGTGTGTATACTCTAAAACCCTTCATCTCTCATTTGGCTGCCTGACTTGACTGCTGCTGCATACTCTGCTAGGGGTTTATCCCCAAACACTAACAGACATTACTAGAATTATGCAGCTATTTGGATCTGAAAAGGTGCTGGGGGGAAAAGGAAACCTTGCTGCAGCTGCTGAAACCATCTTAAAAAGGCTGCATCTTTTCCTGGGCTCATATTGTAGCTGCCTGGTCCCAGAGAAAAACATATTGTTACTTATGGAGATGCCAGTTGTTGGGGTTCTTGTAAATAAAAGTTGCCAGGGGAATACACTGGGACTATGACAAACACGTATTTGGAGTTCCAGGAAAAATATGAACAGTGTCAGAAATACATGTTTCATTTCATGTTTGGAAGAGGGATGTAATATAAGTGATATATAAAGGGATATCAGCAAGTGTAAGATAATGAGAACTATCCCTATGAACTGCATATTTTAAAATACAAGATTCCAGCTCATTCTGTGTGTATATTTTTGTATAAGTATACTAGTTATACTGGATCAAGGGGTATAATAAAACACAAACTGTTTTCTTGGACCATAAAGGAGATGGTGGGAGATTTGTGTTTTTAGACTTCCATGATTGTGTTAATATAGCCATACAATAAAGTTCTCTTGGTCATGTTTTCTTTCTTGTTTACCTGGGAAGATTGACATCAATCTGAAAGTACAGATCCCTTGTCATCTTCTTTACAGTCCAAAAAGTTAGAGAGGATCCTTTCTGAATCTATTGCTCTACCCACATCCCTGCTTTTGGCTATGTCCTTCCTTATCTGATTGTACTCTAAGCCTTTGTCCTGTCTCTCAAGGTCTTTCCCACATACCATTACATGTGCTCATGCTACACCAGCCCCTCATGTGACCTGTTGCATCCTTCCACACCCTGCAGCAGCCATCCCAAGACATGCTATGCTCATGCAATGCCAGCCCCTTGTGCACCCTTCTGGACCCTTGAATTTATAACTGCCTGCCATCTTCCCCATTGATTTTGCTTGTTGAAGTCTGCAGGAAATTGCTTAATGTCCTGTGGTTATATATTTATTTATTCAATATCTATGCTGTTCATCTCATTGATACAGCAACTACAATGACCCTCACTTAATGATGGCAATCAGGAGTTCAGGTTTGCCATCACTAAGTGTTGTAGTTACAGGACATCATGCTTTACAATTGCATTGCTTAGCCATGGAAATTCCAATCCCAATTACCGGTGTTAACTGATTTTCATTTATATAACAGAAAGCATAGAAAGTTATAGGAAAGCATTTGGGGATCATCTACATGTGGGATTCAGCTGGTTCTCATCAGTTTCCCCCCAACTGTTAGTTAATTGCTTATGCAATTTGGAGAACCGACTAAAAATAAAGTGGAAGATAGGGTTTTTTCTCTCTCTCCCCCTTCAGTTAATAGCTCTGGGCAGACAGCCAAGAACCACTTGACAGTTGCAGCTGGAATGCAGCCATACAAGCTAATCAAGTCAATAAACAATAGAAACTGACAGGATTAGGGCAGGGAAACCCATCAATCACTCATCTAAGGATAGGATTAAGTATAGGATTGTCCTTCAGGAAGAAGGACAAGATTACAAACATTTTCATTATAAAGAGTATTAAGTAACACTTCTTTGATCAGCTGGTACTCCCTGGAGTTCCCCAAGACCTTTATAACTGCTACATTGTTGGCTACTTGTTTCTTCCTGGGGGAAAAGATGCAGGAGAGGACAATGATGAAGCTTGATTATACAGGAATTTAATGCATGTGTGGTCCAGCCAGCTGTATTGCTTCTGCTGTGAAGCACCCAATTTAGAACATAGAGAATATAGAATAATAGAGTTGGAAGGGTGAATGGCTTTTGGCAGCATGCTCAGGCTTTCAATTATCATGAGCAGCTGCTCTTAGTTTCCCTCTCAGCTGCTGCGTTTGCTTTGGGGTTGACTTTTTAAAAAAAAGGTTCCTGGCACTGTCCTTTTGGGGTAGACTTCCCTCACTCTTTTTGAAAGCCTCTAGTGATGGATCACCCACCAACTTCTGATTGGTCTCACCCTTAGGAAATTTCTCCTTAGTCCTAGGTTGCTTCTTTCTTTGGTTAGTTTTCATCCATTGTTTCTCGTTGTGCCTTTTGGTGTTTTGGAAAATATATTGACTCTCTCATTTTTGTAGGAGCCCTTCAAATTTCCTGACAGAACAATTAATCAGTGGAACAACTTGCCTCCAGAAATTGTAAATGTTCCAACACTGGAAGTTTTAAAGAAGAGATTGGATAACCATTTGTCTGAAGTGGTGTAGGGTTTCTTGCCTAAGCAGGGAGTTGGACTAGAAGACCTCCAAGGTCCTTTCCAACTCTATTATTCTATACTATTCTAAATATTGGAACAGTGCTATTTTATTGTGCTATTTTATTGTGAGTTGGACTAAGGAGACATTTCCTAAGGGTGAGACCAATCAAGTTGGCCACGCCCACCCAGTCACATGACCACCCAGCTCTGCCCACCCAGTCATTAGGGCAGAGAACTGGCTGTTAAATTATTTGAATCCCACTACTGGGATGATCATAAAATTACAATGAAAATTACTGTAAGAAGGTGTCCTTTAATTATAATTAGCATGATGCAGAATTATGTTAATAATAGTTGAAGAACATGTGAGTTGGCAAGTCTCAGTTTTTATGCTACTACTAAATGAAGTTTATAAGCCTTTATACACTGATAATGAAACATTATTTTCAAAAAAATGAAGTTTTTGGCCTTTGAATTCTATTTAATAACATTTTGTGCTTTCGGCAAAATAATATAAAATATATGAAGTTTTTCAAAGTTTTATTTACCAGTTGTTTTTTGCAAAAGTTGAAGTGATCTTTGTTCATATTCATGTAGTGCTACCAGATCAATTGATATGCTTTCCATCAACTTGCAGTACTGTTTTTCAAGCTCAGGTTTTTCCTTATTTACAACTGCAGATAAAAGCTGATTTTGCAAACCATGGAATGTTAAAGTGAAGTTTATCATAGTAACAACATTGCATGTTGCTGGCAGAAAATGAGGATTGGGTTTCTGTGTTGTCAGATATAATCTGAAATAATCACAAATATTTATAAAGCTTTTTGCGTATGTTACATAATTTTTGATTTTTTAATATCATAAAATATTATATTATATTTTTATATTAAAAAGAATATCTAATATTGTTTAACATCCTGAATATTTTTTTTATTTATTTTCTTACTTGCATTTAATCTAAAATACTAGTCTATAAAAACCTCATTGACATAAAACATGGCTATCTAATGTAAGGGAATATCAGTATAACACTGTCTGGTTATTAAGATTTGTATATTTGGAAGTTTGCTCCACCCCCCCACTTTCAGAGTACCTTTTCCAGCATATGGAACAGGTCTGTTTGGCTCTTGCTTGACCTGCACTTTAAAAAAATCTGTAAAGTTGTGTTATGTTTTCAGGGACTTTCATTGGAAATTAATTTTAATTTGTAATTTTCTTTTTTAAATATTGAGTAGAACAACAGGACATTTCAACTTGCCAATGCTCATTATTGAGTTGGAGTGACTCAATAAGGAATAATCACCAAGGACCGTAAGAAATGTTCATGAGTTGGGTGGTTTGAATATATAGAGCAGAAAGACTGTGATTAAGTCTACAGAAGTCTAAATTAAAGTATCTCTAATTTAAATAATAATAATAATAATAATAATAATAATAATAATAATAATAATAATAATAATAATGGTAGCAGTAGTACTTCAGGAACTTTTAACAAGGTAAAAAGAACAATATAAAAATATTTTTTCTTACATTGCATCTGCAATCTGCTTTTCTCTAAGTCATAGCAATTATTTTTCACATTATTGGATGAATTAATTAGGCTGTGTTCTGAATAATACATTTTCAGGCACTTAAAGTGTGGTTTCACCTCTTTTCCTACTGGGTTTCTTCTTTTCATTCTATATATTTTGTATGTCTTAGTCTCCTCATGAGGTTTAGTTTCTAGTCCCATGATCTTTCTCCCTCACTGATTAATTATTGATTAGTTACATATTCATATGCCCTGTTTTAAAACAGGACAGGATTAAAGCATATACTTTTGAAAATATGGCATGTGGAAGTAGTTTCCACTCTTTCTCAACTTCTTGCAAGAATAGAGTTGACAACTGAATTGTGGGTTGCAAAGAAAGGGCAGGTTTATTTTCCACCCTGCTATTTTTTGGACAGTCTAAAATCTTCTAAGCTTCAGTTTTATAAGAGAAAAAGAACACACACCTATGGTAAACATATGTCTTGCCTTAAGTTTAATTGTAAAGAGAAACGCTCCTTTTGCATGCTCAGATGATTTAATGATCTTCATCAACTGATACTTAGTTCTAGCGCAGCAGTATGACTCTCACTAGAGAAGTAATCTATGAGTGGCCACTGAGGTAGCTATTAGGATATCTGAAGAGAAAACTGCTTTAGAATGTACAGGAGCGCTCACACATATCTATTGTTAACCCCTTAAAATAGCTGCATCTTTTCCCAGATTCGTGTAGTTTTCTTCTGTAACATAATTACATAAATAATAATAAAATGTATAATCATGGGAAAATATTGCATTAGGTATAAAAAAATATTGAATGATGCTATGCATGCATACACATGTATTCTGAAGCACCTTTTCTCCTAGAATCCAAGGTGCTAGATAGTTCTGGTAGCTCTGTTGCTTGTGAACTGCACTGGATTTAATAGTGCATAACGCATTACGGCTTTCTGTGATGCACATGGTTTTATATACTCTGATACTGTTTTTAAAATAATTTTAATCTAGTAGTAGTAGACAATTTCCAAATAATGTTCAGCAATAAAATTGTAAAATCTGGTCATGACATTTCTGGTCATAATAGTGCAAATATTAGTACAGTAATATAGTTTTGATTTAGTGGTCATTATATTCTCTTATTGGGAATTTGCTTGGAAATAATCCACATGAATAAACTCTAACATATATTTAAATATATCCCATGACTTGAGAATATTCAGAAGTCTTTATCTTTCTTTCAAAGTACAAATTCTTGTTAGGGTGAATATAAAATGCAGGCTTAAAGTTATTCAATTTATACAAGCAATTACCGAAAGTCTGAATTGTACTGAATTTCAGAATCTCCTATTCTAATGAATTCTTGTCCTCCTTTTTTGTAGATCTCCTTGCTTAAGATTGATTTTATATTTGAATCCAATGTTTCAGGAAAATCCTAAAAAATACAAGACTGTAGTTAATATTAACATACAGTAAGTAATTTTCCTGTTCTTTGGAAAACGCACCTCCTACAGTAATTAAGATACTCTATACTTTGCTCTTTTTTGATGAGGAATTGCTTCCTGTGAGGAACAGTAATGTATTGCTACGGCTTAACAATGCACAAAACATTATAAATTGATGACAATATAAGAAGCATGAACGAACAAGAATTCATATTTTATTTCTCACCCAGTCTTTCTCGTGCAATTCTTACATGATGTCTATATGCATGTTGGTATAGAACATGTAGATTTTTTGGCAACATTTTCAAACATGAGGACGAGAATGACTTGCCCAAAATCACCTTGCTGGATTTTTGTATCAAAGGAGGACTAGAACTTAAAAATAAAAGTTGAAAACAGGACCAGAACTAAAATCCATTTCCCCATTTCCAGTCTAACCTCTTAATCACTAGCCAGATTAGTTCTCAATGCCTTAATAGCTGAAAACTAGAAATGCTTTTATTATTCAACTACTACATTGGTAGTGAAGTGATGTCAGAGATAAACTAATTTTACTGATTTCATAATTTGTATTGCATTACTAGAGTTGGAGTGTTTTATTTGATTATCCAAATGATAATTAAAAGATATCAGTTGGCTAGCTTTCGCTTAAAGCTACATTGTATAGAACTATGAAATTAATGTCCAAGAGAAAAACTACCAATTAATCTCCACAAGAACAACCACCAAGAAAAGGACTGTCCATACCACATGATAGCGAAAAACTAGATACAGCCTCTCCTAACCATCCTGTTTGCAATGGGTGTTCTAAAATCCAAGATTTTATTCAAACAGATAATATAAAAACAGTTTAATGAGATCAACATTTAAATTTTTATTTTTAATTCTGTGATTCAATTGTATTGCTTCCCCTTTTCCTAGTATAGCTCTTTCATGTAGAGAATTGGTTATATCATTTAAAAACTTAATTTTTCACTGAAACATTCCTTACATGCCAAATTGCTTTGTTGTATTTTAGGATTGGTACAAAGTATATTCTTCACTCATTGACACTTTCCTTTCTATTTTTCCTGGTGCTGGACTGAAGGGAAAGATTCTTGGAGAAGTCCCCAGCTGAATAGACTAGGATATGTCAGGAAATTCAGACTAACTGCTGACAGTTTATCTTACATTTAACAAATCAGTCTGTACTATGGATTCCTCATTGAGAGAGAGGACTTGGTTTTCCAAATCTGGGGATTTATCATCATGCTTGCCTATTGTCAAGTATTAAATACTAAAAGCCAATAATTGATATTCATTTTCTAATTTGGATAACTTTGGAATATACATATATAGCACCTTTAGTTGGATAGACAGTGTTAAGATCTGAATACTTACTAAGCTGGCAAGAATAGCTAACACCCAAGAAGATGGGCTCAAGATCCAGATGGATCTTGACAGACTAGAACACTGGGCTGTATCTAACAAAATGAAATTCAATGTAGAGAAAAGTAAAGTCCTACACTTAGGCAAGAGAAACCAAAAGTACACATATAGACTAGGTGAAACCAGGCTCAATAGGAGTAATAGTGAGAGGGATTTTGGAGTCTTAGTGGACAACCAGCTAAATATGAGCCAGCAGTGTGCAGCAGCAGCCAAAAAAGCTAATGCAATCCTAAGTTGCATTAACAGAGGGATACAAGCGAGATCAAGTGAGGTACTAATACCACTCTATAAAGCCTTAGTAAGACCACACCTAGAGTACTGCATCCAGTTTTGGTCACCACAGCAACCAGGATGATTAGGGAACTGGAGACTAAAACATATGAAGAACGGTTACAGGAACTGGGCATGGCTAATCTAGTGAAGAGAAGGACCAGGGGAGACATGATAGCAGTCTTCCAATATTTGAGGGGCTGCCACAGAGAGGAGGGGGTCAAGCTATTTTCTAAAGCACCTGTAGGCCAGACAAGGAATAATGGATAGAAATTGAACAAGGACAGATTTAACCTGGAAAAAAGGAGAAACTTTTTGACAGTGAGAACAATCAACCAATGGAACAGCTTGCCCTTGGAAGTTGTGGGAACGTCATCACTTGAGACTTTCAAGAAGAGATTGGACCGCCATTTGTCAGAAATGGTGTAGGGTCTTTCGCTTGGATGGGTGGTTGGACTAGATGATATACAAGGTCCATTCCGACTCTGATTATCTGTTAAAGATCTGTCTGTTAAAGAATATAATAGAGCTCTAATATCTCTGGAAACATTTATATCAATTAAAAAGCCGTGGAATGTAATATCTAAAAAAGAGATTTAATCCTTTTCCCCATGCTAAATTGACTTTATGCAGAAATCCAACATTAAAAATTGGGAGAAAGATGGCAATTTGGAAAAAATAGCTGAGAGTGGGGACATTGATTTGGGACCAATTGATAAGTTGATGCGGATGAATTTATAACATATGCTGTACTAAGAGACAAATATCATCTATCAAATATAAGTCACTGACAATATTTACAGTTAGAACATTTGCTAATACCATTGTTTGCACTGCTTCTGAGACACGCAAGTTGTTAGAAAAACTGGTTAAATCTTTTAAAACTAAAACAGCTACAATTAGTTTCTATAGCTGTTTGTTGTCAGTAAGTCAATTTAATATGCAGATGGTAAGGGATAAATGAAATAAAGAATTAGAGGCTCCGATATTGGCTATACAATTGGAAACTGTCTTAACTTCTATACCTACAGTGTCAATGGTCCTTAAACTTATACTCTACAATAAATAATAGTTAGAATGTATCGGACTCCATTATGTTTGTACAGAGGAGGGTTTCAGGAACATTTGCAAGGCGACTGTGAGGATTACATGAAGCCTCTGTTAGATTTAGAATTGTTCAGAGTTAAACTTTCGCCATGTGGGTCTAATCTCTGACCTTTCCTTTTTGAGGAAGATTGCTTAGTAGGTGATCTTTCTACAGCTTGAAAGGCCCTTGAAGGAAGCAGGTTATCTGGCTCCATTACAGTCAGTTTCAGATTAGGATATAGTACTGAGATACTATTGATAAGTATCCTCACCCTAGGATGAGGATAATGTATTCAACCTGACTTTCCTAGGATGCTGTTGATCATGGTTTTCCTCTGGGTTAGCTAGGGAGGATGGAGTAGAGGTACAGCTCTTCTGTAGTTCTCTTTCTTGTGCTGACCAACTGGACCTCATCTTCATCCACATCTTTAATAAATCACTAGAGATGTGCTATAATCCTTTTTGCTTCAAATACTCTATTATCATCCCAGTGCTGAAGAAATTCTCCATTGAGGACCACAATGACTTCAGACTGGTTGCTCTGACATCCATAGTTATGAAAACCTTTGAAAGGCTAGTGCTGGGCTGTCTGAAAACCATCATGGATCCGCTGTTAGACGCTTTGCAATGTGCCTACTGAGCAAATAGATAGGCAGATGATGCTGTTAATATGGCTCTGCACTACATCCTACAACATCTTGAATCTACAAAGACCTATGCAAGGGTCCTCTTTGTAGACTTCAACTTGGCATTCAATACCATCATTCTAGATATGCTTCTAACTAAACTAAATTAGCTAGCTGTGCCTGATCACACTTGTAAGTGGATAAGCTTTCTAATAGATAGGAAGCAGCAGGTGCCGCTAGGCAAAATCACATCAGATACCAGTCATACTTAATATGATAAACCATAGGGGGTTGGACTAGATGACCTACAAGGTCCCTTCCAACTCTGTTAATCTGTATCTACCTGTACAATTAGCATGCCACCCCCTCCCACTCCTAGGGCTGTGTGCTGTCTCCACTTCTCTATATATACCAATGACTGCATCTCAAAAGAACCCTCTGTTAAGGTATTGAAGTTTGCAGATGATACAACAATTATTAGTCTCATTTGAGACATTGACTAATCTGCATACAGAGGGGAGTTTGAACAACTAGCTTTGTGGTGCGACCGGAACAACATTGAATTAAATACACCCAAAACCATAGAAATGATGGTAGACTTTAGGAGAAATCCTCCTATACTATCATGTCTTACAATACTAGACAACACAGTATCAACAGTAGAGACTTTCAAGTTTCTAGGTTCTATCATCACAAGATCTAAAATGGACACCTAAAGGGTTTCCGGTTTGTCGGCTTGCGAGCGGTAGGGATTCGCGGCTGCGCGATCCCTGCCGCGCTAGCCGTTTTGGGGCTTCGACCCGGACGGGTGCGGAGCAAGGCTGCCCTGCAGGGGTAGCTGAAGGTAAGGGGATCCGGAGGAAGGGTTTGGGGTGTTGCAGACCCCTCCCTGGCCGGCAGAACCCCCTGTTACCAGGGCGGTGCAGCGGCGGTCCGTAATGGCCGCCACAAAGAAGTTGACAGCCGGGCAAGTATGCGCAGGAGGAAGAAGAGAAAGTTATTGAAAGTAAAAGTTCTTCTTGGTCGACCCAGGGCTTTGAGATTTATTTAATTTAATTCCTGGAAAAGATGGTTTTCTGATGATTTCTTCCACAAGAGAAAAAAAAGCGGCTGTTTTGAGGTGCTGAAGGGAAAGTTTACTCTCCCTCCCGACGGAATTAAGCCGGAAGGAGAGGATAAAGAAAATATATAAATTTGGATCTTGTTGGAGGAGATGCCTTGAAGACTTGAGGACAGAAATACAATCTTAATAAGGCTTTAAAATATAGACTTGGATTCTTTTTTTTTTATTTGTTTGATACCACCCTGGAAGAGGAAGGGGGAATTTTGGCTTGCTTGGATTTATTGAGGATTGTGGATTTTGGGATTGTTTTGCCTTTCTCTGGAATATTTGGTTGGTGTAAGAAGAAAGAGGAATAAAGAAAAGAAAAGACTTATTTATAATGGCTTTCCTTTTTGAAGACCTGAGGATGAATATGAGCAAACAAAAGCAATCTGCAAAGATGGCATGGAAAAAGCTTTTCTATTTCTAGAAATGGCGCTGGTCAATTACCAACAGACAATGGAACAGATGGAAATGGAAGAAGAACAACAAGGAAGAGCGAAGACGCCATCTTCATTGAATTCCAAAACTTATCTAAGGAAGAAGGAAGGAAGAGAGCAAGGAAAATGAAGGACTTAAGATCTAAAAAACATTTGAGAAAGAGAAAAATATGATGCAAAGTAAATATAATGATAACAAACAAGAGAAAAAGGGAATGCAACAGAGAAGGGATCCCAGCAAGGCAGAGGTTAGAAGAAGAAGGGGGGTAGGAAGATTTGGTGGGGAAGAAAGAAAGGGAAAGGCGGAGAAAAGCCTCAAAGCTTTAAAATTGGATGGGAGAAGAGGATTTTTTTTAGAGATAAAGGATGAAATATAATTTTCTGTAAGAAAGATTCTGCTAAGGTACAGAAGATGGTATTGTAACATTTATATTTGAAATAGTAAATTAGAATGCTTTAAGATTTAATAAGAAATTAAAATGTTGAAGTTTTTATTAATGATTGATTCTTAAAAATGTAATAAAATATCGAAGGAAAGGAGGATACAATGTATTTAAACATTTTTGGTGGATAGAATGTACCAAGCAGAACCAAATTGGGTATTTGTTATGTTGAATGTTAATTTTACTAATTTAGGGGGAGGATAGAAAGGCATCATACTCTGATTAGTGATTTCAGGAGAAATTTTTTCTTTTATTATAAGAAGAGATAGAGGGATAAATGAATGGGCAAAAGATACAATTTAATGATTTAATTAAGATGGATTAAATAAGATAGAAATGTGAAGAGTGATATGTGTTATTATTTTAGCCCATGCAAAGAGAGGTAACTGGGGCCAAGGTACTTTACTAAAAGATTTTTTTATGTTTGTTTGTGTTTGTTTGTGTTTTATGAGAATATTGGGGAAATTATTGTAGAAAAACAGGGAAAGATTCAATATGTAATGATTTGTTTGTTGTTGAAACTTTTAATAAAACTTGTTTTAAAAAAAAATAAAATAAAATGGACACCTAACATCAAAAACGTCCTCAAAAAAGCACAAGAAAGAATGTTCTTTCTGTGCCAACTCAGAAAGCTTAGACTGCCCAAGGAGCTGCTGATACAGTTCTACACAGGAATTACTGAGTCTGTCATCAACACCTCTATAACTGTCTGGTTTGGCTTTCAACCAAACAAGACAGACACAGACTTCAACGGATAATTAGAACTGCAGAAAAAACAATTGCTATCAACCTGCCTTCCATTGAAGATCTATATACTGCTTGACTCAAAAAGAGGGCTATGAAAATATCTTCAGACCCCTCACATCCTGGACATAAATTGTTTCAACTTCTACCCTCAAAATGACGTTATATGGCATTGCACACCAGAACAACTAAACATAAGGACAGTTTTTTTCCTCCTTGCCATGACTCTGCTAAACAACTAATCCCCACAACACTGTCAAACTATTTAGTAAAGCTGTATTATTTATTCTCATCTTTCCTATTACCTATCTCCTTTTCTATTTATGACTATAACTTGGTTGCTTGTATCTTTACAATTTATATTGCTTGTTTACTGTAGTTTTCTAGCATGACTTATGTTGTTTATTTAGTATCCTATGACTATCACTAAGTGTTGTATCTTATGATTTATAATGAATGTATTTTTATGATGACTATGATCATATCAGCTATCACTTATAGCTTTTATGTACCCTGAGAGCTTATGCACCAAAGACAAATTCCTTGTGTGTCCAATCACACTTGGCCAGTAAAAAATTCTATTCTTTTCTATTATGTTAGCTTTCAGGAAAGCAGTGAAGACATGGCTTTCACCCTGTTGACTGAGACCAAACAAATATATATTCTTTTCTGGAAAGAACCCTGGAAAGAAAGATCCTGCCTATACTATTTTGAAACCTGGAGTTTAATAGTTTTCAGAATTCTAACTTTTAATCTATATCCAATATTAATTAGTAAAATCAGCCCTGACTATTTTTTTAAACAAATGTCTTTTAATAATAAAGAGGAAATTACTTCAAAACCTCCTATGTTATAGTGTAGGTGCTCATCTTTTGCACTGATTGCATTATATTTTTCTTCATTTGTATGTTAGATATGCTGTCTGTGTTGAAGTCGAATTACCTGCAAAAGGACTGATTCACCAAACTGCAAAGAATATTCAATTGTTTTTAAGTAATTGGCATCTGTAGCATTGATTTGTTTCAATTTGGTGCCTTCCATTTGACATATCCATTTGTAAGCTTGGCTTTCTGGATCAATTAGTAAAGGCCACCGTTGTCCATGTTTAATAATTATTGCATTTTCTGTGGAGTATTGATCATGCGGCAAACCTGCATTTTGCCATCTGCGGACCTATAAAATGATTTTATAGATTTATAATCATGGCTATAATATTGCCCCCCCATATACACTAATTATGGTAATAACGAACAATCCTGTAAATCATGAAGTACATTTTCTCAAATAAATTATAATAAATAATACTATTTATCAATTATTTTAACTGATAGTGTAATCTGAGAAAGAAATGTTAAATTTGAGAACAGTTTTGAGATAAAATTATAAATAAAACAATTTCATTCTTATTTTTTCTCTTTGTTTACTACCTCATTCTTTTCTGTCATGCAGTTAACCAATGAGTAATTTGGAGAGACCAAAATATTGTTATCACTGCAGAGTTTCAAACTGTCATTGACTAGCTGTTGACGATACCCCGCTGATAACATTCCACTGTAGACAATACAAGCTGCTGATATAAGGACATCACCTACAATTCCTTGCAATCTTTGATCAAGGTTATTAACAGATTCTTTCCAGCGTTCCTAAGGTAGAAAAGTATATAGCTATGTGTCATAAATTTGAACATTAGTCTTGCTAGTTTGCTTAACTTATATGATATAGAACTCATAATTAAATGAAAAGACAAAAGTCAGGAGTTTTGTGTTGCCCACTGAAAGGGCCATAAGTAGGTTCAGAAATGTTCGGAGACAGTGTATTCTTACCTTATCTAATAAAAAAACATTAATGGAAAGCAGAAAGAAAGAAAACCAGGCTATTAACTTCTAAAAGTCATCCAATCATCCTGAAGGAATTCCATTCTATTATTTATAACATTGGCTTGTTTGCTTCGTTCACCCAAATGATTGAAAACTTCATATGTCTCCAAATAAATGAATAAGAGCCATTTATTTAACAAAGAAAATCTTGGTAACCACTAAAATATGAACTAAATCCTAGTGACTGAGGCTAACAGGAACACATTTTATTCTCCCAGCTATATTAGGAACAAAATAATAATTGTCATTTTTATATTGGTTAAGGTCAAAGGCCCAGCTCATCTAGTGTTACCAGACATTGGGCAAATAGAGGACATATCCTCATGTCCTCTATCTAGCAGGCATAGCAAAATCAAATATTTTGTAGCTCTTTTGAGTATCTTGTATTTTTGTTTTCACACAGTAATCATTTAAACTTTTGGGTACTATGACCTTGCAAATTCCTTATTTATTTTCCTCAACTGTGAACAGGCTCAACAGATTAAATTTATTTCCTGATTCCAGCAATTGGCTTCAATCCACCCCCTTCAAATCTATAATCACTGTAGTCTGTAGATCACATGACTCATCAGGGGTGGGATTCAAATTTTGTAACAACCGGTACTGTGGGCGTGGCTAGGTGTGTGTGGCCATGTGGGCGTGGTCATGTGACTGGGTGGGCGTGGATTTTTTTCTTTTGGCAGCGCGCGCACACACACACATGGTTTTGGGCCTTCTGGGCATCAGGGAAGCCTCTTGGGGGGCATTTTTGCTCCCAGAAGGCTCCCCTGGGGTTCAAGAAGAAAAAAAAAGGAGCTTGGAGGGGGCGTGCAGCATCCCTCCACGCTCCATTTTAGGGCCTCCTGGGCCTCAGGAAAGCCTCCTGGAGGGGTGTTTTTGCTCCCAGGAAGGCCAAAAATGGAGGGGGTGGGGGGTGCTGAGCTCCCCTCCATTTTTTGCCTTCCTGGGCCTCAGGGAAGCCTCCTGGGTGAATCAGTAAATAAGCAAGGGGAATCCTGGCACAGCTGATCATAGGAACAGCTGATTGTCAGGAGGGGAAAAAAAAGAAGAAATACCTTAAGGAGTGACTGGGTGGGGAAGAACGCAGTCAGCGATGTCGGGCATGCACGCAATGTTGCACATGTGTGATAAAGATTGACTGGGTGGGGAGGGGAAGGGTGGGCGGAGAGGGACAGAAACTGGACAGTTACTTGTCTGAAATGGTATAATGTCTCTGACTAGGTCTCTTCCAGTTCTATTCTGAATTTAAAATAGTTTTTTTTTCCTCTCTGAAACCTTCTACCATTCTAAATCATTGAATATTTCTGGGTTCTAGTATGATGAGCACACTTTTCCCATGCCATGTATAATATACATCTCTATTATGTGCCTTTTTGTAGTCTATCTTCACAGGGAAGTAAAGAAGGGACTTTATATATTATTATTTTTTTGCATATTTCCATCTCTGGTTTTTTTTTGTGAAGCACAATGACCACAATACTATAGAAATTATTCTAAGTGTAGTAACCACAAGGACATTAATATTGGATTTTTGAAAAATACATGGCTTTCTTGTGTTTTTATTAAGCTGTATGTCGCAACCTCATTTGGTCAATTCCTAATAAGTTAGACAGTATCGGCATATATGTGAAACATCAAGTCTCATAACATAATCCAGCTACCGCAAGGGTGCTATATCATTAATGAAGACAGGCTAAAATGTATTTATTTTTAAATCAGCAGTACATTGGTCACATATTTCAGATATAATCAGTGAGAAAAATAACAATTGTGTATAAGATATAACCCAACGCTTAAGTATATAACATGGGAAAGAGTCAATGAGAAAAAGCAATCAAAAATATAATGAAACTTGAACTTAAGCATTAGAGCAAATTAAAAAGGTAATACCATTTCACCCTTTAGAGCTATGCTTAATATAGATGCACTGTGTAAACGGCGAGTCGTTTGCATTTTTCGGGCTGCAAGTTTTTCCTGTTCAGCAATACTTTCATCATACAATGCTTCTAAATTTTGTTGATGTTGTTCAATCTGAAAATTTAGAAAAATTTTAAATTCTAAATGAGAAAATCTACTTAAAAACTCTATAAAGCAGAATTACTTGCTATATTTGCATGGTCTTTTTAAAAAAGAAACTCAATAATATCTAATATGAGGCTTTTACAGGGCTACTATCCAGACTCTGAACATAACTATGCCCACTTAAACATTATTAAGCATGAATTTTCTGAGCAGATTAAGCAGGACTGTGTATAAAGATTGTTTGCTTAACTATAGATGTAGTATTTTTATTAATCAGCTATGTAGTTTGAATAGAGACCTATCTCTAACAACATGCTGAAGGACTTTTCTACTTTAGCTTATTATTATTATTCCCCCTTTTTATCAGTTATCAATTATCAGTTTGTCTTCTTTTTTAGTCACTTAAAAATTGAGGGGATCTCACCCAGGCTTTATCAGAACAGACAAGCAACTTTGTTTTCCCAACGTCACCCAGCTACTGTATATTAGGAACAAAATAATAATTGTCATTTTTATATTGGTTAAGGTCAAAGGCCCACCTCATCTAGTGTTACCAGACATTGGGCAAATAGAGGACATATCCTCATTTAAGTTTTCATGTCCTCTATCTAGCAGACATAGCCTTAAAATCAAATATTTTGTAGCTCTTTTGAGTATCTTGTACTTTTGTTTTCACACACTAGTCATTCAAACTTTTGGGTACTATGACCTTGCAAATTGCTTATTTATTTTCCTCAACTGTCAACAGGCTCAACAGATTAAATTTATTTCCTGATTCCAGCAATTGGCTTCAATTCACCCCCTTAAAATTATAATCACTGTAGTCTGTAGATCACATAACTCCTCGTATATTACTATGGTAAAAATTGAAAAGTCCATTTCTAAGAAATCTTGTCAAGATTAAGCCAGAGTCCATTGATATCCATCCAGATCCTGACAGTGTCCAGACACTGAAACAGCATCAGATTAGCAGCAGCATTTTGCCAATGGTAGAGATATACAACCGTGTATGTCAACGTACATCTCAACTCATGGTGTTGCATAAACTCACCCAGTGGCTTCATGTAGATGTTAAGTAGGAGTGGAGAGATTACCAAGCAATGTGGCATCCCATATAGTAGGGACTGAGGGTAGGACCTCTTGCTGGCAATGAAACATTGATGGAACCAGTCTTGGAGGAAGTAAGGGACTCAGCACAATATAGTGCTGCCCATTCTCAGCTCCCAAAGCCAGTTTAGAAGGATACTGTGGTTGGTAGTATTGAATGCTGTGTAGAGGTCAAGTAGAGCAAAGATGGATGCACTATGTCCATCCCATTCATTGTTAAACATATTCATTTCATTCTTAACAATGTTCAGCTTTCCTAGATTTAAGCCATTGATGTTCCATGTTCCTAATTTTTTGAACAGCAGATACATCTCTTTTCAGTAGAAGTTGTGTCAATTGCTGAGGGTGGCATTAAGATTTACCACATCTGCATCATGGATGCTCCTGTTACTATGATAGTCTCTTTGCTCTTCCCCTGTAACTCCCCCCCGCCACACAGGGAACTCACTTTTTGGTAGTATATCTTCAACATCTTCGAATCGATCCATAAAGTTTTTTACCACAGTGAGGTATGGTTGGGATTGGCTGTGTATGTGACCAAACATAATAATAATTGTATGCTACTCGATTCCCAACTATTGTAGGTAGCTCACAGGAATAAAACATAGGACTTATAATAAAATCAATATAATAAAATGATAGCAAGTGCAATAGATCAGATGGTTTATTCTCACTTTATTTATTGTGAGAAGAAGGGAGAGGAAACATATGTACTTGAACGGCACATATGTGCCACACTTACCATCACCAGTGGAAAAATAGTGAAAATTGAAGGCATCAAGATGCCCTATCAAAATAACATCAAGAGTCTGGATGTAGAAGATTGTTACAAATACCTGGGCAAGTGGGCATCCTTCAGGCAACATCAAGCACACTGAAGTTAAGAAGCAGTTAGTAGTGAATATTACTAGTGAATAGTAGTAAAGACAGACCAGAAATAAAAGTTAAAATAAGCAAAAAAATAGTAAGAGAACACCTGTCTGATCTTGATGAACACAAATCACCAGGACCTGATGGATTACATCCCATAGTTTTAAAGGAGCTGGCAGAGGTCATCTCAGAACCACTGCACCATATCTTTCAAAAATCCTGGAGCACCAGGGAACTACCAGAGGACTGGAAAAGAGCTGATGTGGTTCCCATCTTCAAAAAAGGAAAAAAAAAACATACCCAGGAAATTATAGACCAATCAGCCTAACATCAATACCCGGGAAGATACCGGAAAAGTTAATAAAAAAACAGAACATCTAGAAACAAGTAAAGTAATAACTAGCAGTCAGCATGGGTTTGTTAAAAACAGATCATGCCAGTCCAATCTTACTTCATTCTTCAACATACTGACTAAATTAGTAGCCCAGAGAAATACTGTGGGCATAATATATTTAGATTTCAGCAAGGCATTTGACAAAGTAGACCACAACCTACGTCTTGGTAAGCTAGAAAAAAGTGGAATAGATAGCACCACCACTAGATGGATTCACAACTGGCTGACAAACTGTACTCAACGAGTAGTCCTTAATGGGTCTAAGTCTACATGGAGGAAAGTAAGCAGTGGGGTGCCACAAGGTTCCGTCTTAGGCCCAGTACTCTTCAATATCTTCATTAACGACTTAGATGAGGGAATAGAAGGGGAACTTACCAAATTTGCAAATGATATTTAGGTGGCAGGAATAGCTAACACCCAAAAGAAGATAGGTTCAAGATCTAGATGGATCTTGACAGACTAGAACACTGGGTTGTATCTAACAAAATGAAATTCAATGTAGAGAAAAGTAAAGTCCTACACTTAGGCAAGAGAAACCAAAAGTACATATATAGATTGGGTGAAACCAGGCTCAGTAGCAGTAACTGTGAGACAGATCTTGGCGTCTTAGTGGACAACCAGCTAAATATGAGCCAGCAGTGTGCAGCAGCAGCCAAAAAAGCTAATGCAATCCTAAATTGCATTATTAGAGGGATACAATTGAGATCAAGTGAGGTACTAATACCACTCTATAAAGCCTTAGTAAGACCACACCTAGAGTACTGCATCCAATTTTGCTCACCACATTATAAAAAGATGTTGAGACTCTAGAAAAAGTACAGAGAAGAGCAACCAGGACGATTAGGGGACTGGAGACTAAAACATATGAAGAACGGTTACAGGAACTGGGCATGGCTAGTCTAGTAAAGAGAAGGACCAGGGGAGACATGATAGCAGTCTTCTAATATTTGAGGGGCTGCCACAGGGAGGAAGGGGTCAAGCTATTTTCTAAAGCACCTGTAGGCCAGACAAGGAATAATGGATGGAAACTGAACAAGGACAGATTTAACCTGGAAATAAGGAGAAACTTTCTGACAGTGAGAACAATCAACCAATGGAACAGTTTGCCCTCGGAGGTTGTGGGAGCACCATCACTTGAGACTTTCAAGAAGAGATTGGACTGCCATTTGTCAGAAATGGTGTAGGGTCTCCCGCTTGGGCAGGGGGTTGGACTAAATGACCTACAAGGTCCCTTCCAACTCTGATTATCTGTTACCTATTAACTACATCAGTAGAGTGAAAATGATCTTAAAATCCAAATTCCAATTCTAGTCATAAGATATACATCTGGAATAGTGGACTGACTAGCTTCTGCTGAATTTTATTTTAGATTAGAATAAATGAAATTAACATTAATTAAGGTGAAGAAGGTGTGGAAAAAATGAGGAATCCAAACTGTTGGTGTTGAACAAAAAGAAGTGAGGGCCATGAATAAAAGTAGTATCTCTAAATAGATGTCAGAATGTACCATGCACCAAGCAGTTCTGTTGTTGTGGCAGCAAAAGGAAATAGAAAGCAGAGTAAAAATATTTCTTTTATGCATGTGCAAAGAGGGTGGGACTGTCTCCTATCAAAAAACCCAGCTCTACAATCTCTTCATTTAAGTGAAGTACAGAGATCATTGAAAAGAATTTATTATAAACTATTTAGGATAATTTAGGACAGATAATTCTAGAAACAAACTCTTTCCATCACTGTTTCTTCACTCTCTCTACTCAGGCTGAAACACTTTTAAGTACAATAGTGAGAGAAAACGTCATTTAGAGTTATGATGTGATTATTATACAATATATAAACACTCAGAGATAATATATTATTCTAGCTAATAAAGATGACTTTCTCTTCAGCAAAGGAAATATTTATACTAAAACAATATGGATTACTTAGATGCATATACATTTTCTATTATTTAACGGATTACGTAAATATGATGGCATATATTAAACACTTCTATTTTACCAGGGCTAAACATCTTTGTTTTTCATCTAATTTACTATGTGCACGATTCAGTAATTCCTCTGCTTCCACTACCTTTGCTTGCTTTGGATCTACAAACTAAAAAAAAAAAGAAATATTTACAATTCAATATGAAATTGTTAGAATTAATACTTTAGAGAAAGATGAAATATATGTCACAAATATCTTGATATAGGCACATTTATTTATATATGACCAAGTAATACTCATTATATTCATATTTCTAACTGTACTTGATGGATTTTCCTAAAAGCAACATCTCTATGAGAACTTTCTAGTCTTCATTTTAATTTTCTATCATACTTATTTATATTGTGACATCTTTATATTGCATGTTCTCCTGTTCTGACCACTAGCCAGTGATGCATCCTGGAGAAATTCACAATTTGATACAACAACACAAGCAAATTGACCAAATAATCATAACTCTCTGTGACAGTTCTGTGCTGAACATCAATTGTAATTTGGCTATTTATATTTCTCTGCAAATTTGTAATATGTTAATACAATTTCTGGCACAGGATTTTACTATTCATGAGCCTTAGTAAAAGCACAAGTTCTGGGGTGGCTTTGAATAATTCTGGGGTGGCTTTGAATAGCAAATGTATATCATATGTCATGTGGTAGGAATCCTAATCATTTCAGTTGCTCATAATATAATGAGTGTCTCTCATCTCTGTGTGGTAATATTTTGATTTTCTGAATCAGAAGAATATGAATGATATTGAAAGTCTGTCTAGGTTTTACTCATCTGCACAGCTTCACTTTGGATGCTTCACAAAAGTGAAGCATCCAGCTTGGTTTCATCTGATCAACGCTCAATTATGCCTATTGGACATGGGAGCCAAGACTAATTCAGAACAATTCATGTCATCTTATGGAATAGGGGCCAAAAGTGAAACTGTCCTATTTCAGAAACCCTTCTCCCTTCCCACAAATCTGAAGTTGTGATAAAGTCATTACTTTTATTTACCAACTTGCCCCAGAGGAAAGACTTTGATTACCTAGTGTCAGTCCTAGAAGGTAGATCAGACTAAGAAGCAGGCTTTGTGTAAACCTAAAGCTACTGTGGTTCACTTCTTCTAGTATAATTTATCTGATCATTGCTTCCTAATAAAACTTCCTTTGGTCCTTCAATGACATCTTCTATTCATCAAATAAAAGATTTATCAATTTTTTACACTGCCCATATCATGTGAGTAACTTTATACTCTCTGTTAGTGTTTGGGGATTAACCCCTAGCAGAGTATTGCAGCAGTAGTCAAGCCAGGAAGGGCCCCAGAGTATACACACACTGAACACAAACACTGTTTGTAGTTTAAATAGTTTTTAATCCATTTAGAGTTTAAAGCATTGTCATTCAGTCCATTAAGTCATTCACAGTATTTCCATCCAGTAAGACTCACTAGTATAGTCCAAGTTAAGAGTCCTTACAATATCTTTATCAGCCGATAAAGATATCTTCTCCTCCTCCGGTGCCTCTCTCCAGAGGAACAAACGCTGGATATTCAGCAAGAAGTTCAAACAGTAGAACAGTAGAATTACGCAGTAAATCAGCAAACAGTAGCAAACAAGAACAGTTCAGTCACAGGCACTCACAATTAGTCGCAGTAAGACACAGTTAGTCGCAGTAAGCTTTCCAGCTTCTAATGCTTCCTTATATTGTAACTTCTAACCGCACCCTTAATCGGCTAATTGCCTGCAGCATTGTGCTTAAAGTGATAAGCACTTAAACCATGATATCTAAGTTTTATATATTTATTCACCCAAACCATATTTGGTATCAATGTTATACCTAACATACTCCCTTTTGGGTGAAATAAATATATAATACCTTACAATCTAATCCCATAGTTTTCACAACTCTCCTGGTGCTTACTGGCACCTTGGGCTTTAGTAAAATTATCAGCTAAATTGTCCTCCGACATACAGTACTCTAGCTGAATCATCTTACTTCTTACAGATTGTCTCACGTTTAGGTATCTTAGATCTGTATGCTTGCTCCTTGTTTTTACTGCAATATTTGTGGCCATTTGAATTGCTGCCTGATTATCTTCATGTATAATTATAGGATAATCTACAGTTATACCTATATCAATTAACATTTGTTTATACATTATTAATTCTGTACATAACAGTGATAAACAGGAGAATTCTGCCTCCATAGTAGACAAACTTATATGCTGTTGTCTTATTGACTTCCAGCCTATTAATGTCTTACCCAGCATTATGGCTGTTCCTGAAGTCGACTTTCTAGTGTCTCTTTCTGATGCAAAGCTAGCATCTGCATAAGCACTCAGAATTAAATCACCCTTTGGTTCTAAATACAATGAATAATTCATTGTCTTTTTAAGATATCTTAATATCCTCTTAGCTGCAATCCAGTGTCTTTCACATGGTGCAGAATTGAATCTAGCCAACTGATTCACACAGTACGAAATATCTGGTCTAGACCAATTACTAATATAACTCAAACTACCAATTAAAGATTGATAAATCACCTTATCAAACTCCGGGCTTTGTTCATCAGTGTTGCTAAACTCCTGACTCATTGGAGTCTTAGCCGGCTTACAAAGCTCCATCTTGTAATCTTTTAGCAATTTGCTTATCTTATCTTCCTGAGATATCTTAAAACCTTTCCGTGTTTTCTTTATATTCAAACCGAGATACTTCTTTATCTCCCTAATTGCTTGATCTTTATTCTCTTTCCTAATGATGCTATTATTTTATTTGCTTCATCATTAGTTTCAGTTATCAATGCAATGTCATCTGTGAATAGTAATAATAATGATACTTTCCCATTTGTCTCCCTCTTAAACAAACATGGATCGGCTAAACCAGCTTTAAATCCTATATTGTTAAGTTCATTTACAATATACTGGTTCCATTCATAGCCTGATTGTTTTAGACCATATAGGCTTTTCTTTAACAACCAACAATCATTATTATCCTTATTTTCACTTTTAATACCAACAGGTTTTTCATATAAATAATATGTTTTAATGGGCGTGCAAGTAAACAGTTTCCACATCTAAATGGTTAACTATATAGTTTTTACTAGCTGCCCACACTAAAGCTGCCCTCAAGGTTGCTGCCTTAAGACTAGGTGCAAACACCTCATCGTAGTCATTGGCATTCTGCCTAAAACCTTGGGCTACTAACCTTGCCTTATGGATTAAATTACCATCTTTATCTATTTTTACCTTAAATATCCATTTGCAGCCAATGGATTTCTTACCTACAGGTAATTTGGCATTTTCATACACTTTCATATCTCTTAATGAATTCAGTTCCTTATTCATTGCTGCATACCAACTTTCTTTTTCCTTAGTAGGATACTTTTTTATTTCTTCTACAGAATTAGGAACTTGATTAATCTGGCACACTGTGTTAGCCTGGTACCTATCAGGCGGTCTAGATACACGTGTAGTTCTTCTGGGAATTACAGGGCTTACAGGAGGACTTTGTTGAACTACTACCTGTTCATCTTCCTCATCCTGTTCAGCTATTGAATCTGTTTCTTCCTTTATGGGCACTATTTCATCCTGTATTTGTCTCTTTACTTTATTTTTAAAGTTACAGGGATAACTAATGGGATTTCTATAGGATTCAATAACTACATCTTTATTGGCATCCTGTTCTAATTTCTCCCATCCTTCATGTTCTAGAAATTGGGCACTAGCACTACATAACACTTTAGATGTGCCTTTCTCCCAAAATCTATATGCCCTATGGTTTGCCTGATAACCAACGAAGAAAAATCTTTTAGCTCTATGTTGCCCTTTTTTTTCTGAGTTGTGCAGGAATATGCACCCATGCTGGTGCACCAAATGTGTGCAGGTAACTTAGGTCAGGTTTCCTGCCATGCCACCTGGTAAATGGTATTTCACCTGTTGTTGTATTAACAACGTTGTTCAATATGTTATTAGCACACATTGTAGCCTCCCCACAAAGAATCAGGTAACCCAGAATCATTTAACATTGTTCTAACCATTGCCTGTAGTGTTTGGCCTCTTCTTTCAATAAAAGCGTTATGTTCTGGCCTGTATGGAGCAGACTTCTTATGCTCTATTCCAGCTATCTTAAGTCTGTTCTGGAATTTGTTATTAATAAATTCCGTACCATTATCTGTCACCAGGGTTATCAGTTGCCGTTTAGACTTTCTTTCAGCAAACTTAATCCAATTGAAAAAATGTTGATATGTTTCAGTTTTGCTTTTCATTAAATAGCAAAACCCATATCTAGAATAATGGTCCATAATGCTCAGTATATATTTAGCACCCCCATACTGGGTTTCTTTGGACCTATTATGTCTGCAAATACTACTTCTAAAGGTTCTTTTGTTTTGAAACCATTTAGCCTATTTGCAGGCAATACTTTGCTCTTATCTTCACAGCAAACATTACAACGCAAATATTTATCACAAGGTTTTAACCTTATTCCTTCAGATAACTCAACTGTACGTTTTAGCATTTTAAAATTTACATGCCCCAAACGCCTATGCAATAAATGGATACATTCATTATGAGGCTTTATATTATTAAATACAGTTTGTGCCTCCCCTTTCTTACGATTATCTAAGACATATAATGTTCCATTTAAAGCTGCAGTTACCCTTTTGTTATCTTTTTCAATTATGCAATTATTATCTTTAAAAGTAATTACATAACCTAATTTATCTAATACCCTTACTGAAAGCAAATTAAACTTTAGTTGCGGTACATACAACATTTTTATATCCTGGTTTATGCACGGACAATGTGCAAGACCTCCACCTTTCGCTTTAAGATTCCAGCCGTTAGCAAGAGATATATGTTGAGAGCTTTTAGACATTTTTATAAATTTTGTCTTATCTCTTGTGATGCAGTGGGATGCGCCACTGTCAACCACCCATATATCATTCTTCACATCAGAGTTGCTAAACGTGGCTAGTTCAAATGCTTTCTTTGGCTTTTTTATATTCTGGCTTTTTCTCTTTTTGCAGAATCTTGCCAAATGTCCTCTGCCTCCACAATTAAAACACTTTTAATTGTGTATGCCGTCGAAGATAAATTTTCTTCTTCCAGGTGCTGTACTTTGCTAATCTGGTTTCTTTCAAGCTTTGAAGATAATTTCTCTTCTTTCTTATCTTCTCTCAGCTCGTCACGCTCACGCCTTCTTCTGGCTTCTTCTAGTAGCCTGCCTGTTATGTCGGTTAATGAGAGGCTTTCTTTTGGCAATACCTCTAACGAAGTCACATAGTCATCATAGCTTTGATCTAATGAAGATAATATGATGTAGACTTGTTGCAGTTCATTAAATATAAGCTCTTTTTCTTGCAATTCTTGAAAAATGCTCTTCATACAGTTTAAATGAACTAACATATCTCCATTCCTCTGAAGATGCGTTCGAAAAAGCTTCCGTGTAAGATTTATATGTGCTCCTACACTGTCCCGAACATAAATCTTCCTGAGGTTCTCCCAGCAGTTTGCAGCATTTTCTTCTCCACGAATATGGACAAGCTGCTGATCACAGAGAGTCAGTCCTATGATGCATAAAGCCTGCTCATTTTTCAGTTTAAAGTCTTGTAACTTTTCGTTATCATCATCATCAGCAGGATCCCAGCTACTCACATCTGGTGGGTTTGCTATAATGTCCCACAAACCTTCTTTACGTAGAAGTAAACTACATTTCATTGACCATGAAACATAGTTTGTTCCGTCCAGCCTGGATATCATGGACAGTTGTGACAAATTTACTTGTGCCATTACTCTTCAGATATTTTGACTATTTTAAACTAATTAAAACAGTTTGTTTTTACAGTAATGTGCAACTCACACCAACTCTCTCTGCTATATCCTGGTTAGTTAGACTATGCTGCTGGGCCCATAACCAATGTTAGTGTTTGGGGATTAACCCTAGCAGAGTATTGCAGCAGTAGTCAAGCCAGGAAGGGCCCCAGAGTATACACACACTGAACACAAACACTGTTTGTAGTTTAAATAGTTTTAATCCATTTAGAGTTTAAAGCATTGTCATTCAGTCCATTAAGTCATTCACAGTATTTCCATCCAGTAAGACTCACTAGTATAGTCCAAGTTAAGAGTCCTTACAATATCTTTATCAGCCGATAAAGATATCTTCTCCTCCTCCGGTGCCTCTCTCCAGAGGAACAAACGCTGGATATTCAGCAAGAAGTTCAAACAGTAGAACAGTAGAATTACGCAGTAAATCAGCAAACAGTAGCAAACAAGAACAGTTCAGTCACAGGCACTCACAATCAGTCGCAGTAAGACACAGTTAGTCGCAGTAAGCTTTCCAGCTTCTAATGCTTCCTTATATTGTAACTTCTAACCGCACCCTTAATCGGCTAATTGCCTGCAGCATTGTGCTTAAAGTGATAAGCACTTAAACCATGATATCTAAGTTTTATATATTTATTCACCCAAACCATATTTGGTATCAATGTTATACCTAACACTCTCTACACCTAGGTCCCAATGGGTTAGGAAGGACAGACCAGTTTTCCTCCTTTAAACTTAGGGAAATCTATAAGGATTTTTTTTTTTTAGGATGAGGATTGCTTTAGAAATGACCTAGGAATGGCAAGCTAGTAGGTACTCTTTACAGTTGAGTTTCAAAAAGGAAGATATGGAAGGTTTATTTTTCCTGAGGGTGAAATGACTCCTTAGACTTGGCAATTCTTCCACAACCTTTATTTCTATTGTTCTCCTCCTGCGATCCCCCTCATAACAATCCTGCAGGGACAGGACAGAAGCAAAGGGAAAATGCCCTTGAAAACTAGGAGGAAGAAATCCAGACAGGAGATGGAAAATTCCAGGAAGCAATTCTATATAATTATTTTAAGGGAGGTACTAAGATCAGTCATGAATAACTATCTGTTTGCCCTTCTCTGCAATCTTGAAGCGATGCCAGAGATCCTTTTCCACAAGGATCCCTGTGGAAAAGAAGAACATACAGAGAGTCCTTAACAGTTGCTTAGCGACTGTTCAAAGTTATGACAGACTTGCAAAAAGCATTAATGATCTGGTTTTGAAGTTACAATAACCACACACACACACAACATGATCATGCAAGTGCATTTTGGGTACTTGGCAACCAACTCACCTTTACAGCTGTTTGCAGCATCCTGCAAACTTTTTATAACATTTTTTTGCCAGTTTCCAGTGTTTATTTCCAACTTACGGCTATAATTCTGGGCTTAATCATGGTCATAAGTCACGGACTACCTGCTAAACACTTTTAACAGTTGCAGTGACATACAACTGAAACCAAGTTTTGAGACTGATATGTTTGAATCCCTTGTAACAGGAGAAAAGTTTATTTTAATATTATTTACTTAATAAAGAGATAAGTTGACCCATTTCTTGTCAGGTCAATCTTCTAAAGATTAAACTATCTTAAAGTAAACTTTAAGACTTATCTTTAAATTTATCTTAAAACTATAGAAATGGAGTCTATGAGAAAAACAATTCAATTAATTGCTTAATAAAATATTAAATTAGGACTGCTGTATATTTCAGGTCTGCTTCCAGGCCTTCCTTCTCTGAGCTTCCTGAATCCAGGTACATTTCTACATTTGTTTTATGGTAGAAAATTAAAATAGCAGAAAAATAAATAGAAAATAAGAGGACAATTGGAATTGTTTTACCTCTGACAGTTCTGAAATTTGCAGAAATCAGCAATGTATTCCAGAATCTTTTTCCCTTATAAATACAATCTGTCCAATATGATGGATTGTTTTAAAAACTATTGAAAATAACCTATGTAAATATACCTTTTTAACAATATGATAGTGATCCAGAGCTAAAATCCACTGGCATATGGAGCAACATGCAACAGACACAAGTCCCACTTTCACTGGGTTGAAATCAGATGATCTCACATATTTTTTTAACTGCAGAAAAACCTAAAATGAATACAAAACAATTAATTATAAATAAATAATTAATAAAATGGCATGTGTAACAGATACAGGTAAATTCTTCCATCTTCAATCAATAACTAATATCTATTTATTTGTTTTTTTTAAAAAATAATTCCATTGCACTGAATTTATCAAGTAAAGGAAATTATAAACTGCACAACAATATAAAGAGAATAATATATCTTCAACAACAACAAAAAAAACAAGGAAAAGAAACAAAAAAAGATTAGTCACAAAAACAAAATATTGGTTTATTTTTCAATATTTTAATTAATCAATCAAAGTGAAATATTTTACTATCCATTTAAAAGCTATCAGAGATAGTTCATTAGACATGAACTATAGATATTGTTGAAAGGTGTCAAAATGCCTTTCTTTCAAGGATTCGATTTTCCCGCTGGGAGAGCTCCGGCGCAAGGATACGGACAACTGCTTGAAAGCTGGATCTTTTTATTTTTCAGGAAGGTGGAGAACAGCGAGAAGTCTGTGTTCCTGGGCTAGCTAGCTTCTTATGGTAAGCCCCTGGTTTTTTATACCCTTTTCTCCCTTTGTAAGTTGATTTTGTGTGAGTGTTTGTATTTGTGCCTAATGTTTCAAATCCTGTTTGAGTTTGTCTTTATTTCCGTCGGAGGGCAAACTCCGCGGGGTGCGGAAGGCAAACTCCACGGGGTGGCCAGATTGTATTATTGGTTTTCTGTAATATCTTTTAGCTTTAAGATAGTTTTTCACATTTGTTCTGTGGCAATCTCCTGTCTGTCCCTTTTGTCATTTATATTTTGTGTCTTTTGTCTGTTTGTTTTGCTTATTTGGTATGTCCTATGTTTGTAAGGGTTTTCTAAATTATATTTTGTTTCCTTTTCCTATTTGTCTAGTTTTCTTAATTACTTAGGCTTTTGTCTATAGGGATTCTTTAATACTTTTTATTTGATTCCTTTTCCTATGTAAGTTTGTTTTCTGGCTGACCTGATGTTCCCCTTGGGCTTTTCCTGTTTTTTGTGACACTACTGCCTTCGTGAAATTCCCTTTCCACAATATAATTATGAACTATCTATTTCCAGATAGAATTCTACCACTGAGGCCTTTGTCTCAAACTCCCACCAACTGAATCTCTACAAAGTGAAATGAAAAACAGCTGTCGTCTGATGAATAACAGAGCAAAAAGCAATGTAAATGGACAAGAAGACAGTTTTTCACAAGATAATTAAACTGTGAAAGATTAGTCCAAACTCTGCAGAATTAGAGAAAATTTGACTATTTGAGTATTGTTCACAACTGTTACATTTAGAAGGTATTTACAATCTGGTAAGGAAAAATTAGTTGGATTCTGGTGGCAATGAAACCCCAAGCCAGACCCCTGGAAAAGTGTTTCATTTTTAAAATCTCTTATTTGAGGATTTATGTATACAAAAGCAGAAAAACATCCAATCTACTTGCAAATGAACTTTCTTTTACCTTTTCTGGTAAATTATCTTTGTCAATTGTAATCAATTTTTTCAGGAATCCTGGATCTGACAGTAATAATTTTGCTGTTGCCCAGTTTGGTTTCTTTTGAAGAAGAATACAGACTGCATTCATAACAGTTAAAACAAGTGGAGGAGGATGAGTATATACTCTGCGTTTTTCAGAAAAAGAGCACAAAATATATTATATTCAAAGTCAATTTTTTGGCAAAACAACCTGATTCACATTAAGGTACAATAATTTTAGTGTTCAACATAAAAATACTGAATGTCCTAGACTGCCCAAGGAATGTAATGCATATTTCTGACCTTAGAGATTGCAGTTTAATATAAAAACAAGAAATAATATGAAACATTACAAGAGCAATTTTCTATTGAGATGACTGATTTTCAGGGAATCTATTGCTTTGGCTGTATCTTACTATTCCTGCTAATAGTTTCTTACATTAGCAAGAATCAGGGTACATCAGTGTAAACTGATTATGACTAATGAATATTGTATTCGCTAAATTAATGCATTTTGATTGCAAGAGATCCTCAGCTTAGAAATCCTTGGAAATAAGCAATATATTTACCTAACTTCTGCAATGTGATTTTTGTCAAGTGCATCAAGAGCACTAAGAGCCTTCTCCAAAGATGGTAATACAGTATTAAGTTCTTCTGTTACTTGCTACAAAAATGAAGAAAGGGTAGTTTTATTTTTTAGTCACAGGATATACATGTATAAATACTATTTTTATATACAAAATTCTTTAACTCAAACATAAGCCTTTTTATAGAAAAAATATTAATTTTTTAATCTCTTGCTAGCATCTGGAGGTCCCCCAGATTTTTGCACCTCAGACATAGTAGCCCTAGTTTCTCCTTTTTGGGGGAGGAAAATTACATTTGATAGAAATAGTTGGCATGCTTGTTATGATGACATCAAAAGAAGAAACTTTGAAAACTGTGTACCTTAGCATACCCTTCCACAATTTTTGTTTCCGCAGCCATAATTTCTTCATCCTTTTTAACCAAAGTTCGAACTTGTTCTACAACTAACGCATCTTTGTGAAGTTTAGCTACAAGTTCTTCTATTTCCTAATAAGACAATGGTCAAATATTTTAATGGTAATCTCTGAAAAAATAATGAACATAAAACTTTAGCAACAAAAATCCTGCAAACTACTTTCAAAGTCCATTATTATGCATATATGAAAACAAGGATTTTCTTATGGGTCAGATCAAAAGATCTTTATTGCAGTTCAATGTTTCAGCAATGGATGGCTACAAGTTCTATTTGTTTATTTATTATTAAACTTCTTAACCACATACCTTCCTCATAGAAAACTTTGGTATAATTAGAATAAATTTTCTACTGTCTATCATTGGACCCTTTATCATTTACATGTATCTTAAAAAGTTATCAAATTAATCTCCATCACTATGTTTTATGACAATGTATTCTAGAAATTATTGTATGGGAATTAATAACTGTCTCTAATAAATGCTCAGCTCTACCAACAAACTAATATTGGTATTAATCCAGCATCAACTTTTCCTATTTCAAATACAGCCTAGAATCTCTGGAGTGTGGCAGTTTCTACATTTTATAGCTAACATAATTAAACATTACACTTTGAAGCTTGCACTGTGGCAATGGGAACACCCCTAGTTTTATTCTTCATCTTCGTTGTCAGTAATTTGAAGAAGAAAGAAATTGACCTTAACTGATTGGAATGATACCATATATTATGGCTCATGTATAATTTCAGAAGAAAAAATAGATATTAAATAATCATTCTCTATATCAGGGATCCCCAACCTTTTCGGCGCCGCGGCCCGGTTCCGGCGTCAGCTGGCGCCGCGACCCGGTTCAGCGTCAGCTGGGCGCCGCCATCTTTTTGACGAAAAATCACTTCCGGTGGCGTCACGGAAGTGATTTCGATCAAAATGGCGGCGCAGCGCTTCGGTGAGCTTTTCGGGTAGAAATGGCTTTCTACCGGAAAAGCTCACCGAAGCTGGCGCCGCCATCTTTTGACGAAAAATTGCTTTTTTACCAAAAAGATGGCGGGCGCCAGCAACCAGCGGCCCGGTAAGGCTTGTTCAGCGGACCGGTACCGGTCCGTGGACGGCGGTTGGGGACCCCTGCTCTATAGCTTTCCAAGTAGTCATCTTCAGAATGGCCCTCATTTGGAGAAATAAGAAATAATAATATTTATAATTTATCTCCATTTTATTATGATATTCTCTATGAGGAAACATTACAATTGTAGATTTTTAACTGAAGGGATGGGGGCTTAATATGTATATATGATACGAAAAAAGTGCTTCAGCAAAAATGAAACTAAGAGATGCAGGACAAACAAATGGTCATGTTTAAAGTTAAGATGGGATTCCGTGGTAGCTCCCTAAAGTGGGAATGGAACTTTCTCTAGGGAGAAAGTTTCTTATCTTTATCTTTATTTTAGTGCCCTAATTATGTATTGAGTATTCTTAGTTAACAGTTAGGAGTACAAGACAGAAGAAAAAATAATAATTAGGGGCACCTTAGAGGCAGTGAACCTGATAGATTTATAAATCTTCAAGAAGATTTACATCCTTCTCTACAGATGACCACATAAAGTGGATTGATATCAGACCCCAAGAGACCACCAAACAAGAACATGAGTTTTATTTAATGCCTGTAGGCCAGACAAAGAATTATGGATGGAAACTGAACAAGGAGAGATTCAACCTGGAAATAAGGAGAACCTTTCTGACAGTGAGAACAATCAACCAATTGAACAGCTTGCCCTCAGAAGTTGTGGGAGCGTCATCACTTGAGACCTTCAAGAAGAGATTGGACTGCCATTTGTCAGAAATGGTATAGAGTCTCCTGCTTGGGCGGGGGGTTGGACTAGATGACATACAAGGTCCCTTCCAACTCTGATTATCTGTTATCTGTTATATCTTATATTGAGCTTTTATTACATTACATCTTCTTAGTAACAGTTAACTTCTTTTTATACCATGCCTTTTTCCAACTTCGAAATTTAATTCATGTGGGTAATCCAAATGAGAAACTGAGATTGGCTAAAAAAAAGTTTGGACTAACTACCACAGTTGTAGTTATTTCCTTTTCCTGACTTAAATAATTATATAGATATTTGACTATACTAATTCGGTGGTGAATGAGTATAGTATTATTTTACATGTTTCATTGGTTATTTTATTGTTATCTTATATTTACTCAGATTACATATTAATTATCTTAAATATAACTCCATGTTTTACTTCAGTGGATATTCACTCTAGATTGCTTTGCAAAATCTTTCTGAATTTATAATACTTGTTGCCACATATATTTCTATCCTAAGGAATATTTATTTAACCCTTTCACTGCAATAAATCTTTAAATTTCACACAGAAACCAATTGGATTTCTATTGTAGATATAATTTTATTTTACACATTTGGACTCATCTTAATTTTACTGAATTTGTGCATTTTAATTTATTTTTATAACTTCACTGAGTTTCAAAAACAAGGATAAACAGATAAGAAAAAAAAAAGAATTAAGAAAGAAAGTGTGAAAAAAAAGAAAAAGTAAGAAAAATAATGACTTTTGATCAACAAATGTGAATTTTTTTTAAAAAATAAACTCTTACTTTAAGGTTAACATTATTTCTATTATCTCACATAGTTCAAAACATCAAATTCCAAAATTAACATTTCATTTCTTTCAGTTTCTTGCAAAAAAATCCAAAAGTGGTTTCTAAGGAACAATAAAATTAGTTTTTTCTTTAATCAAAGCTGCCAATTTTACTATCTCTACAATTCCATCAGTTTCATCATCCATTTTTCTATTGTGGGTATTAGTAAATCCTTCCATCTTTGTGCATATGAAAGTATAGTTATTGTTTTCACATATAAAAGCAAAGTTCCATAAGGTGTTTCCATTTGTTTGTCTATTAAATTCAAAAGAAAAATCTCTGGCTTCAATTCTACATTCACTTTTAAAATTTTCTGAGTTAGAATACACACTTAACCCCAATGTTTTTTAGCCTTGCATGTACACCAGAGAGGAGAAAATATACCATCAGTTTGATTAAATTCTCTTTAAGATTATAATTTAACATAATTTCAACTATTCACATCCCATCCCATTGATCCAACTGTATATTATATTCATTTCTTGTTCATTTCAACATACAAATTTTAATTTGTTAATCATCTGTTTCCATTGTCAGTAAAAGTTTTAGATATTAGTAATAATATGACTATCATTTGTACACAACTCATCAAATTCAATCCTTTCATTTTCACATTCATAATTCTTATCAAACTTAAATCTTTCTGTTCACTTTCAAACGCTTAAATCTTTCCGTTCACTTTCAAACACTTAAATCATTCTGTTAACATAAGGAAAACAATGGCTTGTAAAGCAGTGGTGGAATTCAATTTTTTTTACTACTGGTTCTGTGGGCGTGGCTAGGTGGGCATGGCCATGTAGTCATGTGACTGGCTGGGCATGGCTAGGTGGTTTTTTTCCTTTCGCAGCACCCTCCCCTCACCCCGTTTTTTTCCTACTGAGCCTCAGGGAAGCCTCCTGGCGAGGTAAGTACAACAGCAGGGGGATCAGCTGTGCCTGCACGATTTAGATTAGCTAGAAAGCAAGAAATCCAATGATTTCCTGCTTTCTAGCTAATCTAAATTGCGCGGCACAGCTGATTGTCGAAAATACTGGTTCAGGTGAACCAGTAGCATTTTTTTACTACCAGTTTGGCCGAACTGGTAGCATAGCATTCGTTTACTCCAGTTCTCCTGAACTGGGCTGAACCAGTAGAATACCACCACAGTTGTCAAGCCTTTCAACTCTTTTAAGTTTTCTCTTGTTTTTAACTTAAATTCTCCTGGGAAAAAATCAGAAGATTAGCCAAGTTAAACATTTTTGTTTAAATATAATTTCCCTCTAAAAAGGCTTTTTGCAGTAACAATCATAAAGAGATTTTAGGAAACAAATTTGCCTTATACCTATTCCAAATTCTCATTATGGCATTCCTAATAAAATAATTAATCTATATTAACTTTATTGTATCATATATAGCTGTGCCAATCAAATCTAAAATCATGTCCTTCAGTTCCAATAACCACTTATTTCTAAAAGTCACCCTTCCACTCTAACAACAAGCTGCAAAATACAAATTTAAATCTGGTAGTTCTAACACCCCTCTTTTTTAGCATTCTGCATCATTGTATTTCATTCTGAGTTTCTTGCTATGCCAGCCAAATTTGGAAATACATTTTGCCATTGCTTAAATGCTACGTCACTCATCAATATAGATATTGTATAGAATAAAAATATCATTCTAGGTAGAACATTCTTCTTAATCATAGAAATTCTTCCCAACAACGACAGTTGCAATTTTTCTCATTGAAACATGTCTTCAACTTCATTCCATATCTTAACATAATTACTTGGGTCATTCGCCTAGGTTAAGTTTAATGTTCTTGTCTGAAGTTCTATCAAACGTGGGGTTGATAGAACTGGTAGCTCTATTCTAATCCTCATCAAACCCAAGTACTCATATGTGAATATGGTCAGTTGGTTCATAAGGTGATTTAAAATCTTTGCATTATCCTCATTTGAAACATGAAGACTAACAACTATAGATTTAGTCCTTTGCATTTCAAATTCACTTGAATTTATATATTATTTTCATCATCAATACTTTTGATTTGATTTGTGATTTGACATACAAAACTACTCTATTAGTTTTTTCAAACCTGCTGATACAAACTCTTCATTTTGCTGATACAAAATCTTACAAATCAAATACTTCACATCTATTTTCTTATATGGATTTAGTGTAAACCAATTATATCATGTGTCAATATTCTCAAATAATGAAAGAAATAAAAAATTACTCCCACTAGAATATCCCAATAAAATGGAATCATTTTCAGCTTCAAAATCTGTTTTTAAAAAGTAAAAAAGTAAAAGTAAACATTTTCTCTTGCACAAAATCCTGACAGAAATCTCATTTATGACAATTATATCAACTTTGTTAATTTTCAATGTTGTATCAAAGTGGCATTGCAGAATTTAGTCCCTTGTTCGTTTCTTTAGGAAATATATCAAATTATCACATTGTCTAATTCTTGTCTAATTCTTCATTCATTCTCTCTGCTTCCTATCTCAGCAAGCTGGCCAGGTAAGGATCAGGAGTAGTTGACACCTGTTATCAATGAGGAGGAGCTAGAGTCCACACTTCCTCCTGATCCAAGGAACACATAGAGCAGAGAGGAGACAGGCACAGTCTAGGTCATCTATATTACTCATGAGGAGGCAACCTTGCCTCTCATGAATGGCTACACCAGCATTGCCTACTTAACCTCAGCATGAGGACTTGAGTGTTGCTGAAGCCAGGGGTGGGATTCTACCAGTTCTGTCCACCTCTGTAGAACCGGTTGCTCTGAAGAGCAGCAGACATAGAACTGGTTCTATGTCTGCTGCTGTTTTGGCCCACCCGCCCGCCCGGGCTCTTACCTGACCTTTATTTCCTGCTTTTTCAACCGCAGCTGCTTTGTGTGGCACAGTTGCAGTTGAAAAAGCAGGAAAAAAGGGCTTTTCCAACCGCTGCACACCCGCACGCAGCACTGCTCAGCTGTCCGGCAGCTCAGCAGGTCATAAATTGCACTCACGCGACTTGCGCGACTCGTGCATGCGTGTGCAACGCAGAGTGACAGAACCGGTAATTATACCAATCGGATCCCATCCCTGGCTGAAGCAATGTGCCCAATTCTGGGCCTTGTGTGCTCGTGCTGTGTACCCTGGCCCGTTAGACTCCTGGCCTGCTTTCCTGGACTTTGTATGTGCTCATAGGATTCGGTTACCCTATTGCTACACTGAACTTGGAATCCAGACCTGCCCAAGAGGGGTGCTTTACGGGAACGGATTTGAATAAACACATGTAGAACTTTTGCTATATATGTGTATGAGGGGGAAGTGGGGCAGCATACCCCCTAATTTGTTTGGACTATCCCAAAAGATTACTAATTTTTTATTCATCTTTAATGTTCTATTTCTCTACCCTCCCCAATTTTGATAAAAGATTTTGCCAGACATGAAAAAATAAGCTGGACTGCTTGTACCAAAATATCAAACTATAATATATAAATGTAGACTTATTGCACCATATATAAAAAAACTAAATATTTATTTTCATGAAAGCAAATGTTCAAACATGTTGATCTGTGGAGAAACAACAATTTTCTGGAAATTCCATAGACAGTTTTGAAAGATTTTATCTTTTTCATCTTTTTAATATTAATTATGGAGATTCTCCATGGAATTTTAAGAAATGCTTCATTAGTTCCAATATACAAATTCAATGGGAGATTCAAAAGAAGGTGGGACACTCAGAAAGCAGAGTAGACTTGAAAACACAAAATTCAGAACACCTGCTGGGACTTACTGAAATATGTTTGATCTAACAGAACAACTGATATGCAAAAAAGAAAGAAAGAAAGAAAGAAAGAAAGAAAGAAAGAAATGAAGAAAGAAGGGAGGGAGGGAGGGAGGGAGGGAGGAAGGAAGGAAGGAAGGAAGGAAGGAAGGAAGAAAGAAAGAAAGAAAGAAAGAAAGAAAGAAAGAAAGAAAGAAAGAAAGAAAGAAAGAAAGAAAGAAAATATAAACAAATAATTAAATTTCTGTGAATACTATATTAAGAGAGCATTGGTAAAAGAAGTCTTTGCACAGGTACATTACACCAGCACTAATTGTTAAAACAGATAATTCATATTCAAACATTGCTGGAAATGCAAAAATCAAGTTGAATAATTTTTTTGTACTTAATATGTGAAATTCAGGAAAACAATTTATTATAGAATGATACATATTTTAAATATTGGCATTTATTAAATCTTATATTCTTACAACATATGTATAATATGGCCTTTGTGAATAACAGCTGCTAAGATCTTTTTTTAGTGAACATAAGTTACTAATATCTTTTTTAAAATAATGATAGATTGAACTATGTGAATATGTATTTATGTTAAAAACAATTTTATATTTTAAAATTTTAATATTGAAACCTCCTATGGACTATAAGTCTGCACATGGACTTATACCACATCTAAAGTTTCAATTTATTATAACACAAGGCCTTAAAATATTAGATTTTCTGGTTTGTGATAGTAAGAATAGACTTGCATAAACTAGATTAAAAACTATTGATTATTTAATCTGATTAATGAATTTTATCTTATTAGCTGCCTATTGAATACTGATTTGGACAATTTTCATTAAATTATTCTCCTTTATTGGTAATTTATCCATGAAATAGAAAGTCTCTCTCCCTTTTTGAATCTGTATTGATACTACATGTAATTACAAAAAAGAAACCTTCAATAACACAGGGATAACTTTAATCTTGACTTTTTTTGACATCTCTTCAATGAATACCCCTGGATAATTCAAATTGTGAAATGAAAGTCTCACAGGATGTCCTGGTCAAAGAGATGACATGTACTTTCATTTAAAATCATATTCTGATAAATCGTGGGTGAGAGAAGATGCGGGAGTCTCCGATCAATTTAACTCATTTATTTCGCTATTGCAGAACTGAAAATGGCAGCCGCGGCAGCTTCTTTTACAGCAGGGCTACTCGCGGCTACAATCAGTGACAGCTCTTCAAATTCCCACTGCCGCGGACCAACCAATCAGAGGTGAGTATGTAAATATCTAACACCCCTTCTCACCTGGTCCAGTCCACCCAATCCTGTCCTGCCTAACGCACGTAATCATGTAGGTAGGTGGGGCTCTTATAGGTGTGACTGGACCTGCGCAGCTCAATCATGGGCTTGTCTTTGAGCTGTTCAGTTGGACTTATTGCTTCTCCTGCTCCTTCCATTGGAACCTCCTTGAACTTTCTAGTTAGGGCAGCCATTTTGTTTCCACTAGAGGCCGCCCTTCTGATTTCTCCATGGGCCTCTCCCTGCCTTGTCATGCTGTCCTGTCCTTGTGTTTCTGGTAAGTGTCTACTTTTTTGTTTGGTGTTTTTGGTGCTATTCTTAATTGTTGAGGTTGTGTCTCGTTAGTCGTTAGGGCCTGTGCTGTGTTATTCCTTGTTTGTTCTCTCTATTTGTGTTGAGTCTGTGTGAAGGGTCTCCCCCTTCTCGCTATTTGTGTTGGGTCTGTGTGAAGGGTCTCCCCCTTCCTTGTTATTTGTGTTGGGTCTGTGTGAAGGGTCTCCCCCTTCCTCTCTGCTTATGTCTGTACCACCCCTTGTCCCTCGGGTTCTTAGTTGGTCCATGTGTCTCCTCCAGCTTCAGCCATCTGTTGTGTTGACCCTGTAAGAGCGAGGCCCAGTTACCTGGGCCACCATCGCCAGTATCCATAGGGGCTACCCTGTTAGGTTTTAGCGTAAACTGGGTCACCCGTTTGGAACATCTGGCATTTACTGGATGAATCTAGTGGTCTGTCTGGGTTGTATAGGGAGTGTAGTCTGTCTAGGGGTGATCTCAGCTTTCTTTCCATGAGTAGCTCAGTGGGGCTCTTATTTGTTATCGCGCTGGGTGTTATGTGCTGTATACTTAATAACTTATCTATTTTCGCTTGTGTGTTCCCTGGCCCTAATTTTTGGAGGGTCTCTTTTGTGTACTGGACCATGCGTTCCGCTTGCCCATTCGTGGAGGAGTGCCCCGGTGCTGATAGGGCATGCCGTATCCCATTCTGCACTAGGAATCCCTCAAATTGGGTGGCCGTGAACTGGGGCCTATCATCGGATACTATTATGTCTAGCAGTCCATGTGTGGCAAATAGTTTCCTCAGATTTCTAATGACTGCCTCTGCTGTTGTGGACTGCATAATGCTGACTTCTAGCCACTTAGAATATGCGTCCACTATGATAAAAAATGTGTGTCCCTTTACTGGCCCCGTGAAATCAATATGTACCCTTGACCACAGTTCCCTTGGGGTTTCCCACTTGTGGTTGGGTGCCATGGGAAGTGCTGGCCTGGTCTCCTGGCAGGCCTTGCAGATTGATACACAAGTCTCTCTTTCTTTATCCATCCCTGGCCACCACACATAACTCCTTGCCAGGGATTTCATTTTAACTATTCCCGGGTGCCCCGCATGCAACATTTCCATTATATCATCCCTTAAATTCTCGGGAATTATTACCCAATCCCCCCAAAGTACACATTCCTTCAGTATTGATAGTTCTGTCCGCCTGTTCCTGAACGGTTTAGTGTTTTCAGCTGTCTCCTTCTCGGGCCACCCTCTCCTTACCTAGTTCAAAATGTGTGCCAGAGTTTTGTCTTTAGCCGTTGATCTCACGATGTCGGTTGCTGTTGCCGGTGCTCCCTCAAATGTCTCTATCAGGAGTGTGGCTGTGGTTGGCGCTGGATCCTTGTCCAGGTTGGGTAGGGGGCATCAACTAGGTGTGTCAGCATGGTCAATGTCCCTCCCGGACCTGTAGATTAAGTTGAAGTCATAGGCAGCCAGGAATTCTGTTCAACGTGTCATTTTGTGCACCAGGATGTTTGGTGTGGCTCTGTATCCTGCGATGATTCCCAGTCGTGGTTTGTGGTCGATGACTAGGGTAAACTTCCTTCCGTAGATGTATTCATGGAATCGCTTGATTCCGGTGACTGTGGCTAGCGCTTCTTTGCCTAGTTGGCTATAATTCCATTCCTGTTTGGATAATTACTTTGAATAGAAGGCTATGGGGGCTTCTTTTCCATTCGGTAATATATGGCTGATGATCGCACCGATCCCAAATGGTGATGCATCACAGGTTAATATTAATGGTAATATCTCGCTGTACTGGGGCAACAAGGGTACGACTATAGACGGCTATAAGATCATATACACCAGCTGTAAGGAAAACCGCGGCGGTGTAGCTGTGGTTGTCAGTCCCAGCTGGCAAAGCTCCGTTGCAGAAGTTAAGTGCCTCACAGAACGACTGATGATAATCGTCGTAGCGACTGAGAGGCAGCGCCTACACATCTTGTCCGCCTACGCCCCTCAGACCGGATGTCACGAGGAGGAGAAGGATACCTTCTGGGAACTGCTCGACATCCAACTCAGGCAGATCCCATATGAAGACGACATCATCATCTCTGGCGACCTGAATGGTCATGTAGGGCGGGACAAAAAACGGACACCAGTGCCACGGTGGGCACGGCACAGGCGATATGAATGAGAATGGCCAGAGGATCCTGGACTTTGCCGACTCCCATGATATGACCATCACGAACACCTGCTTCATTAGGTGAGAACCCCAACTCCTCACCTACCATAGCAGAAATGGGAACCACCACACACAGATCGACTACATCATCGTGCGACGAAGAGCCGCTAAAAACGTGCTCAACGCCAAGGTGTACCCGTGCGAATCGAGCAGTCAGCACAGGCCGCTGATGGCGAAGATCAGGATCAGCAAGCCCAAGACCAAGATTGACAAAAAGAATGCAGACCAGCCACGAATCAAGTGGTGGAACCAGAAGAAGATGGCGGGACCCCTCATCAAACCGGAGCAGTTCCTGCAGATGGTCAACGGGCCACAGGAAGCGTGGTCCATGCTGAAGAGCACTGTTCACACTGCCGGCTGCCAACAGCTTGGTTGTACCAAGCCAGGACGGAGACGCATCGAACGAGATACATGGCTCTGGACACCGGAAGTACAAGATGCCGTGCACCTGAAGAAACGGCTCTACAAGGCCTTTCTTCAGGACAAGACCAGCGAGAAGCTCTGCAGTACAAGGCGGCCAAAAAGGCAGCCAAGAAAGCAGTAGCGACAGCCAGAAGCTCCCACTACGACGACATCTACGAGAAGCTGAACACGCGAGAAGGCGAGAATGAGATCTACCGCCTAGCCAAAAGCAGACACAGGAAGACCCTGGACATTGACCAGTTTCATGGGATCAACGACGAAAGGGGAAATTTGATCATCAACCCCAGAGACGCCGCCGAGAGGTGGCGGCAATACTCGAGAAGATCTCCACCGAGGAGTTCCCACACCCACGAACCCCGCGAGGTGACCCCGTCGAAGGCCCAGTCTCAGGCATTCACGCCAGCGAGGTCACCGACGCCATCAAGGCCATGAAAAAGCGGTAAGGCAACAGGACCAGACGACATCCCTGCCGACTTCTGGAAAAAGGCACTACCGGGCTCGGCATTGTGGCTGTGCGAGCTGTTCAACAACATCATCTCCACAGGAATAGTGCCACACGACTGGTACCGCAGCACCACTGTTCCGATCTGGAAGGGAAAGGGCAGCCCAGCGGACTGCTCCAACTACAGACCGGTCAGGTTACTGTCACACACTATGAAGATCTTCAACGCGTCCTCGATAAGCGCATTCGGGACATCGTCGACATCAGCGTCAACCAGGCCGGATTCATCAAGAACTGCGGCACCACCGATGCCATCTTCGGTGTGCGGATGCTGATGGAGGCTCACAGAGAGAAGAAAATCCCGCTCCACACCGCCTTCTTGGACTTGGAAAAGGCCTTCGACCGAGTCCCGCACGATCTCATCTGGTACGCACTGCGAGATCACGGCGTGCCCGAGCTATTCGTACAATGGGTCCAACTCCTATACAGATGTCACAAAAGCCGTGTAAAAGCGGCAGCTGGGATATCAGAGGAGTTCAATATCACCGTCGGCGTACACCAGGGCTCTGCTCTCTCACCACTGCTGTTCATTCTGGTGATGGACACAATTACACACGACCTGCACACGCCCGCCCCATGGACGCTGCTCTACGCCGATGATGTGTTCCTGGCCAACCTGCGCAAGGCTGAACTCGAGCACCTAGTCCAACAGTGGCACGACCGCCTCGAGCAGTTCGGGCTCCGGTTGAACCTAAGAAGTCCGAATACCTGACCACTGACAACGAAACGACAGGCTCCATCCACGTGAACGGGCAGGAGCTACCGCGCGCCTCCACCTTCAAGTACCTGGGAACTACTCTTGGGGAAGAAGGCCTACTACAAACTGAGGTGGCAGCCAGGATCAACGCAGCGTGGGGCAAATGGAAGTCCGTCACGGGCGTCCTCTGTGACAAGAAGATGCCGATGCGCCTGAAGGCGAAAATCTATAACTCTGTGGTGCGCCCCGTGGCCATATACGGCGCAGAGTGCTGGCCGACGACCAAAGAAGTCGAAAGCAGACTCCAGACAATGGAGATGCGAATGCTCCGATGGTCGGTAGGCCTCACCCTACTCGATCGCGTCAGGAATGAAGAAGTGCGCAGACGGTTCAACGTCGTGCCCATCCCCACGGTCATGAGGCAGTCCCGGCTACGATGGTTCGGCCATGTGAGTCGCGCCAAGGAAGAATCCATCATCAAATCTACGATGAAGGTGATTGTCGGAGGAGCGAGACCGCGTGGTAGACCTAAGCAACGCTGGATGGACACGATCAAGGCCGATCTAGAGACCGCGAAGGCAGACCCGACATACGTGGCAGACAGAGAGGCGTGGAAGCAGTACTCAAGGACATTAGCGGACCTCGCCAGAGCGCGAGACAAACGCTGAAGAAAAAGAAGAAGAAGAAGAATCTCGCTGTACTGGATTAGTATGCGGTCTGATGTAATTATGTTTTTTATTCCTTAGAACGCCGCTTCTTCTTTTTGCCCCCAGGCCCATGCTTTCTTCTTGTCAAGGAGTCTGTGGAGTGGCTCTGCCACTGTTGCCTTCTGCGGTAAAAATATATTGTAAAGGTTAATAAGGCCCAGGAAGGCTTGTAAATCAGCTTTGTTTATCAGCCTGGGGGCTTCTTTGATTGTCTTGATTTTACTGTCCGTGGAGTGGATCCCTTCGCTGTCTATCAGATAGCCCAGGAATTCTACTTTGTTGGCTGCTAGTTGGCATTTCTCCTTTTTTACTTTTAGCCCCACCTCTTTGAATCAGTTTAAGATTTCCCTCAGGCATTCTGTTAATTGTCCCTTGTCCTCTGCTAATATGAGGACATCGTCAAAGTTAGGCACCACTCCTTTAATCCCTTGTAATAGGTGCTCCATTAGGCTATGGAATAGCCCCAGGGCAATGCTGACTCCAAATTGTAGTTGCTTACATTTGAATGCCTCTCGGTGTGTTACGATTGTCCGGGCTTCCACTGTCTCAGCATCTACTGGTAATTTCTGGTAGGCTTGTGCAAGATTGAGTTTTGCGAAAACCTTCCCCCTCCCCAGGGAATGTAAAAGGTGTTGCACCATTGGGACGGGGTATGCGCTCTGTTGTAGGGCACGGTTCAGGGTGGCCTTATAGTCAGCACAGATGTACATGGACCCATCTATCTTGACTGGTGTAACAATAAGCATTTCCCATTTTGCGTGGTCAATGGGTTCTAGGATCCCTTGGGTGACAAGCTTTTTAAGCTGCTCATCTATTTTAGGTTTAAGCGCGAAGGGGACCCGCCTCGCTTTAAGTCTGATTGGGGCTATGGTGGGGTCTACATTAAATGAAATAGGGGACCCCAAATACTTGCCCAATTTCCCGTTGAAGACGTCCCGGAACTCCTCCATCAGGTTGTCCCTAGTGGTTTAAACCACTTGAGCCCCAGCAGCCTTGGCCGGTCCCGGTCTACCACTGTTAATGGCAGGATTCCTGAGTAGTTCTTGAAGGTTACTCAGAATTTCCCTTTGCCGAACTTCCGGTTTGTCGGCTTCGCGAGCGGCAGGGATTTGCGACTCTCTGCGATCCCTGCCGCGCTAGCCATTTTTGGTGCTCCGATCCGGACGGGTTCGGAGCTAGGCTACCCTGCAGGGGTAGCTGAAGATAGGGGATCCAGAGAGGGGTTTGGGGGTGTTGCAGACCCTCTCCCGGCCGGCAGAACCCCCTTTTCCCAAGACGGTGCAGCGGCGGTCCGCAATGGCCGCCACAAAGAAGCCGGCAGCTGGGTAAGAATGCGCAGGAGGAAGAGGAGAAAGCCTTTGAGAGTGAAAGTTTTCTTGGTTGATCCAGGACTCTAAGATACATTTAATATAATTCCTGGAAATTATGGCTTTTTGGATGATTCTTTCCACAAGAGAAAATAAGCGGCAACTTTGAGGTGCTGAAAGGAAAGTTTATTCTTCCTCCCGACGGAATTAATAAGTGGATATTGAGAAACCTGTTTTTTTTCAGGTAAAACTAGCTTTATGTGATAAGTCGGAAGGGAGAGGACAAAAAGATATTCATTTGGTCTGATGTTGTTGGAGGAGATGCCTTAAGGATTTGAAGACAGAAATATAATTTCAATAAGGCTTTAAAATACAGATTTGGATTTTCTTTTTTCTTTTGTCTGATACTACCCCTGGAAGAGAAAGGGAGAATTTTGTCTTGGCTTGGATTGATTGAGGACTTTGGGATTGTTCTATCTTTTTCTTGAAATATCTTGGTTGGTGTAAGAAGAAAGAGGGGGAAAAGAAAAGAAAAGAAAAGATTTATAATGGCTTTTCCTTTTGAGGATCTGAGGGAAGAATATGAGCAAACAAAAACAGACGGTAAAGATGGTATGGAAAGAGCCTTCCTTTTTTTAGAAATGGCGCTGGTTAACTATCAACAGACAATACAACAGATCGAGGCAGAAGAACAACAACAAGAAGAAGACGAAGAAGCCATCTTTAATTAATTTCAAAATTTAACTAAGAAAGAAGGAAGGAAGAAAGCGACGAAAATGAAGGACTTAAGATTTAAAAAAAACATTCAAGAAAGAGAAAAATAAGATGCAAAATAAATATAATGATAGTAAACAAAAGAAAAAGGGAACACAACAGAGAAGGGATGCTAGCAAGGCAGAGGCTAGAAGAAGGGGGTAGGAAGATTTGGTGGGGGAAGAAAGAAAGGGGAAAGGCGGAGAAAAGCCACAAAGTTTTGAAATTAGATGGGAAAAGAGGAATTTTTTTAGGGACAAAGGGTAAAGTACAATTTCGTTAAAAAGATTTTGCAAGGTACATAAGATGGTATTGCAACACTTGTATTAGAAATAGAAAATTAGAATGGCTTAAGAGTTAATAAGAAATTAAAATGTTGAAATGTTTAATAATGATTGATTTTAAAATTTAATAAAATATTAAAGGGAATGTTTAGAATATTGAGTTTTAATTAAAGAGTTTAATATGACTATGGTATTGATGTTATTATAAAACTATTATAGTAGCATTTGTTTTTTGAAAAGGCAATGGGAAAGCTATAAGATTTAATATTTAGATTTATTATTTAACTATGTATTCAATCATTTTGGATTTATTACTCTGTTTTTATTATTATTAAAAAAAATTAGTAGATAGAATGTACCAAGCAGAATCAGATTGAGTATTAGGTGTTATTTTAAATGTTAATCTAATTAATTTAGGGGGAGGATAGAAAGGCATCATACTCTGAGTAGTGATTTCAGGAGAAATTCTTTTTCTTTTTATTATAAGGAATGAGATAGAGGGATAATAAAGAATGGGCAAAAGATACAAATATAATGATTTAAATTAAGATGGATTAAATAAGATAGAATTAAGAAGAGTGAAATGTGTGGAGAAGTTTTTATAGAAGATATAGAATGGTAAATAAAATAGGTAATGATATGTAAGATGAGCATGAATATAATTGAAGCCCATGTAAAGAGAGGTACCTGGAGCCAAGTTACTTTCCTAAAAGATTTTTTATATGTTTGTTTGTTGTGTGTTTATGTTGTTGGAAGAATTAATAAAACCTTGTAAAAATACAGAATGAGAATAATGGTAACCAAATCAGAAAGAAATAGATGAAATAATAATAGTGAAATTGAATAAGAGTAAAGAGAAGTAAAGAGAAATTGGATAAGAGGTATTTTTATGCTCATATGGAAATGGCTTAAAATAGAATTATATTGTATAAAATAAGGTTTTATCTGACTTGTAAAACTTATAATGGAAAAAGGTTCAAGTATGTAATGGTTGATGATGATTTGTTTGTTTTTGAAATTAATAAAATTTGTTTTAAAAAAAAAAAGAATTTCCCTTTGTCAATGACGGGAATTTGGTTCCCTTGATAGTCTTTCAGGATTAGTCTCTGTTTGCTCAGCTGATCTTTGGTCAGCCTGAGGCTTAATCTTTTGATGGTGTTCCAGGATACCATCAATAGGTAAGATCCGGAATCCACTTCCATCCAGCATTCCTTTCCTTCTATGGTGACGTGGATGTGGACCTTCCTAGCATTCGACGTGCTGGAGTGGCCCACCGTCACTGTCTGATGAGTTTCACTCCTCGCTGTGGCTGGCTTGTGGTTCCATCAGCTCTGGCTGAATTGGCTCCGTCGGCTCTCGGGTTGGTTTTCTCAGCTCTGTGGCAGTGTGCCTTGTCTTTGTCTCCTGTTGTTGGGTTTGGATGCACAGCATGCCCTTGCGATGAGTCCCTGCCACTCGCATCATTGACAGATAGTGTCATGGAAACAGCACTCTGGTCTGAGGTGATTTCCTTTGCATCCTGCATACCAGAAGTCCTTCCTCTTTCCTTCTTGGTTTTTTGGGTGTTTTTTTGTACGGAGTTGGTTTATTTCCTCATCGTCGTCTGATTTGGACTCGGATTCGAGGTCCTCATGGTGGACGGCGGCAGTTTCCTTAGGTGTGGGCTGCTCCATCCTCTTCATCTTCCTTATGGCTGCGGCGGATTTCTGTGATGCTTCCATGACCGATGCTTCTTCGATAGCCTCTTTTAGAGTTATTTTGGGCTTTGTCAGGAGCCGGCTCTGTAGCATCAGGTCTCTGAGTTCCAGGACTACGCAATCCCTCATTGCCTCATCCACGTTTAGAAATTTGCACGTTCCAGCAAGGTCTCTCAGGCTCACAACAAAATCGCTGATGCTCTCACCTTCCTTCTGGTCTCTCCAGTAGAATTTGTGCCTCTTGATTAGGCAGGACACTGATGGCATGTAGTGTGCCCTCAGGATTCTCTCTAAATCCGGCCATGCCATCGTTTTCACGTTGTTGGATGCTGAGAGGGCTTTGGCCATTTTGAAAATGGCGGGTCCACAATGGGTGAGGAATACAGCTTGTTTCCTGTGCTCCGAAATGTTCATCAGGTCCCCTCCTTCCAAGAACATGTGGAATTGGTCGATGTACGATTCCCAGTCTTCGGTTGTCGGACCGAACAGTGTGGGTGGTGTGTTGGTTCCAGCCGTTGTTCGGTTCTTGTCGGTTCGCCGCCACGTGCTCACTGGTCCCACGTGTCTCAGAATCCCACCTTCATCGCCAGTGATAAATCATGGGTGAGAGAAGTCATGGGAGTCTCCAATCAGTTTAACTCGTTTATTTCGCTATTGCAGAACTGAAAGCGGCAGCTGCGGCAGCTCCTTTTACAGCAGGGCTGCTTGCAGCTACAACCAGTGACGGCTCTTCAAATTCCCGCCGCCATGGACCAACCAATCAGAGGTGAGTATGTAAATATCTAACATATTCTGCATGTTTTATACTGTTGTAAATGTACTCTGTTGAAGCTGCTAATTCACACATACAAATACACATTCTCAGTAGTTTATACTTACAACATACATCCTTGAAAAGGAGATACTCTCTGTTACTACACAAGGTGTGAAGTTAGAATATTTCCAGCCCCTGCCTGTTCTAGTGAACTATGGGTGGTTTCTGTTGAGGTAATTCCCCATTAGGAGAATGAGCGCATACAGGGAGACGTATTTGAGAGTAGTGTTTAAATAATACACACACAGCACACAGATACACTGTACAGTAAATGTAGGTTTTTACTTCCAGAAAGTTTAAGCAAACTTCAAAATAGGCAGTCCAAAGTCTTTCACAGGTTAAATCAGTCAGTTTTCAGTCCAGGGATAATCCAATAACAAGTCCAGTATCAAAAAACAGTTCAGTATCAGACTTACATCAAATCCATGAGTAACAGTCAATTAGAAAAAAATGGCACAACTCTCCAACAGAAGGAAAACAGAGACTGTCAGCCTTCAAGATTTTCTCCCTTTGCTTTGCATCTTTCGGCTGTCATAAGTAACGGGGGGAGGAGGGGGGAATGGTTATCGGAAGTGAGCTGGAGGTGTCACAAACCAGAACTGTATAAGCTGGGATGGGAGGTAGATTCTTGCTTAGGTTTCTATCCTATGCTATGCGCAGCTGCAAGTCTTTATCAAAATATGTCAAGGTCAACGGACAGAGGCCTCATCACCACCTGGAGATGCCCACATGATGATATACACAACTTTTAATTGGATGAGCCAATTGAACTATTGGGGGTGGGAACATTGCCATTACTTTGTATATGTGATTTACATGCCCATTTTCTCAGATTCAGATTTCTTTTGTTGCTACCACGTGATTTCCAGTAAAAGATATCTTTTCTCTGATTAATGGAGTCTAAGTATTTCTTTCTTGGATTTTGAATGGAGCACCAGCTGACATTATTCTGAATCTCCACATTACCAGCCCACCCAGAGAATTAATAAATTTTCTTCCGAGGGGGTCTGAACACAATGTCAAATCCAGCCAGTGACCAAGAAGACCTGGGAGCGACTGGAGGATAAGATTCTCTGCTGTTAGAGGCAGCAGGGGAAGCTGACTTGTTAGCAGAACTAAATCTTGGGGGAAAACCAGCTGTAAAACCCAAATGGTCCCTGGGAGTCGGTTGGAAGGATCCTGAGGAAAAGCCTCCTCCAGGAGTGACCACTACCCGTCGGCGTGGAAGAGAGGAGCCATGGCAGGAGAAGGAAAGAAAGAATTTTCTACTAACTCAAACCATGCATCTTCTAAATGAAGCTATCGGAGAACCTCAAACTGATCAAAGGTATGAGGGAGAGGAGGGGGAGGCAGCCCCAGCCAGAAGAATTAGAGCAGCCACCCCAAAAAAATCATCCTGGGTTAGCACAACAATCAGCAGCAGCCCAGGGCCCCCCAGTGGGGGGAGTAATTGCCAGAAGACGTAGAACTCCAAAGGTGCCTCCGTTGGAAGTAAAATATGGGGGGGGGGGGATGCCAAGGAGTTAGGATTCTTCCCGGCACAAGTCTGGAGCCATATGGAGGAATATGGAGAGGATTTTTCCTCAGAAGCAGCCAAAGTTAGATGAATGGAAAACACAGCTCCAGCTTACCTGGCCGGTTACCCGTAAAGCATTAGATGATGCTCATCAAGCTCATAAAAAATTTGCAGATAAAAAGAGAACTCCACAAAAACCATATCAAGTGGGTGACAAGGTCTTTTTATCTACCAGATATTTGCAGACCACACAAAAGTCAAAAAAGCTTGGACCTAAGTATGTTGGACCTTTCTCAATTGAACAAATTGTGAACCCTGTGGCAGTCCAACTAAAATTACCAAAAACTCTTCGACGGATTCACCCTGTTTTCCAAGTTAGTTTATTAAAACCTGTACATATCTCCAACTTGAGACCAACTCAGGTTGATCCCCCTGTACCATTGCTAATTGAAGGTGAACAACATTTTGAAGTTAAAGAAATTTTGGATTCTCGAAAACGAAGGGGTCGAAGGGGTTGCTTGGAAACATTTTCCTCCTTCCCAGGCTGAGTGGGTGAATGAGAAGGATGTTAGAGCTCCTACACTTATCAAGGCATTTCATACTAAATATCCTGATAAACCCTAAAAATTAGTCTGATGCTGTTATATGTATATTTTCTATTACCTTCTATTTTTATCTTTTTTAGGACTAACGTCTCTTTTCTAGGAGGGCCGAATGTCAGCCTTCAAGATTTTCTCCCTTTGCTTTGCATCTTTCGGCTGTCATAAGTAACGGGGGGAGGGGGGAGTGGTTATCGGAAGTGAGCTGGAGGTGTCACAAAGCAGAACTGTATAAGCTGGGGGTAGATTCTTGCTTAGGTTTCTATCCTATGCTATGCGCAGCTGCAAGTCTTTATCAAAATATGTCAAGGTCAACGGACAGAGGCCTCATCATCACCTGGAGATACCCACACGATGATATGCACAGCTCTTAATTGGATGAGACAATTGAACGATTGGGTGTGGGAACGTTGCCATTACTTTGTATATGTGATTTACGTGCCCATTTTCTCAGATTCAGAATTCTTTTGTTGCTACCACTTGATTTCCAGTAAAAGGTATCTTTTCTCTGATTAATGAAATCTAAGTATTTCTTTCTTGGATTTTGAATGGAGCAGCAGCTGACAGAGACTCACACACTCACTGAGACTCTTTTGAGATGAAGACTAAAACAACCCAGGGGTCTGACTCCATCTTATGGCCATTTGAGAAACCACACCCAATTACAATTTTTTGCATTTTCTTAAATGTTCTAAAATGTCTATCCTGGTTTATATATTTCCAACCCAAATAGCTGTTAGGTGATTTACATTCCTAACATTTTCAGTTTTTATGGATAATTCAGGCTGCAATGGATATTTGTTGTATATTCTAAAATATCAATTGCAACATCTCCTGTCAAAGAAACCATTTGTAGTAAACTTTTCTTTTGAGTTGCCGTTATGAACAGTTATTTTGAATGCGAATCTTCTCAAGGCCTCAACATTTTAACCCGTTTTAAAAATCTTTTTAGTCTTCTGTGTGGTTATTCTGTTGACCACTCAGAATTCCTTCTGGTAGATGGGCAGCTATACAAGTGGCATAATTAAAAAAATAGATGAATAAATAATCTTTTGGTCTGTCTCCCAAGGAGGGGGGAAAGGGGTTAATCTTTTAGTCACATACTTCTACGGCGACAGCCAGGTTTTTACACTATTAAAATTATTTTACTTTTGGAATTTTACCTTTTTATCACCAGAAAAGTGAGGTTGCTATCTTTCTTAAATTTATTTATTTATTTATTTATTTATTTATTTATTTATTTATTTATTTATTTATTATTTGATTTGCCAATTGTTTACAAGATAATAAGTATAAATGTATACATAGTTGTGAATACATGAAATGGGTACATATAAGAAAAATAAAAGAAGAATAAGAGAAACAATAGGACAGGGACGGTAGGCACGTTGGTGCGCTTATGCACGCCCCCTACAGACCTCTTAGGAAAGGAGTTAGGTCAATAGTAGACAGTCTAAGGTTAAAGTTTTTGGGGTTTGGGGAAGAAACCACAGAGTCAGGTAGAGTATTCCAGACATTGACCACTCTATTGCTGAAGTCGTATTTCCTGCAATCAAGTTTGGTGCGGTTAACTTTGAGTTTGTATCTATTGTGTGCTCTTGTGTTGTTATGGTTGAAGCTGAAGTATTCATTGACAGGTGGGACATTGCAATGTATGATTTTATATACCATGCTTAAATCAGACCGAAGACAGCGTAATTCAAGGTTTTCTAGTTCTAGAATTTCAAGTCTGGTGGCATAAGGTATTCTACAACGAGTAGAGGAGTGGAGAACTCTTCTTGTGAAATATTTCTGGACTTTCTCAATTGTGCTAATATCAGATACGTAATGTGGGTTCCAGACTGATGAGCTGTATTCGAGTATTGGTCTAGCAAATGTTTTGTATGCTCTAGTTAGTAGTGTGATATTACCAGAGAAAAAGCTACGAAGGATTAGGTTAACAACTCTTAATGCCTTTTTGGCTATGTAGCTGCAGTGGGCTCTAGCACTTAGATCATTAGAGGTGAGTATTCCAAGGTCCTTTACAGAGCTTGGGTCATCAACAAGATCTTGACTATTCAGCTTGTATTTTATTTTCTGATTTTTTTTGCCAATATGTAAGACAGAGCATTTATTTGTTGAGATTTGAAGTTGCCATTTGTTTGACCATTGTGATACATAGTCAAGATCTTTTTGTAGGGTAGCAGTATTGTCTGTGGTATTGAACAGCTTTACATCATCAGCAAAAAGAACGCAGTTGCTCTTAATATGATCACAGAGGTCATTTATGTAGAGTATGAAGAGAGTTGGTCCTAGAACACTGCCTTGGGGGACACCACTATTGACAGGTACAGAATTTGATAGGACGCTCCCAATTTTGACCATTTGTTGTCTGTTTGCCAGGAATGCTTCTACCCAGTTATGCAGTTGTCCAGAGATACCATAGGATTTTATTTTTAGGAGTAGTTTGTCGTGTACCACTGAATCAAAGGCTTTACAGAAGTCTATGTAGATTGCGTCTATTGCTTTGCCCTGATCGAGTTGTGTCGTCCATATCCACCAAATTATGTGGTTAGGGAGAATTTGCCATGCAAGGCAACTCTTAAATGATAGATGATAGCTGTAGGAATAGATAAGCTAATACAAGCAGGAGGCAGAATCAGTATGTGAAGACCATGAGGCCCTCTGGGAGAAGATATTTGAAATTTCCAGCCTTCTATATTATGAAATCAGGTATTCCACTACATAGTATTATCATAAAAGGATTCCGAATGTTATTTCTTTTACACCAACTTAAGTTCCTTTAGTCTTTTTTTCTTTCTTTCTTCTGAAATATCTAATGCGCCATAAACTGAGTTCACATAATAGTTATACTATTGTAAGTTTTATAAACAATTATACCAGTGTCAATTAATTTTATAAATTCTAACATCTTACTTGAGATCTGATAGGAAATTATTCAATATTTTTAGGGTGTGGGAAGAACACTTATGAATTAAATATACCTTTGATTTTGACTCTATCTGAGGTCCAAGGACAAGCAATTCATCTTGCATATCTGCAATCTGTGAAGTTCCATCCAAGATTTTTGTCAAACCAGAATGATAGCAAGCTCTAAAATAAAAACATAAGAGTTAAAATCTACTTATACCAAGGCCAGATAGTCACATAGTATATTAATTCACTATGTATTCAAAATAAACAGTGATTCATGTGGGGTGGGGGGGGTGGGGGGTGCAGTTATATATTTATGTAGACATATACTTTCTCTTGAGAACAGGCAACAGAATTTCATTTTTAATATGGACCAGTATGCTCACAGTTAAAAAAAATACGTCTTATCTTTTTTATTTAGTTTATCAAGCATGTATGAGAAAACAAGTATAAGGATGAACATAACATATAAACATATAAGTATAAACTGGTATAAGTATATACATAATAAATGAGTACAAATAAATGGGAACAGTAGGACAGGGACAATAGGCATGCTGGTGCGCTTATGCACGCCTCCTTACAGACCTCTTAGGAATGGAGTGAGGTCCATGGTAGACAGTTTAAGGTCAAAGTTTTAGGGGTTTGAGGCTGTAACAACAGAGTCAGGTAGTGAGTTCCAGGCATTGACCACTCTGTTGCTGAAGTTGTATTTTCTGCAATTGAGTTTGGAGTGGTTTACTTTGAGTTTGTATCTATTGTCTGCCCGTGTGTTATTGTGGTTGAAGCTGAAGTAGTCACTGACAGGTAGGATGTTGAAGCAGACAATTTTGTGTACTAAGCTTAGGTCAGACTGTAGGCAACATAGTTCTAAGTTGTTTAGGTTCAAAATTTCAAGCCTGGTGACATAAGGTATTCTATTGCAAGCTGAGGAGTGGAGTACTTATTATTTGTAAACTTCAAATAAATAAATAAAATAAATACTGGACTCGCTCTTATCTTATCTTACCTTACCTTACCTTTCCTATCCTATCTGTTCAATCCCTAAACAAACTACCTTATATTAAATGCTAAGTGCATAGAAGACTTTCAGTAAAGCTACACATGCCAACTTTATAAAGTCTATCATGAAAAAACTATGGTAAGCACTGTGCCCAGAATTGTAAATATCTTATATATGTTTTATAGATAATTTATAAAACGTTTTATTGATATTAAGTCCATTGCTTCTATGATATTTTACAGAATAACTCCTCAACAATCTTATACACTAACCAGAGATGAATGTATAAAATATACATTAACCAAAGGATGAATGGCACAGTAATCAAATCACCCTAATATTCACCCTATCATGAATCTGTTGGCAGTGAAATGCTCAAATTTGCCATGGAAAAATTCTCCTCTTCCAGGAAGAGTGTATTAACCCACCCAGTGATTGCAACTGACTTTCAACAAAATTGCTGCTATGTTTTGGGATTGTTAAACATTTTAATCCACCTGAAACATTTTTATAAAATAGTATTCTTTCTGAAACTTTTCTGTGGTGCTGTTTTACATACACATACAACTATATTTACCTTTCACTCAGCATTTTCTCTTTTGTGGTCCTCAACATTGTGGAAAAAGTATTTATAAACTGCAAGTAACTTTTGGGAGTGATGTAATAGTGTCTTTTAGTTTCCTTCAAGTATTTCTCAATTATTATAGATACATTCTTGTGAATATTAACAATCATAGGGATAAGAGTATCTTTTACATTCTGTAAAGACAAATGAAAAGACCACATATTTTATACAATGTACATTTCAATTTGAGAGTTGAAATTTATTATAATGTACTCAGTAATTTCTTATTCATGCTCATCAGTTTGTATTGGTTCTCTCTTCTTTGTTGTTCCTTTTCTTCCCTCCACACGGGAAGGTGAGGCTGCTGAGTGTAAAAGTTCTAATTCCTTGGTGATGAGATTTACCTGTGATGCTTGTGTTCTCCTCTTTGGTGTAAACTTACATTTTAGAAATATTTTGAGATTGCCAGGTTTTTGTTTTTTTGCATACCATCAACATTCATTCAGTTAAATGCATCTGTTCTAAAATTATGAATTGTTACAATTTACAGTAATAGCCACAGCCTTATTTGATGAGGTAGAGTACATTTTTCAGCAGAGAAATGAAATTCCTATAGAAGATGGTTTTGCAAATTACCCGCTAACAGGTATAGCTGAAGATGGAATGAGAATTAATCTATACTTAATCACAGTAGCTTTCTGCTGCTATCACTACCTTCCAGCCAGCCAAATCCAGACAAGGAGCAGATGAGCCAAATTGTGTAGGTTTTGTATAATGGTGATTTGGTAATTTGTGCTTGCTCAGAGCAAAGCAGTGGTTGTATCTGGCATTTTGTTTTCCCGAACATTTTCCATGAGCCCTAGAACCCCACTTAGTTATGATTGCCGAAACTCATTGCAATGTTTTCCCACAGCCTTTAAAATGAGTTATCACAATTCACGAACAGCTTCAGTCGATCAACCAGAGTTCATAAATGAGAATAACTTATTATAGATTTTATTTTGATAAAATACATTCATATCATACCTCATTTCTAAATGTCTCACTTTGGCTAAAATAACTTTTTGCTACGTGGCAAAGGGCCTCTTCAGGCCAATTTTCGTACCAGTCTACTGTACAGCAATTCACAATGGCAGGATATATCTGTAAATACTGACGGAAAACCAGTCCTGTAGGATTTATTGTCAAAACTATATGAAGGTTGTGGCGTACTCTCTAGAAAAAAAAAATACTGTGTAAAAACTCGAGTAAGATAATTATTTCTTTGAAAATTATCATTTATTAGACTGTAATTGTACATACTTGCAAAAATAATTTTCATTGAAATAAGAATTGCATTGCAAATTATAAAGTGATAGTAGATATTTAAATATTTGCCCCCAAATTCAAAAGACAGGTTGTTTCTCTTTACGAGCCACTTTGTTCAATTATGCAAGTAACATGGATTCAGGCAATTCATTAATTCAGTTTCCAACACAGAGAGATATCAGTTAGTACTCATAAAGGTGAGATATAATGATCATTTTTAACTTGGGTTTCTTTCAGACCAGATGATACAAAACCATCCTTGGTGGTGATAATTAAAATTTCTATCATTCATTAAATCAGATTTCTTACTCTGCCTTCATAAGCACAATGGGCAACAGTCAAAAAGACAATGATGTCTTCAAAGCTATAAATAACAGCTTGTCACATTCCTGGCTTAATTTATCTATTAATAATAGGACAATTAAATTCAATGAGCACAACTCTGGATCCTGCTGTTTAATGTAGAACTCAAGCTGGAATGGGTACAGCAATTTCACTGAGAGAGCACATTGATCACAGGAAACTAGTATATACCTGTAAGAAGAAAGAATACATATCATCCAATTTGTTGGATTCCTTAGCCATTTCAGAAATTGATGTAAGTGATTCAATAATGTTATTCAACTCATCCTTCTCAAATAGGTGGGGCACTTGTCCTGATTTCAGAATACAACTTAGGACTTCCACAAATGATTCCTAAGAAAAATAATACCAATTAATTATCTCCATAACTTTGGGTTGTAGCAATCTAGATTTTGTCATTTTGACAAAATGATGTTTTTTTACAGACACTTTTAATGGAGCTCCAGCTATAAAGTTATTTTGTGTTAACTGTTTAATAGTTCCTATTCTAATAATTTATTAGGAGACTGGTGAAAATGCAGTCAGCTCCCAATCATCCTTTAACCTCTGATAACAATCCAGATATATTAAGATTAAGAAAGAAGCAAGAAACAGAGATGAAAAATTTTAACGAGTGTTTAATTAACATGATACAAATTTAATATGTATATTAATTTATATTCTGTGTAGGCTTACTTGAATTATATCTGAATCTGTAATGAGAAGAATGGTCCTCTTGCCTTCTGCTCCAGCTTGTTTATAGACTTTTTTAATATCCTCTTGAAAATGTGCAAAGGTGTAACTATAGGAAGTAGATAACCTATAGATACTGCATTCAGATATATAACTGGCTAAGGATGCACAGGTTGCTTTTCCATTGCCATTCCATCCAATCTGTTAATAAATATTAAAAATGTTAGATAAACATCAGGTAAAAAAATGACTTACTAAAGCAAATCTTCATTTATTAAAATGTTTAAATAATTTTTAGAATGCAGGATAATAATAATAATTATGGCTTAGTGATAGGTGTTTTAATGGCATATGGTGTTTAAAATTTACCTTGATTTAAGATGTGCTACTTTTAAATAGAGACACATCATTGACATTTTATATAACATGTCCAATTAAAAATAAAGTTTCTTACCAGTGTCATATGACCACATTGTTGTCGAAAAACCCTTGCAGCTCTAATTACATGCTGTATTGCTTCTTTGAAAAATACCATACTGATCTAAGAAAAGAGAAAGCAAAAATGTAGGGATTAGGGCAGGGGTGTCAAACTTGCATCATCACAGTGGTATCACATGACATATCGGGACTTTTTCCCCCTTCACTAAACTGGGCAGGGATGTGGCCAGTGTGTGATGCATCCGGCCCGCGGGCTGCGAGTTTGACAGCCTTGGAATATGGGGAAACCTCCTTCCAAAATGCCTTTCAGACATGAAAGAGTTAAAGGAAAAGCAAAATCTAACGTTTTTATCTGGGGATCTGGCATAAACAGAGTGGGAAAACTAATGCTAAAGGGACATTCAGGACCAAGACTATTTCTCTCTCGGGTAAGCTTTTCAAACAGAGAACAGCTAGCTCATTTTAATTGTTTTTTCTCTCATATGAGTAGCTGGAACATTTTCTGGATTGGTTCAAAACCTGATAATCTCATTTCCCAGAGATCTGTAATTGGTGATCTAGAAAAGTTTTGGTCACATACAAATTGTGCAAGCTTGATGTGAGTTAGAATTTTTGTATTATTTCATGCATGTGTGTTGTTTGCCTTTCTCATTCTTGGTCATGTGCTTTTTTATCTATATTCTTGGGTAGCAAAACATCCTGAGATAAACTGAGATAAACTTTGCAGACTCAATTGGTATTTTCTCTTAGCTTTCCTTTCTTTTGGGGGTTTCCAACTGCTATTTGGTTCCTTAACCTAATAATATATACCAAAGCCGTCCATTTCTAATTGAATCAATCCTCTCATTCTGACAAATATTATATACCCCAGCAACCTGTTTAAGCAACAGAAAAATTAAGTCAGAAGTCATAGGTTTGCCTCTTTCTGTTCTCAAATAAACTAGTGAGAAAGAAGGCTCTCCCCCAAGAGTTGTGTCAAGGCACAGGAAATTGTGGTTGGAAGATATAGAAACCCCATCATATGCATATTTATTATTGTGCATATTTAACTGCGCTTCATAACAAAAACTGCAAAAAATCTGAGGAGCTTAAAAAAGTAAGCCATAGAATAAGAAAACAAAAACAACTACATCTACAATAAATATAGCCCAAAATGGAACAATCATCCCGTCAAACAAACAAAATAAAATAGAGAAAACTAAATACACATTGTTATTATATCTATCAATGAGAACTCTCTGGAAGAGTTGTGTTTTCATCAGCTTTTCAGCTTCCAGACAAGGCTAATATTGAAAAGACCAATCTTATTTCCAGAGTAGGTGGCTCTGAAGAATTGGCATCATAACTAAAAAAAAGTATTTCCTGACTTCAGCCAGCCGAACGTCATGAAAATGGGATCCTACCAATACCTTTCCAAAAAGTATTGCCTCAGATGACCCTGAGGCAACCCTGGTTGGAGCAGGCAATTTGGTTGCAAAGCCAGATAGGATTTTATACGACATAGCAGTTTGCAGTGGCCCATATTGACTGACAGTGTCACCATTAGCATATTATACATCTATTGTGGGCCTTGCACTGATTATCAGTAACTTTCTGTATGCCTTTTAAAATCTTATCTAGCTTAGCAATCAAGCTGCCTGCTCCAACCAGGTGATCTTCAAATGCTTTTCATATAGAACATATTGCAGAAGTGCAACCAAGTGGCAATAAAGATATGAGCCACTGTACCCAAGTCCTCCTATTCCAGGTAAGGTGGCAACTGAGGTACTAGACATAGCTGAGCAAAGGTCCTTTCAGCCCGTCTTCAACTGCACTTCCAGCAACAGCTGTGATGGTCCTTAAGTCAAGCACCTGCTCCTTTAGGACAGTACCACTCCCCACATCCCTTGAGAGATAATACTAGAACTGATGAACACACTGGTGAACAAACAGCATCTCCATTTTGTTTGGGTTCAATTTTGCTAATTTATCTTTCAGGTATATATGACATTTCAATCATAAATTGATTCTAAGCAGCAACCAACCAAGTTTTTTTTTTTTTTGAAAACAATTTTTATTGATTTTCTAGAAACAAACAAGACAAACAAAACATTAAAACATCAACTCTCTTATGTACGTACAGTGTGTCGGTTGGTTCATCAGTTTTGTGCATTCATTTCGTAGTCTCAATTACAGTTATGTTACATAACAACTCATATTGTCAATCCAAACTTATATATCCTAATATCACTATTAATAAATCATTTGACTATACTTTTAATCATTCATGCTTTATGAGATAACAATACTTTAAACAGTTTATTCAATAACAAATCATATAATCATACCAAATCTATCCTAAAAACACTTTATAGATATAATGTCAAATAACATAGGCAAAAGAAAAAATAAAAGTATTCCTTGCTATCTAACTTTCTAAATATTCTATTATCGTATTTTGTCATCTAGCCACTGATAAAAAAGATCCCAAATTTCATAAAATTGTTTATCCTCTTGCTCTCTAATTTCAAATGTCAATCTACTCATCTCAGCACATTCCAATATTTTCTTAATAATTTCTTCCTGTGGTGGTATTTTCTCATTCTTCCAGTTTCTAGCAAATACAATCCTAGCCGCTGTTAACACATTTACAATCAAATATTTCAAATCTTTACTATATGTATCTGGTAAGATTCCCAATAAAAAGAACTCCGGTTTCAAATCTATACGTTTCTTTGTCATTTTTTCCAACCACATGCAAATTTTAATCCAACCAACCAAGTTTTAACTTATTTCATCACATCCAGAACTTTACAGCCTTGACACGGCACAAAGCTTCAATATCATCTCCAGAACACACCAACAGAGTTAAAAAATCAAGCGGAGTGTTATCTGTATATTGATGATCCTGAACTAACAGATGGAAGAAACTACTTATTAATTATCAATTCTGAATTATTCATTCTAATTTTCCTTGTTATGCCATCTTTCTTGAATATAGCTGGGACTTGCAGTTTGAATTATGATAAACCTATGTAACATTTTTTATTTAACTACAGTACTTAGCTGTTCAGATACAACTATGTCCTGCTATTTGGGCATAGGGAAAACTAGAGGAAATCAAGAATTTTTATGAGGGACATCTACCACCTAAGATACATGTATACAGTATTGGCTCACATCACATAGTAATCACAATACATCAATATTAAACAGAATTTCAAAAATTACCTCTGACTCTTTTGTTTGCATTCTCACATAATATTCTTCCAGTGTCAAAAGAAGAACCTTCTGGCTAGTGACATTTCTGTATATTCTCTTATCTAAAGGTACAGTGTAATCTAGAAAATCTACAAATATAGGAGACTCCTCCATCAACTTCTCCTTTTTCCAGGAAATCTACAGGAATAATTTTGTAATTTGAAATCTTTATTAGGATAATGATCTTTCTTAGACAAAGTAAAAAATTCACTATGTATCTGCATTTTGAAATGTATAGATTAGTAAATAGGTTAATACAAATTCTCAAATACAAATTCTTTTATCTACAGGTATGGTGGAATCTAGAAAATCTAGAATAATTTTCTAATTTAAAATCTTTATTAGGACAAAGATCTTTCTTAGACAAACTAAAAAAGTCACAATGGATCTGCACTTTGAGATGTATATATGCATGTATGTATGTGTATTCTGATTTACAGAGGAATTATGGAGTCTATCATCTGTAACTCTATAACTGTCTGGTTTGGTTCTGCAACCCAACAGGACAGACAAAGACTTCAGAGGATAATTAGGACTGCAGAAAAAACAATTACTACCCACCTGCCTTCAATTGAGAACCTGTATACTGCACGAGTCAAAAAGAAGGCTGTGGAAATATTTACAGACCCCTCACATCCCGGACATAAACTGTTTCAACTCCTTCCCTCAAAATGATGCTATAGAGCACTGCACACCAGAACAACTAGACACAAGAACAGTTTTCCCCCGAAAGCCATCACTCTGCTAAACAAATAATTTCCTCAACACTGTTCAACTATTTACAAAAAGTACACTAGTATTACTGTTAATCTTCTCACCACTCCTTATCACCCATCCCCTCCTACTTGACTGTTTCGTAGTATGATTTGATTGTTGATTGTACCCTATGACTATCATTAAGTGTTGTACGTTATGATTCTTGATTCTTAATGAATGTACCTTTTCTTTATGTATACTGAGAGTATTTACACCAAGACAAATTCCTTGTGTGTCCAATCACACTTGGCCAATAAAGTATTCTATTCTATTCTATTTATATCCCACCGTGACAAGGAGAGCCACTAGAATATATTAAAAAAATCCTTTTTCCAAGAGTTTCTCCAAGAGCCCCTCTTTGTCCAATCCTGTCCAACAGATTGGTTATGCTGAAGATCTGATCAGCCAAAGAGTATCAGGCTTAAGATGGACTTTTTGCTATAGCCCCTGCCTTATGGAAAATTCTCCCCTTGGAGATTAGAATGGCCCTAACCTGTTGGTTTTTCACAAAAATTTAAAAACTTGAGTATGAATCTGTTCTGGGACTTGGAATGTATTAAGGACTCAGCTACTTGACTTTACTATTAGTTGATTAATCATCATGGCTGCTGTTTGTACTTATTTTGTGGGTGTTTTTATTGTTTTAATATTTTTAATTGTTTTAAATTTTTTGTAATACCTTTAGAGAAAAAATAATGTTGAAGTGGTTATGAATGTTCAGATACAAAATGACACTAGAAACCTGGCAGGTTTTAGAGGATAAACTGGACATACTGCCTCATGGAAAGGCAGAGAAAGAGCATACAAATATATATCAGATCATGTTGGCATCATTAATAACTAATCAATTTTGTGTACTGAACTTGAAACATTCTATGTTTATGATAAAGAAATCCTCACAAAACGTATATATGTATCATACCTATAATTATATCTGTACTTACTTTAAAATAATTGTTGAGCTCATTTGAAAGAAATTGATAAAATGTCTCCTTCTCTGCTAGATCAACCAGACGATCATGGAAAATTCGGGTAGATTCATGCATAAACAATAATGCTGTTGTTTCTTTTGAGACAATAACTGACTTGTTGGCTTGAAGTAGTCCTTCAAGTACCTACAGTATTGATTTTAACAGTAACTTTTTGAATTGAAACTATGTTCACATTACTATTGAAGTTACGAAAATGTTCATGCTACCTTCTGAACTGATTTCATCTTTATCATGCTAACCCATGGTTGCTTTAGGTATTTTACAATGGTGCTTAATAGCCCTGAAGGGTGGGATATCTATTTCAGATAATAACAATAAAAAAACAATGATTTCCATTTTAGATGACAGAATTATCCTTCAAAAGAAATTTCATTCCACAGGTATTGATAATATAAATCTTCAACATACCAACATATTCGGAATAAATCTTAATGGCAGCAACACTTTTTTAATTTTTATTTTATTTATTTATTTTGATTTGTCAATTGTTTACAAAATAATAGGTATAAGTAAAAACTAAGTTATGAATACATGGATACATATAAGAAAAATAAAAAATAAAAGAAACAATAAGACAGGGATGGTAGGCACGTTGGTGCGCTTATACACACCCCCTACAGACCTCTTAGGAAAGGGGTGAGGTCAATAGTAGACAGTCTAAGGTTAAAGTTTCCTAAGAGGTCTGTAGGGGGCATGCATAAGTGCACCAACGTGCCTATCGTCCCTGTCATATTGTTTCTTTTTTATTCGTATCCATTTCATGTATTCATAACCATGCTTATACTTATATCTGTTATCTAATACTTGCTTGACAAATAAAATAAATAAATAAATAAATTTTAAATTAAAGGGAAAGCAGTGCAACACTGCTACCTACTGGGGGAAAATTGAAAATATATGTGAAAAGGAGAAAGGAATACCAGCCTTGAGACCAGAAAGATTACTAAATAAGATATAATTATCTACAGTGATAGAAGGTTACACTGAGGACTTGTATTAGAAAAAGTGTAATCCTTGGACACTAAAAGAAACAGAAGATACAAAGAAACAGAAACCAGAACTCCTTTCAATTAATTGCTTATTATTTTCTTTTTTTTCCTGTGTAAACTGTTTGGATAGAGTGGCAGATTGCACTGTGGAAGACAGTAACGAGAAATAGTGAGACTGTACATTGAGAGGCGGTGACAGAAGAGTTTTGCAGCTGGATTTTAATTATTCCTTCCTAGTCGATATTTGTGAAAGGTTTTTCTTTTTTCACTCCTTATTTTTAATTTTTTTCCTTTTTTCCTTTTTCCTTTCCTATGGATATTGACTTATTTTTTAATTTGGACTGCACTATTCTTTCTTCTTTTTATTGGTAGAATTAATTTTTGGACTTAATTTTTTTTCTTCTTTCTTTTTTAATGTTTCCTTTTTGGGGGGGGCTCTCCCATTTTTACTGAGCTCTCTTGGTGATTTCTTTTTTTTTTATATCTTCTCAGATTGCAGTAT